>NC_134145.1:56646129-56949758 GCF_033958435.1 Carettochelys insculpta | reverse complement strand
ACTGTTGGCATGTTGAATTGAACAACAGTTTGAACCTCTCTCGTCTGGCACACACTCTGGGGCAACGTATTTATTCCATTATGAATATAGTTAGCCAAATGACCACTTATAATGGGTGTGACCCCATAAAGCTTGTTTGCAGCCACCAGTCCTGGCTCTCCGTATTGTGTGTTGTTGTTTAGCTGTAGTTTGCCCCTAAATGTCTTCTAAGAGCTTTCTAAGCAGTGAAAATATTGGTAATGTGCTAGAGTGGGGTGAGCAAACTTTTTATGCCGGGGCCCCCCTTTTTATCCCTGCATTTAGCTAGGGTCTCCCAACCTGTCTAATAAAATCCAAACCAATGGAAATTTCAGTTATGTTCATGTGAAAAAAAAACCAAAATCCTTTCAGCACATATAAGAAAATAAGTATGTAGGTTGTAAAAACAGTATTACTCAGCATATAAATGCAAATACACATGCATAAAAACAGCAATGAAGGGTCCTGTGGCACCTTATAGACTAACAGAAAAGTTTTGAGCATGAGCTTTCGTGAGCACAGACTCACTTCATCAGATGCTGGTCTTGGAAATCTGCAGGGCCAGGTATAAATAAGCCAGAGCAATATACCTGGCCCTGCAGAGTTCCAAGACCAGCATCTGATGAAGTGAGTCTGTGCTCACTAAAGCTCATGCTCAAAACTTTTCTGTTAGTCTATAAGGTGCCACAGGACCCTTAGTTGCTGTTACAGATCCAGACTAACACGGCTACCCCTCTGAAATTTGACACCATGCGTAAAAACAGTAATGTATTTCAGAATTTTTAATGAGATGTAGAGTGCTTTATATATTATATGTAAACTTTCTTTTTAATGAGAGAGTGTTTTTTATATATTAAAAACTTGCTGTTTCAAGAGCCTGTCCCACCCTCTGTCCAGCTTGGGGGTTGCGGGGGGGACCCCACATCTCCCTACTCTTTAAAGAGCCTGCTTTTACCCCCCCCCCCCACCCTCCTGGGCAAAGATAAACAAAAGAACAAAATAAAAGAGCAACATAATTGCACTTAAAAAGAAAAAAAGCTGAATACTCTTGGGAAGCTGAACAAAGGGATTGTCTCAGTAAAAGCACACATCTTACTAGAGAGCAACTATATCTCCCTGTCCCAAATAGGGGACAGGGAGGGGTGGCTCCTCCCAGTTCCACCAAGCCTTGGGGAGCCGGCATGGAGGCAGCAACAGCCAGCGCTCTCTGGGAGCCTGGGAAAGCGGCAGCCCCCAGCACTCCCCAGGAAGCCCAGGAAAGCAGCAGCCACCCACACTTCCCTAAGGCTCAGGGAAGTGACCTAGTGCTCTCTGGCCAGCAGCTGTGCCTGCACGGCTGCTGGCGAGAAAAGCCAGCGGGGGGAGGGCCCAAATACGGGATGATTAGTCTCTTTTGAAAAAATAAGTAGGGATGGCTTTTTGGTGTCCCAAATATGGGACTATCCTGCCTAATATGGGACGGATGGTCACCTTAACCCTTACCCCCACTCAGATGCCTCTGCCATACATGCCTCCCAGCTTGCTCGGTCTGAGAGAGCGGAAATGATTCCAGCGCTCCCAGGGGACAGTGGACCCCTAGGGGGCAGGAGGGCTGGCAACACAGGTCAGTCTAGCCCAGAGATGCTGCAGGGAGAGTGCGCAGGACCCCCTGAGGGGCAGGGAACCAGAAATGAGGCCGGCCCTCTGCTGATGGCAGGGACTGCAGAGCCAGGCAAGTGCTGCACAAGGCAGTTGAGCTTACAGAGGCTGTGGGAGGGCAAGGGAGGACGCCTGTGAGACAGAGGGAGGAGCTGATAATGCTGCGCCCCCCCGCTTTTGAAATTTCATGCCCCCCTCCAGTTTGCCCACCCTATACTGGTTGATACTGAGCATGGTCCAACAAATTCTCTCGTTCAGCACCTGTCAGGGGTACTTGGGTACCTGAGAACCTGTATTCTCTGGTCTGGCAACATCTATGGTCCTGGACCACGAACATTACTGGACCAGAGACCCTGGGTAGGAAGGCTAATTAGAGATCCCGACAGGGTTGGTGTCCCTGGCTGGAGGCAGCAGCCGCTGGGGCTGCAGCAGCAGCTTGGTTAAGGTTGAACCCAGTGCCTGTGGGGCTGGGGCTACGCCGGCAGCCTGGCTGGGGCTGAACCTGGTGCTCGCAGAACCCTGGCAGGGCCAGAGGTGGAGCTGACACCCATGGGGTTGGTGCCTTGCCAGCAGCCTGGCCAGGGACAGAGTTTCACCAGTAGAAACGCTGCTAGCTATGGGTGCTCTGCTAGTCTGTTAGATGTCATTTGAATCTCTCCTGGGTGGCTGCTCAAGAGCTCAGCTTACAGGGAAGACTGCACTCCACTGCTGAATGGCCTCTGCCTTCTCAATTATCTGACCTCCTGCTTATCTGAATAAATAAAATCGGTGTCCCTCGGGCTATTTGGATAGTCAGAAGTATACTGTATTTCTGTTGTGATAAGCGCCAAAAGATTCATCCAGGCTTATAGCCCTATTGTGATAGTGCTGTACCACACTGTCTGAGACAGTTCCTTCTCCGACTGTCTGTATACAAATTTTGTTTTATTTGTAAGCTTTTCAGTCATGCTCATCACCACAGTATTATGGCTCACGGATGTTAATGGACTTAGGTAAGCAACTTCCCTGTAACTAAAGAAACTGTTGTATGGTTACCTCAGCTGTGGCATGCAGTTAGATTACATTCAGTTTTAAATTAGAGGGTGAGTTAAAATAGTTAACAGATTAAGCTAAGTTGATTCTAAGCAAAGCTTAAAATTGTTGATATGTATTTGCATTAAAGATCTTCAGTGAAACTGGATAAATTTGGTTACCCTAGGGCAGCACATCTGGTGTAGCCCTGCCATCGGACTTGCCCAAAATCACACCAGAAGTTATGGCATTCTTTCTTTATATGCTATATTTTTATGAAAAGTTTTCATCTACACAGTTTCCTCCATGTGCTGAAAAGTAATCAGCACATTCAAAGGTGGGATATAGGGGCGGGTTGTGGGGAAGAGAAATACTTGAATGCACAGCTCTCTGTATGAGGTTTAGGCGGGTATATTTTAACATTGGAGTGACTAAAGCAATGGAAAGGAGCAGCTTTAAATGAAACTGCTTACAGCGCTTTTTTAATTAAGTAGATGTGGTAATAAAAGCAGTATGGATGGTTGACGTAAGAGTTTTGAGGAGATACCAGCAAACTGTAACAAAAGTAAGAGAAACAATTTCTGCTTCAGTTGACAGCTGACTAGGATTCTAATGTAGCTTCAATGCAGTTTACCCAGTGAACAGCAAGGATTTCATGGATTCATTATATCAGGCTTCCCACTTGGAGAAACTATTTTGTTTGAGCTGTGATGCTTATACTAAGTACTGATGTTGTGCATTTCTTTCATCAAATATGAGAGGCAACTTCTTTTAACAAACAAAACCAAGGCCATCCTTTCCTTTGACCAATATAAATGGTAACTTTGAAGTCTACAGTCAGTAAAGGGTGTGGATGTGTGAAGAAACCTTGAAAATGCCTTTGTCTTTAAGCATCTAATTGTTTTTGTCTTGTTGTTGTAGTCCAATTAATCTCTTTAGCATAATTTCTAGATTGGCAAAGTTAACAGTAGGGCTGACCTGACAGCCGAAAATTTGACTTTTCTTGTACTAGGAGATTGGAGAGCTGTTAGTTGCAGAAATGTCACTGATTTAATTGAGAACAGTACTGGAGTTCTGTAGTATTAAATTGCTGCTTTTCCTGGGATCTGCCGTAGTTTCATGTTATGTAAACAGGCATTATCACCGTTGCGTGCTGTGCTGAGTTAAATACTCATGAAGTAAAATAAAACAGACAATGAATTTTGCACTGTGAAATCTGTAAGAAGGACAGTCATGTTAAAAAAATGAGTCTGGGAAGAAGAAATGGAAGAACTTTGATTTTTTTTAAATAAATTTCAAGGGGGATTGATTTATATCAGTGATACAGATCACTAATTTAAAGCACCAAAAATTTATTTAAATCAAATGACTAGGGCTGTCAACGCACGTTAACCCCTGCGATTAACACAGGGCAGAATTGGTGTGTTAAAAATTAACACACATTAATCACAGATGAAGGGAAACCAGCATGAGCAGCTCCTGAGCCCCTGCGTGGAGAGGGAGGCATGCCCTCTGGGCTCAAGCAGGTGGGCTGCTGGGGTTTGTGGGGCCATGTGCTCCATGGTGTTCTAGAGACTATTTGCAAGGGCTGGGGAAGCTGAGCCTCTGCAGGGAATTGGGGGCCTGCCCTCTGGGCTCAAGGTGAGAGGGCACTGGGTTATGTGGGACCATGTGCTCCGTGCATTCATGCAGTTGAGTGGCCTGGCCTCCTGCTTCTTGGGGTCTGTGTGTCTTGTTCCCCACCTGCCCCAGAGTCACCTCTTTCCCTGCCCACTCACCACCATCATGGATGACATGCCGAGTTTCATGCAGCAGAGCTTAGGGCTGGGCCAGGCCATCTGGAATAGCTCTATAGTAAGAAGTACAGGGCCCGGTGGGAGAGCTGGGGGGTAGCTCCCTGGGGTGGGCACTTTCCCTTCCTCTCACGGCTGCTGTGAGCAGAGGTTGTGCAGGTCTCCGGCTGTGGGTGGCCTGAGCGCTTTATTTAAGTGCTCTTATGAGCTATTGCTGGGGCTCTGCTCCATGCTGCTAGGAGACGCTCCCTTCTCCTGAGAAACCTCAGGGTGCGGGGGTGAGTCCTGGATCTTCATGCAAACAGACCCCCTATCCCCACCCCAGACCCCGTGCGCTTCCCACAGGGCTTCAGGAGTAGATAGTGTTCTTATTGTTGTTTAACAGTGTAATTAATCATGATTAATTTTTTTAATCTGTTGACATCTCTGCAAATTACCACAAAAGCGCAGACTGACTGTGCTTAGAGTGCACTTAATTTTGAAGTAAGCCCCATTTGGAACTAATTGGTAGTTCTGGTTTTTTGAGGAAAAATATGGAATGGGGTTCCCCGTAAAAGCTGAATTTTGCTGAAGTAAAATAGGGAAGAGACTTATGATGTCACCATTATGGTCTATGGCCATAATGTTCCAAAATAAGAGGCATGTATTTTTATTATGTAATATAAACTAAAATGCCACTCGATGGCAACTGGCAATTCTAACTTCTCTTAAAGCAGCTTTCTGTATTGTATACTTGAGTGGTAAATTCTAAACATAGTTAACTAATTAAACAAGCCATAAGGATTAGCTAAACTAAACTTTTTTTTTTCTTGCAACATCCGAAAGAGTAAACAGGTTGGGAATTTACGTGTCAAATCACACATGTGGCATTGAGGCAGTTTTGAAGAATGATGCATTGCAAAGTGAATTATTTAAGTTCCTAACTAGTTGTTCCATTCAGCCATATCCATATCTTCATCCACATAATTGTCTCTCAATAAGCACTTTTCCTTATGTTTCATTCTTGCAACTAGACCCTGTCTCTCTTTGCACTGCTTACATTTAACACATTTTCCTCTTTTACCCAGGGAATGAATTTCTTTAAAATATTGCAAGATGGGGTTTTTCTTACGCCCACAAACCATGATAGTTTTTCTTTGTTAAAAGTTGCCGGGGGGGGATAGGAAACTGTGTGTAAGTTGAATAATGTCTTCCCTTTTTCTTTCTAGTCCACTCCATTGTTCTTTTCTAGGTTGCCTCCATCCTTTC
Source organism: Carettochelys insculpta (assembly GCF_033958435.1). Taxonomy (NCBI): domain Eukaryota; kingdom Metazoa; phylum Chordata; order Testudines; family Carettochelyidae; genus Carettochelys; species Carettochelys insculpta. The sequence goes on along the minus strand of NC_134145.1, from coordinate 56,944,050 downwards.
TTATATATATTGTCTCTCTGTCTTTAAGGCAATGTCTAAACTAACACCTCTGTTAATTGTAACTTACTTTTTAAATGAGAAATTTAGCATTGATTATTTAAATTGAAAAAAATTATCTCCTCTGTAAAGAATCCCTGCTCTCCTTACTCTCCTCCACCTCATGACTCTCTAAAAATATCATGTGTTTATGTAATGTGTTTTTAGAAGATTCTTTATTGCTTTGTGATGGTTAGCATTTCGGTTTGAAACTGTGGTAAAGTGTGATATACCTCTGCTTTGGAAGAGCACCCTGTGACCCACATATCCCTTATGTAGCTATAATTGTGATCTTAACATAAAGCATGTACTGTGAGGTGAGGCGTTCAGGGAAAGGTTGTGATCAGTGGAAAGTCACTGATCTATCTAAATATGTATAAGAAGTGTGTGTGAAATTAAGAGATTGCTGTTTGGTCGTCAGTAAACCATATGGTAATTGGGGGAATCAGCCAGATATTAGCTCCACAGATCCAAAACAACCATCAACAGCCATCGTCCATCAATGGAGCCACAATTCAGTGACTCATCTGTGTGAGGCTGAGCCAAGAGAATTGCTCAATCTTGCCCTGGGAGTCAACAAAGTCCAGCAGATGTGCCTGCACTTCTGTTCTCCAAACATGTGGATTAAAGCAGCGTTGCCCAATTTTATTTTGCCACAGTACCCTTTTAAACTTTAAAGAATTTAGCAGAACCCATTCCCAGCCCCAAGTGTCAGTCCAAAAATCTGCAGGGGAAGCAAGGAATTCTGTAGAATTCTACATACCATAGTGGTGCAAAATTCCCTCAAGAATATGGTATATAACTGCTTTCTGTTGGTGGAGTGGTGAGTCTATTAATAAATTAGATGGTATATTCCTGAGGTTCAATGCTGGAAGAGGTTAGACAGTGCCTTTCTCTTTGTGATTCATGAGTGCTTCTGGGAACATTCATGCAGTTTATCTGGGTGTGGGGCTCAATGCAGTAAACTCCCAACTTACATGTGGGTTACATTCCTGGGCAACCATGTGTAAGTCGAGTTTAGCGCAAGTCAGGGGAGCTCGGAAACTGACCAATGCTGCTGTGCTGGTCAGTTTCCAGGCTCCTGGGACTGGCTGGGAGCTGCTAACCAGGCAGCAGCCTGCCTCACAGCTCCCCTCCTTGCAGGAGCTAGGAAACTGACCAGCACTAGTGTGCTGGTCAGTTTCCCTGCTCCCTGCCACCCCTGGGAGCCAGGAAGCTGAACAGTGCAACAGCTGTTTCCCAGGTCTGTTTCCAAGTAAGGCGCAAGTTGAAATCATGTACATAGGGGTTTTACTGTAGGCCATTGTGCTGAGTGATCTCACTGTTTGGAGATGGTTTCTGCTTGTCACTGACAAAGCATTGCAATGGAAAACCGAGGCTCGAAGAGTTAAAGGGAGCACAGCCATTCCACAGTGCAAGGCTACAGCCCAGCAAGTTCTTCTTGTTTCTGTGTTGCTACCTTTCTCAGATACTGTATGGGAGAGGCATCAAATAAATGCTTTAAGTAGTGTTAATGCCTGTAGTTCTGACCCATGTGCAGCCATATTCAGGACTGTCAGTGGAGGAGTTCACTATTCTTTTGGAAATAGTTTCCAAACGTTAGCTGTTACTGAGTGTTCTGCACATGAGCCAGTGTGCAGGGAATCGGTCTAAATGCTAGGTCATGAATTCTGGATCTCTGTGAAGGAGAAGGGGTTTATTTTATAGATGAGTATTTCTGGAAGCTTTCATGGAGAACTTCAAGTAATATTCTTCACACCACAGGGTCCATGCCCAAGGCACTCTAGTGCACCCAGAGTAGCCCCCGTCTTCAGCTACCTGTCCTGGGAGCCCCACAGGCAGGGGCACTCTGGCCTGGGCGGAGTGGTTCCCATCTTCGGCAGCCCCAGGCGCACTAGAGGTGGGGCCGCTCCACCCCGTCCTAATCAGTTCCCCTGTGTGGCAGGGGGTCACTCCAGCTCAGCTGCTCCCCACTTGCTCCTTCCTCCCCAGCCCCAGGGCCGCCACACACGGGGATACTCCAGCCTGGTTGGAACGCTCTTGCCCACAATGCCCCTGCTGGTCTGGAGCAGCCCCCTGTCTGCAACAGGTGAGAGGCTGCTCCAGCCTATACTGGTTAACCATAACCAGTAATTGTTGCTCATTTAGGGTGAGGCTTATTGGTTAACAGATTAAATTTCAATATCCCTATCTCCCCCCCCCCCCACTACATTGTGGTTAAGTATAATGGTGTTGTACTCCTCTTCCTGCTTGGTTTGAGTTTATCATTTTATGCCTGGGAACCCTACCATATCTCGCTATTACTTATCCAGTACTCTCTTCTGGCTGTGACAATTACTGAGTGCAGTTTAGTGCAATTACCGGCTATCTTCTGTTACGTCAAACAGTGGCTTCCAGCTGTTGTATGTGCTTTATCACAGAGATTCTCCAACTCTTTTATTGTGCTCATTATAACAGAGAGAGCATTTCATAGGTTCCCCCATTTTAACTACTGAATAACTATCCGATTTGCAATCCAGCACTCTTAGCTATTGCTTAACGGAAAAGTAATTGGGAAATATTTTGGAATTTAACTGGCCATAACGTGGTAAGTCTCTTGCTCCTCTTTGTCTTTTGCCCTTTGTTTTCTCCCCTCCCATCTCTTCTGCCCCTGTGCCGAGGATGTTTTGCTTCCCAATCTCTGTTCTTGTGCCTGCTCTTGATGTGCTGGTACCCTTCTTTCTACTCCTTGGCATATCTCTTGGTTGTTGTATCACCCCAATCCCTTCTCCTCACAGGCTTTTGCTGCCTAGTTCTCCTCTCTCCAGGACAGTGGTTCCCAAACTTTTCAGCATCATGCCCCCCTTTAGATTTTTGAGAAACCTTCACACCCCCCACCTCTTCCTTACCATCACCCAACCCCCCATTAACAACAAAAAAAAATGTGTAATTTAAAATAAACACGAAATCTTGATTATAAAAATGTTATTTAAAATTAAAAGAAGCACAAATAGTTTTTCTTGGCCCCTTGTGGTTGCCTGGTGCACCTCCAGCTGGCCAGCTGCCCGAGCCCCATGCCAGCCTCAAGAGCTGCCCATGCCAGCCACCTGCCTGTCTGAGACCTGCACTGCCACAGCTGCCTGCCTGAGCCCCACACTGCTGGAGCCAGCCACCCGCTCGCCTACCTGCCAGCCACTGGGGCCAGGCGTCCACCTGACCACCAGCCACCCAAGCCCCATGCTGCTGGGGCCAGCACCCAAGCCCTGCTTTGCTGGGGCCAGCCACCTGAGGCCCAGAAGCTGACCAGCCGCCCGAACCCCACAAGCCCTGTGAGCTGCCCACCTGAGCCCCTCCCCTGCCCTCCTACAAAGCCAGGCACCCCCAGCCCCACATGTAACCCCATCCTCCTGCTCCTCCCCACCAAAACACACTCACTCTCATATGCAGAAGGCAGCTACCTCCACGTGGGTCTTTGCCAGCTGTCTGCTTTTAATAGCAGCTGCACTGGGTCACCCACTTAAAATGGCAGGGGCTGAGAGCTGGAAGCAAAGGCCAGATCTTTCTTCGGGTGGAGGGAGTAACGTGGGGGGGCTGGATCACCGCATGTCCCCCCGGGGCGGGGGGCATTCCCCTTAGTTTGGGAAACCGTGGTCTAGGACGTTCTCCTTCTGGAGGCCTCTTGTTTACAATTATTTAGCTGATTCTTGTGAATGGCATGAACAATAACTGAGTTGAGCACTGGGGCACTTCATTGGGGACAAAATAGGAAAAATCCCTCACCTTCACCCATGTCAGCAATCAGAAGGATGAGGAGGAAGACAAAAGACTCACTGCATTGAGAATCACAATTTGTAGATCACGTGAGCCAGTCAGGAAAGATCTGTCTCTTTGTCACACTGTACGGTTATTATTTCTGCTGCAGTATCTTAAGTGATGCTTATGTCTAATTCCTAGACAAAAAAGACTACAATAGAGTTAAAGTGGAGGATTCATGTTAGTAAATTAGGGTAAAATATAACTGGGATATAAGTGTCCCAATGCTTGTGGTCCAATTGAGGCTTCTAGATAGAGTGCCAGAAACGCATTTGGTGTTTATAGAACAACAAGAAATCTTGTGGCACCTTATAGACTAACAGATGTATAGATATGTATAGATATCTGTTAGTCTATGAGGTGCCACAAGACTTCCTGTTGTTCTCGAAGCTACAGACTAATACGGCTCCCTCTCTGATACTTGGTGTTTATGGTTCCTTTGAACTGATTTTTGAAGATGTGTTTTAGTTGTAATTTTACTTGTAACTCCATTGTATTCTTTCCACCATAACGGTTACTAATTTTCACCTGTAATGCTTTCCAGAGGTCTTCCTTTCTACTGAGTATCTATTTCATATTGTTTTCTCTAAATCTGTTGGCTTCCATTTTGACCACATTTCTAATACATCAGAGTCCCTTCGTATTCTCTCTATCTTCAATGGTATTTGTAACTCCTCCCAATGTAATATCTTCTGTGAATTTTGTAAATATTCTGTTTAGCCAGTCTTGCTCTGGAATCTCTAATGAAGATACATAATAATACTGTATTGAATACCATGCCCTGTGGTTTTCCATTCAGCACCTTTTCACCTTGATAAACTACTGTTGATGAAGACATGGAAACCAATATACAGGTTGAACTTCTCTAAACTAGCACCTTTGGGACCTGACTGGTGCCGGATGAGAGAATTTTCCAAGCCGCGGGAGGTCAATATTGTCTAGCAGGATTACCAACATTTCCACTGCTTACTAGGCTCTTCGAAGACATTTAGTAGTAAATTACAGCTAAAGAACAGCACAGGACAGGACTGGTGGCTGTAAACAAACTTCATGGGATTGTAGGAAACTTGGCCACATGCGTGATAAGCGGACATCCAGCTAAATAAAAGCATGCCAGATTATGGATGTTGCCCAGCAAGAGCATTCCGGGCCAGAAAAGTTCAGTTGGTATAAAGCTGCTCAGATGGGTTCTTTTTAAAATATCTCAGAATAAATCACTATGGCTTTAGAAATAAAAACCTGACTTTTGAGAGAAAAGTTCAACTAAAAGATACAAATAAAAGTTCATAGCATCTACTAACTGAAGGCTAATGATCTCTTCCCCAACTTTTTGTATTTTCCACTCCTCTTTTAGCAACAGTTCTGGCTGGGCTGGGAAGGAAAGTTTAGGACTGTGGGATTTCTGTTCAGAGCCCTGTCTCCTCCACTCCGTCAGTGTTCTGCAGGCATCAGTTAACTGATTAAATTATAGGCATTACACAAGTCAGTGCTCTTCTGTTTTCTAAGCAGACTGATTATACATACATTTATTTGTATGTATACACTGCCTCTTTCTCACACTCAGAGGGGCTTGCTCTCTCACTGTGTTTGACTCTCCTTCTGAAATGTGAACTTCTTCTGGGAGATAGGTGGGAGATTCCCTTTCACGGACAACAGAGGTTCTACACAACCAGAATAGAGCATGCAACACAGCAGTCCCATAGTGAATAGCATATTGGTGTTTTGCAAGTTAGTTTTGCAGGAATAGTTTTTTATGAGCTTCTCTTTGACTTTCTGATAAGAGGGAAGAGGTTTAACTCTGTTAAGAAGGTGTGGGGGGCATGTTTGTGTAATGGTTACAGGGCTTGTACATAATGATTTCTTTTTTGTTTTTAGTAACTTTCTCTAAGTCTAAGTGAAAGCAGGACATTACAGGTAGGTTTTTGGACTTCTGAAAGCTATGGCCACTGGATGTAGTGCGTATAGCCTTGCCAGGTTGCAAGTCTGGAGCTTTTTGTACCAGATTGGTGTGTCAAATAATGACAAGTGCCCTGGGAAGGAAGGAATGATCTAGAGGAGTATAGACCAGAAGTGTCTAGGTGTGATAAATAATATTTGATGTTCTTGTCTATTACTGTTTTTTTAAAGCCAGGAATAACACCTCATGATTTCAAATGTTTGTAGTTGCTGAAATTGGGATTTGAGATTGTGTCCTATTACAAAAAACTTGCTGAAAGTGACTACAGTGGTATGTGTGTCTTGAAAATGTACTTTGTTGGAGGATGGAGAATTTTCCTTGGCTTTCATTCTGCTTGAGACTCTGTGCTGATGGATTTGTGGATAAGTACTTGGCTCAGTGTGAATTTGTTGCTTTAAGCTGTCATACTGTCAATATATTACTCCATCATGGAGATCTTCCAGTTGTATTCCCACGGGCTTCTGTATGATACTGGGCATTAATCTCGCTGCATTTCAGTTCACCTCTGCAAAATGTAGGTATATGATTGCTTTACATGATCCTTGCTGGCATTGGTCCTAAATTCATTACAATTTCATTTTTCAAAGCTCTTCTACCCATTCTTTACTGAGTTCTACATATTCTAGAGTGATCACAACATCCTAGGAAATAACACATTGATTTTTGGTTGCTATTTTGTTTTTGGGATCCACTAATATAGTCTCAGCTCATCTCCAAATACATTAACAAAGCCTGGCTGCCTGTGATTTTAAAAAATACATACGTAATGTTGGGAAAGAGTATCTGAAGACACCATGAATCAAAGATGTCCAATTCACATGCTTCAGTTCTGTGAAGATGAAGCAGGAACAGGAATAGTGAAGGCTTATACTTTACAGACGCGGGACTCTGGAGTTATTCACATTTAAGGAATCTTTGTACCCGTTACAGTTTATAGATTCTGGAGTCAAATCACGTTTCAGTACTAATTCGTAGCACCCAACAATGGAATCTGAAAATTTTGGAACAGCTGTGATGCAGCTGCAGTCATATCTGTTTATGGAATAGGAATTGCTGTTAAAGGCTGAAAGTTTGTTTACAGTCCTTGCAAAGTTGTGTACATGCCAAAGACCAAGTCAGCTCTGAAATGGATGTAAGTAGTTTAGGTCAGTGGCACCTTACAATATTTTCTGGCTAATCAAACTATCTCCCACTAAATAAGATGTGTATTATACCAGTATTTGACTAGGTTTTTAATTTTGATCTTTGAGACTACATCCTAATTCTCCCAGTCGTCAGATCAAACTGATTTTAAAAACCACACACACGTATGTTTTGTAACAGGCATGTAACTCCTCTTACTTATTTTGTAAGTTGGGTTCTCGAACTACATCATCTCTCTCTCTTTTTTTTTTTTTTTTAAATTCTCCCCTGCTCCCATTTATTTATTTATTTATTTATTCTCCCCATCACTAGATTAGGTATATGTATTCTGTGGGATTCCTTGCACAACATTGTCACTCTGGCACATGCATCTAAGTAATTGAGCCTTCCTATTTCTTTTGGCGAGCTATATACAGATTTTTGTGAAAGTGCATATTAATTGGAAGATAATACTAGGCAGTAGAAAAAGGTTTTGAATGTTATAATCCCATGGGTGAGCATAGTTTTGAATGCTAATATAAAGAAAGTGTTTTTGTGAAGGGAGGTCATTCAGCAGGATGAATAGTTGTGGGTTGTTAATCTCTGTCATTAGCACCATGTAGCAGAAAGTTTAAACAGTGTCTAACTAAATAGTAAGTGTCTTTCAAATTCACAACAATGCTGGCAGCCCCACTGCTTTTTGTCCTTCTTGCAAACACACAGCTGTTCTGCCCAGGCATCCCTGTGTGTTCTTACATCCGGATGCTGTAGTTTCCTCAGTTCCCATCACAGCAAATCTGTCAAGGCATTGAGGACGCCACATGCAGCTTTCAGGAAGAAACCTTCCAGAAGATGATTCTCTGTTTTTCTGGATGACGTTGGACATGGAGAGAGAAAGTGTGGAGACTTGATTGTGGATCTGAAATAAATACTCCCATGCATAATTGGCATAACTCAGCAAAGCTTGCTCTATACCTTTCTCCAGGGGAGGGTGCATGTCCTAACATGTTGAAGAAACTTGTTTAATGATAGTCCTAAGTACAAACTAATCATGTGGTTCTCCAGCTGAATGTAGATAGCTAGCCGTGAATTTGTAGAATTACCTCCTTTGGCTGCATCTGCCAGCAATTTCAAAGCAAAAGGAATGCGTTTATCTAAAATATTGCCACTGAACTTGTTGATTCTAATTTCTCCCATGGGGGGGGAGGGAGGGAGGAAGGGGCGTGCTGTGGGGCAGACCTGTATTTGAGAGTAATTTTCATCATGAAAACTTAAGCAGAAGGCATTAAGGTCTGTTAAATTATTTTGGAGTGAAGAGAGGTGCTTCCAAGAAGGGTGTTCATAAATGTAGCAGTTCCTCATCAAAGTTATGCAGTGGTTGCTGGCTATCCTTGGAAAAGAAATGAAAATAATTCAGATTTCTCTACGGCCCATAAAGAATGAGAATCTCACTATGGATATCTTTATTTAAAGGTACACTTTAATTCAATCTAAGGTAGTAAGAGCAATAGTAGGAATGTTTTAAATTTCAAAATTTCACACACCTTTGAGGGGCATGTTAAGACCACTTGGCTTGCATATCTGCCTTTCCCCTAATACCTTGGTGTGGAGGACCTGAACCTGTAGAGCAGGTGTCACATAATTGCCTTATAGGGAATGGAGCCAGATTATAGGTGAGTTAATGACCAGAGAGATGAAGCACTGTCTGGGACAGAATTGCTTATTACTTCCTCAAAGCACAGAAGCAGCTTCACTAATGGAAAGAACATATACTCAGGAAATTATAAAACTATTAGTTCAATAGTCTCTTCTTCTTATCTTGAAAAATGTGGGTTTTTTATTATAAGCAAGAGAACTCCCATTCAGTTAAGAGAAGCTATTTATGTCTGATCTTCTGAATTAGCAGTCAGAAAGTGAATACAATAAAATCCCTTTTTTGAGATCTCGTTCAAGATTGACTAGTTCATAAAATTACAAAGTGCATAAAATTGAATATCTCTAAATGAAAGTAGGTACGATATATTAATTGCAATATTATGTACGGTACCGCTTTAATCTTGTCCTTCAGTGTGTTAGAGTGAAGGGATGTTGACTTGTTTGTCTCACACATCGCTGTCCTAATGTAATTCCCTTTTCTTTCTCTCCTTTCCTTTGGTCCAGAAAAATGGTTAATATAACTTGGTGCTTGTAAAATTTAGATTCTTAACAGTGTTTAAAATATTACAAGGGGGGCAGCAAGACAGCAAAACATACCCTTTCTATGTAAGAATCTTCAAGATTATACACGCATGCAACCTCACAATATTTCTTTGAGGAAGCCAACTCTATTTTAGTCACATTTTTTACAACTGGGGTAATTAAGTCTGAGGCAGTTTAAGTAATTGTCTAAGTATGGGAAGGAAAGCAATTCCGTAGAAGTGCTAGGGAAAGAATGTAGGAACCTTGGTTTCAAGTTCTGCAGTATACCTAGTAGGTAACACTTCCCAGCTCTTTATATTCTGTGAAAATTCCCTTATTCATCCACACCCTCTCTTCCCAGATAACATGACCACCAGTCTGACTTTCTCCTCCAAAAAGTGTTTTGGAGATTTGGAGGCTGTTTTTTAATTGAAATTAAGTTGGAAAATCAAAGTGAACATTTTTTTTGAAAGAAGGGGTATACGTGAAGATGACGTGATAGTCGGATTAGGGATGTTAAAGGTTAACCAGTAAGCCTCATCCTAACCAGTTATGGTTAATCGGTAGAGACTAGATTCCCCACCCACCCCACCTCTGCCTGTCATGGGCAAGGGGTTGCTCTAGCCTGCATGGCCACCCTGGGAGGGGGGCAATCCAGCCATGACAGAGTAGCCCCCCTGCCCATGGGTTGGGCCACTGTGGGCAGGGTCTGCTCCAACTATGCTGGCATGATTGCACCCATGGTAGTGCTGTGGGCAGGCATGCTCCAGGTGAGCCAGAGCAGCCCTGATCCCAGCGCACTGCCTGGCTGGAGTAGCCCTCGTCTGCATCAGGAAGGCTGCTCCCCAACCCCTTTCATTGGTTAACCAGTTAAATGTTAAGTTAACCAATTAAATGGGATTTTACATCCCTAACTCTGAGACCAGTTTTCTAACAAGATGCTCAGATGTCAAATTGTGTGTGACCTAATTTGTGTATCCAAATTTGAAAACTGTATTTTGTTGTTTTGTTAAAACTGTGACACCTACCATGGATTTGGATTTTCTCTAGCGATGGGTGGTATGTACTCCAATAGAGGAGTCTGTTCTGTATGTAAGGGAGTTAAATGCACTGATAGAAGATATCTTCTGCTTCCATCTGTCTGCTCTAGTACCCAATTTTCCCTCTTAGTTAACAGAACAGTTACTACAGAATTGTTACAATTGCAGGTTGTCTATTCTAAGGTTGTCAGCACTTTTATTAAATCCCATTCCTTTGGATTTAAACTTGGCATGTGTATAGTCTGTGGGTATTGGGTATGCATTCCCTGCAACTCGTTTGCCGCTGGTAAATTTGCAGAGCTCATCTTCCAATGAGGTAGTTAAGCCCAGAAAATGTTTTCAAGAGTAACTTTTTTTTAAAAAAAATTTATGATATCTTATTTCTAGTTTTGGAAAAGGGAACTGGATTACTGCCTGATAATTCTTCTTATGTACAGCCAATTTGCTATTATCTTCCTTTGTCCTGAGAATGTATATGTAACTTCCACTTGCCTGCTTAAAATAATCTTTGAGCCCTTTGGGGGGTATATACTAAGCAGTGTGGAATACCAGAGAGCTTTTCTGCAGTCTTCTTTTGGTATATGCCCCGCCCATTTAGTAATGGATGATGAACAAGAAAACCCCTTGAGCTACACATTTTTTATCTGAATATGCAGCATGGCAGAAATTCCTTCCCCGGTACTTGTTCTTTAAAGGAATCCAGTGCTGCACTGAACAGCCTTTCTGCCTGGCCATTATCCATTACATGCCTTAGCTGTGCAGGAGGCAAGAACGTTACCTACTTACCTTCAGTAGAGTTTCGAGGTCTGTGAGGAGAGGGCATTTAGGGAGCGGGAGCTGACGCAATATAAAGCTAGGTGACTTTTTTTTTTCTTGTGGTAGATGCATACCTGGGTGTGGCAGAAAGCAAAAGGTGGGCCTGTGTGTTTAAGTAAGTATTACTTAAAAAGAAATATTATCAAAAACTTAGTTTTGATATGAATTTGCAAAGGAATCTTCTAATGTAGCTTCCTCTTTTTCTTTCTTTTTTTTTTTTTCCCCTGGGACTGAGAATTGTCTCTGCCTCTTTTTTTTTATGAAGCCTGAAAGCTTCTGAAGTGGGTTTGGCTTCCCGTTTAGCTTTGTAAGTCACTGGAGCAGCTAAGCCACACAGTGGTTGCTGTGTTTCTAGTTATGGGATTTTGAACTTCTCTCAACACTTCCTTCCTGTTGGGGGAGTGAGAGATTTGAGGCTCCAGTATTTTACATATTTTAATGTTGTACATATGGTTTCCTTATGGTACATCAACTTTGCAAATGTGTTAAGATTAAAAGTGTATTGCCTGAACATCAGAGCATAATTCTGCTGTTTGGTTTTGCAGTAAAAAGTGAGCATATGAAGGCTTGTTTACAGGCATGTGAACATACTGTGACATTTAGGGGCTGTTATCTTCCATATTGAACTAAAGTGATATTAGATATTAATATTGGTTTAAGTTATACTAGATCATTGCCAGTTACATGATCTGACTACCAAGAAACTTTTGGGTGACTGTTAAGCTACCGGAGACTAGCAGCCTCTCCCACAAGACATACTTTTTTTTTTTTTTTTTTTTTTTTTTACATTAACTATGGCAATAACATTTACCTGTTCTATTAAAATGGATTTAGGATTCCTGATGAGTTGTGTGTTTTTGGTTTTTTCCCCACTTGTTAAAAGACTATTGTGTGGAAAGCAAAGAGTTAAAAGTAGTTTCTGGAAGTACACCTGCTCTGAGACCCCCTGCCAAGTTTTGTGGGTTTACAGTTACATTTTTTGTTTAATAAAATTTTGCTGCACCTGCTGCTGTGTGCAGAACCAACACAAACTGGGAGAACGCACTAGCTTGAGAATACAGAGGAAACTGAAATTAATAATATACAAAGTGCTGTCAAATGCAAAAAGTAAACTGAAATATATTTTTCTTTTCTAGTCTTTTTTGTAGCAATCTGAGGTGTTGCCTGGAACAACAGTAAATTACAATTAAGACTCAAGGGTCTTGTGGCTGTGGCTGACTTACTCCGGTAGCGTAATCTAAGGTACGCAACTCCAGCTAAAAGACTAGCTTAGCTGGAGTCAATGTACCTTGAGTTAACTTACTGCAGTGTTTACACCACACTGAGTTGATGGTAGACACTCTCTCCCATTGACTTATGGAGTAGAGTACTGGTGTTGACTGAAAAGCGATCTGCTGTTGATTTGGTAGGTCTTCACTAAACCCTGTAAATTGACTGCCCAACCCTCCCCCCACCCCAATGCACTAATCTCTGGAGTATAGATCCCAGCATTAGTGAAAACATAGCATCTGCACTGACGCATTCTTTTTAGTGATCAATACCAGGTCTAGCCTGCGGGTGCTAGAGTGGCTTAGCTATGTGTCTCTGTAACACCAAAGGATAAATGCAGACTATAGCAATGGTTTGGGTTTTTCTGTCCCAATAGGAGCTTCATCTTTCCTGAACACTGTTAGCTAGTTTACCAGAAGCATTCTTATGTCAGCTTAGCTATGTCTACGTTGGAGTTAGGTTGGCACAGTGGTGACGCTAAGGCGAGTCGGTTTTTCAGGCCCTTGAAACTGTAGCTCTGTCATCCTAAATTTTAAGTGTAGATCAGGTCTCGCTTTCTCAAACTGCCTAGATTTGAAATTGAACATAACTTCAGATTCTTCTTTGAGGTGCATCAGTGCCTTTGTGCCCACTGGCCATAGATTTATACGTAGCCATGTCTCTCCCTCAGCTGTCCACGGGTGCAGGCCACAGGCATGAGACACCTGTGACACTTACTGCACATGCGTGGGCAGCCAGTTGCGCGGTTCTGCTCTGATCACCACTGGCTTCAGTCGCAGCAGCAGTCCCTCCCTCAGTCACCTGGGGAAAAAGCAAGCAAGAAAAATTGTAAAATCAAATGATTAACTTAACCTTCAAGGAACGGCAGAGAAAAGCTGCAAATGCGGTTTCTTTCAAGCAGCTGCAGCACGGTTCTGCTTCACAGCATAGCTACTCGAATCATTTTCACTCTGCCTGCTCCCTCGGTTTTAAAAGTGTCACTTGCGGACTGTCATTTTCAGTCGCAGACTGAAACAGCTACTTAAAAGAAGCAGATAATGAGCGGCTCCAGTTGGTCTGAACACCTCCTTTCCACAGCGCAGCCAGGCTAGTTCCTTTCACTCATGCCTGGTTTGCCAGTGTTTTGAAAAGTGCTCCACTTGTTGCTTTTCAGTTTCAACGTCTGTCTGACAGCCACTTCCCTGCGTGCAGTGTCTGGGTCCTCACCACAACACAGACAGCTGCCCATGCTGTAGCAAACTATCGGAGGGGTAGCCGTGTTAGTCTGGATCTGTAACAGCAACGAAGGGTCCTGTGGCACCTTATAGACTAACAGAAAAGTTTTGAGCATGAGCTTTCATGAGCACAGACTCACTCCATCAGATGCTGGTCTTGGAAATCTGCAGGGCCAGGTATAAATAAGCCAGAGCAAGAGTGGGGATAACAAGGTTAGCTCAGTCAGGAAGGGTGAGGCTTACTACCAGCAGTTGATCTGGAGGTGTGAACGCCAAGGGAGGAGAAGCTGCTTTTGTATTTAGCCAGCCATTCACAGTCTTTGTTTAAGCCTGAGCTGAGGGTGTTGAATTTGCAGATGAATTGTAGCTCAGCAATTTCTCTTTGGAGTCTGGTCCTGAATTTTTTTTTGCTGTAGGATAGCTACTTTTAAGTCTGCTACTGTGTGGCCCGGGTGATTGAAGTGCTCTCCTACGGGTTTTTGTATATTGTCATTTCTGATACCTGATTTGTGTGCATTTATTCTTTTACGGAAGCTGACTGGATGATCCAGGAGAGCGAGAAGGCAACAACACCAGATCTGACAGATAGAACGGACACTCACACCAACTGACTGCAACAACTCCCCACTCGGGCATAGCCCACAGGGGGTTGAGATCTCTGGCAGTGCTTCGATGGGGCCAAGCCCTGGAGATAAGTGGAAACCCCCTGGAGCTAACGGCTACGTCTACACGTGAAGCCTACATCGAAGTAGCCTATTTCGATGTGGCGACATCGAAATAGGCTATTTCGATGAATAACGTCTACACGTCCTCCAGGGCTGGCAACGTCACTGTTCAACATCAACGTTGCGCAGCACCACATCGAAATAGGCGCAGCGAGGGAATGTCTACACGCCACAGTAGCACACATTGAAATAAGGGTGCCAGGCACAGCTGCAGACAGGGTCACAGGGCGGACTCAACAGCCAGCCGCTCCCGTAAAGGGCCCCTCCCAGACACACTTGCACTAAACAGCACAAGATCCACAGAGCCGACAACGAGTTGCAGACCCTGTGCATGCAGCATGAATCCCCCGCTGCAGCAGCAGCAGCCAGAAGCCCTGGGCTAAGGGCTGCTGCACACGGTGACCATGGAGCCCCACACGGGCTGGAGAGACAGCGTCTCTCAACCCCCCAGCTGAAGGCTGCCATGGAGGACCCCACAATTTCGACGTTGCGGGACGCGGATCGTCTACACGGTCCCTACTTCGACGTTGAACGTCGAAGTAGGGTGCTATTCCGATCCCCTCATGAGGTTAGCAACTTCGACGTCTCGCCACCTAACATCAAAGTTAACTTCAAAATAGCGCCCGACGCGTGTAGCCGCAACGGGCGCTATTTCGAAGTTAGTGCCGCTACTTCGAAGTAGCGTGCACGTGTAGACACAGCTAACAAATGCCCAACACCTTGGGAGATCCTGCAGAAAAATTGACAAGCTGCACCCACGCGGCTGCCCTCCCTTGGGTTAAGGAGTGCTTTACCGAAAGGGAGACAGGAGGAGAGGGCTCGCCCCGCCCCTGGGTGTGTGTGTGAAAAAAGTCCTATTCATCGGCCAGCCTACAATTTGGCATCAGCAATTACGAGGCATTGCTTGCAAAATACACACACCATGCTGTTGACCAGTTTCACAACCTTTACTGAAACAGTTTAAAAAAATATAAAAAACTCAATACAAAGCCCTCACGAGAGAGGTCTCCCTCATTTTATGAACAGTTTTACAGTCAGCTCTGAGTAGAGCAGACACTACCACTTGGTCTCTGGCATCTGCAGTGGTAATGCGCGTGTGTCCTGCCAACAACTGTCTGGGTGTTTGCAGAGAGGTCCAAACACCATTGAGAATCTTCCTCCGGAATGTCTCGATCCTTTCATGGGTCATCTTGCTTACTCTCAGCATCCAAAATGTGGCTGCAAAAATAAACAAGATAGACAGTTTAGTCACACAGGCTGCCTCATCAATTGTTTTGAACGTTAGATCCATTGTCGGACAGCCACACAGCTGATGGGCTCCAGGATGAGCCACATACCACCTTCGGCTCATGGCTAGCAGCATTCTGTCCTTCATGGCGAGCGATCGCTACCGCCAAGTGGGTCTTTGTGATTGTACGTCAGGCACCCTTCTCATCAGTCTGTCCTTGTGCAAGCCGCACAACTTCTTCTACAGTTGGGAGCCATAGAAGAGTTACCCTCTGAGCAGAGGGGAAGGGTCTTCTATTCATGCTTCTTCCTCACACGGGAGAAAATAGGAGGTTGGAGACTCATACTAGATCTCAGAAATCTAAACCAGTATGTTCTTTGTCAAAGATTCAAGATTGTAATGTTAGCCATGATCCTCCCTGCACTACAGAAGGGGGATTGGCTGTCCACTCTCAACCTACAGGATACTTATTTGCATGTCACTGTCCACCCATCGCACAGATTTGTGATGGCAAAACGGCACTTCCAGTATAGGGTGCTGCCCTTTGAGCTACGCACAGTACTGATGGGTTTCTCAAAGGCCCTGGCATTGGTCGCTGCATGTCTCAGGGAGTAACCATCTTTCCCTACCTAGACAACAGCCTAATAAGGGGTCACCCCTTAGCTCAGAACTAACAGACAACAGCTGTGACCAGAACACTATTCTTCAATCTGCGGATGACCTCAGCCACAATTTCCCTCCCAGTCATGAGTGGGAAATCAACAGATCCACCATCTGCCGCAGATGGGGGTTCCAACGATGTCTCTGTTTGCTACAAGGGCCAACACATGCTGTCTCCACTATTGCTCCGGACACGGATTTGACTTTAGTTCACTGGGGGATGCATTCAACATCACATGGAATGCACCTTCAGTGTGTGCATTCCCCACTGACCCCTGTGATTCAGAGAATCATGGTCAAGATAAAGCGGGACAAGGGCCGGGTTATACCACTAGCACCCAGCTGGCCCAGACCTGCTTCTCTGAACCTTTACAGTTGTCCGGATGTCTCCCATATTGTCTTCCTCCTGTCTTCTCACTCTGAACCCAACAGAATGGGTCCATCCTCCACCCAGCCATCTGCCGCCTTTATCGTCACACATCCTTCCTGGTGGGCAGGTGGATCAAGAGCTGCACTGCACACCTCAGGTCCCTCGTAAAAGTAGGCAACCTGCAACAAACACTTACTCAAAAACACAAAAAAAACTTCATAACATTGGCAGGAAGGTGGTGGTGTGAGAGGGAGACACAATCAAAAGAATCAGGGCCTGCATGGGACCTCATTTTGGGCTTCAGGGCCCTAATCGGTGAACGCTTTGAGCCGATAGCCACCTGCTCTTTGTTGCACTTGCCAATGAAAGTAGCTTTCCTTCTGTCAATCACCTAGGTATGAAGGGTGGAATATTTCAGTGCGCTGATATCCAAATCACTGTGTTCAACCTTTTACAAGGACAAAGTGGTCCTCTTCACCCACCCAAAAATTCCTCCCAGAAGTACTTACCTCCTCTGGTTATTCTGCTGGTTAGTTTAATACAAATACCCAGCTAATACATTACTCACAATCAGACACTTCTTCCCATGCATTCTTCTAAGCCCCCACTCTTCCCTAATGTCTGTCAAAATCTTCAGCAACTTGTACAGAATAACAGTTTAAATATGAAAGTGTATGAACTCTCCAATATGTAATATAAAATAATACAAAGGAGACTCTGCTTATTCTTATCAGTAAAAAAACTTTACCTCTCTTACCTGAAATGACCACAGAATTTGTTTCCTGGAGTGGATTTAACAGAAATTAGGGGCCTTCCTGCAGAATCATGGTCAGTTTACTACATGGTATGCAGGACCTTTTGCTTGTTTCACTTCGGCTGCGTCTACACTTGCATTCCTCTTTTGAAAGAGGTATGCAAGTGAGTTAAATTAAAAAGGCAAATAAGGTGCAGATCTGCATATTCTTTTGCATATTGTTATTTTGAAATAATTTCTTTTGAGAGAAGAAAACCAGTGTGGACGCTGCTCTTTTGAAAGTAAACCTCATCTTTGAAAGAATCCTTCTTCCCTTTTTTTTATGGGAAGAAGGATTCTTTCAGAGATGGGGTTTACTTTCGAAAGAACAGCTTCTACACTGGTTTTCTTCTTTCGAAAGAAGCTATTTCGAAATAATATGCAAATGAGTTGCCCAGGATGCAAATATGTGCATCATTTGTATTTTTGATTTATCTCATTTGCATACATCTTTCAAAAGAGGAATGCAAGTGTAGACACAGCCTTCTAGTACACTTATTGCTTATCAATGTAATTTGCAAAGTAGTTAGGAACTAATAAAAAGTGATGATGATCCTTGTGTATGGTTTATCAATAAGATCAGATCTTACTCTCTTCTCAGAACTGTTACTGGCCCCCCCACCCCTGTCACTCCAACTGCCTACAAGTTCCAGAATTTAATTATGTATTGCCTCATTCACTGTCACATTTCTCTATGGCAGAGCCTGTAGTTTCTGGGTTCATGAATGTTGTTTGTCTTGTTGAGAGCTTGCTTTATTGCCCTTCGCAATCTATAGAGGGCTATAATTGGACTTAATTTTTTTCTAGACCGCACATAGCGATCTCCTCTTTAGTGGTTAGAAGAAAATTTTTACGAAGTAAAGTGAAAATCCCCTGAGCACTCTATATAAGACCATACACAAGCCTCAGAGGTTTGTATAACAAGCTGTGGCTGGATGATGAATCCCTTTTCAAAAAAAAAAGCTGGGATTGAAGCAATAAAGTAATAAGCCCCCACCTTTTAATAGCTTAGGCTCACTAGGCAGATGAAAGAACTAGGAGTGCAGATCCTAAGAAGGGAAATGTGAAGGAGAGGAAGGAGCTTTTCTAGGATGATAAAAACGAAAGCCTCAGTACCAGCAGTACAGGTGCAGAGCAAGCTCAGATTTCCAGATGGAGTGACAAAGCTGGCAGGTGACTTTGAGGAATTGGGAACTGAGCAATGTAGTCTACACAATGTCATTTCATACAGGAAAGTCTCCAAATAGGTTTCTTGGTGCCACGTAAAAAAAGAAACCGCAGGAAGTATTGCTGCAGGCATTGGCTGGAAGATGGGGATACAGCCTGGATAGCAGTTATCTTCTCAACTCAGTGGGCAAATAATTGTAATATGGAAAGTTTCTAATTACAAGCTAGAATGGCATAACTTCAACATTAGTAAGAAAACAAGCACTTATTTGCTCTTTCTCTGGCCTAAACTACAGAGTGAAGCTTCAGGTTTCATTTGTTTCAGTGGTATGTGACTAAGGATGCTCTGTATTTACACTGGAATATTGTGGTAGCGGGGGAATTGCCCGATCATGATTTTGAGACTTATGAGTAAAATATATTTGGAATAACTTATTGCCTCCTTGTTTCAGCTTTGAGCACCTTAACCTCCAAAAAGGTCACTAAAAATAGTTCTGGATTTACACACCACTTTCATGTTACTCAAGAGCACTCTTTTAATTGCAGCGTGAGTGACCCTCATTTTCTAAAAATAATTACACTGATTAACTTTTGTCAAGGAGGAAATATTTTTCTGATACTCTTAACTTTTTTAGCTATAAATGAATGGCGTGCTGCTTATAAAACCTTTTTAGGATTTTCATTTCTCTCTTTAATGTAACTTACAAAATGTTCAGTGATATGGGTCACAGTATTTCTATGCTAAATTTAGGACCAAGTTTGGTAGTTTTGTCTTACACTGATAAATAATATGTAAGATTAGTGGACACATTACAGCCTCCCAGTCCTAGTTCTTGAAAAGATTTGTGGTTTCCTTCCTCTGCCTTTTTGATGAAACCTCATCCCACAATTAGTTGTGCATTCTACTCCAATTTCTCCTCCATATTCTGCAGGTCTTGAAACTAGAGGTGGCTGAGTTGGTGGGTTTGTGTGCAGAGGTTGTCAATAGGTGGACTAAAAGCTATATCTGGACTAGCAGATGCCTTTGAATAGTTTTGTTTACTTATAATTACCATAATTATTGTGATGTGGAAAATGTTTCTGAAGTCTGGACCTTGACAATAAGCTGATAAAAGAAATTCAGACCTTGACAAAAATAATTGACTGCCTGTGATGTATTCTGGTCCTCATGTGCTAGACTCTATTTCTGATTTGTGGTTATTTTATTATTTTCTTGCAAACCCGCATCTTTCAGTGTTGCTTCCTATCTGCAGTTCTTTACCAGCATGGAAATCTGTACTAATCTCTTTTTTGCTTTGATGTACAGAAAACAGTTATCAACTCTGGCTCTAAAGTTGGGTATCCAGAGAGAATAGGAGACATATTTTAATTGGATCCTATAGGTTTTTTAAATGTTTCTTTTTGCTCTCTCTCTTCATAGTGTTTGGTGGTGAGGCAGGGCAGAAGTTGTACAATTCATAATATTTCAGCCTTCCTTTTTCCTCCCTTTTTCTCTTGAATGTAACTTACCAACTTAACAAGCTTTCTCTCCCCCACCTCTTGTGTTTATAATTCAAACACTTTCTTTCTCTCTGTCCTGTGGTCTTTTCAAAATAGTTTTAGCTAGCCAGAGGGTGTGCTGTCTACTGTCTGAAATATATACCTGGGCATCTAAATATAGGTGCGATTTCCAGTTTTGCCATTGACTTACTGTATAGCCTTAGGCAGCTTACAACTATTTTGGTTTCTCCTTTGGTAAAAGGACAGAGTGGATACTTTCCAGGAGTGCAGTGGAGCTGAAATGAACATAAAAGGTTGTAATGAAAAAGATTATGTAAGTGACAGCTATAACTAGTATAAATATTAGATTTGCATTTATTGTTTGTGTGCTTGTCTTTTATATTTGATAATGTCAATAGTTTAATTTCTGCTGTTACATATTGCTTACTCACTATTGTGCAGTGTTAGTTAAGTCCAGGGGTTTCACTGAAGAATCTGCTCTGTGTGCAGTGGCAGTCAAACAAGCTAACAAAGGTTAGGAATCCTTAAGAAAGGGATTGATAATCAGACAGAAAAATACCATAAGCCATTCTATAAAATCACAGCATACCCACACCTTGAAGACTATGTGCAGTTCCAGTTGTCCCATCTAAATAAATAAATACATTTAAAATGAGAAGAAATACAGAGAAGCTTCCACCTGAGGAGAGACTAAAAAGACGTGGGATTACTCATATTAGGAAAGAGATCAGTAACAAGGGATGTGGTAGAGCTCCGGAAAACCCGCAAATGGTGTGGAGAAAGCCAATGATGAAGTATTGGTTTCCCATTCACGTTACACAAGAATGAAGAGTCACTCAAATGAGCAAACCCCAGGTTTAAAGCACACATGAAGAGAAGTACTTCTTGACAAATGCACAGTCAACCTGCAGAACTTGTCAAGGGATGTTATGAAGGTCAGAAGGATAACTGGGTTGAAAAATAATTAGATAAGTTCACAGAGGACAGGCCCTTCAGTGGTTATTAACCAATAGGTGCAGGGGTGCAGCCTCATGAACCGTGTCCCTCTGCTTCTGACTGCTGAAAGTGAGAATGGACAACAGGTCCACTCTATCTATAATTGCTCTGTTCTGTTCATTCCTTCTGAAGGATTTGGTATGGACCACTGTCAGAAGACAGGATAGTGGGTAGAGAGACCATTTGTTCAGTGAAGTGCTTCTAGAGTAGATGTAGGTTTTGCTTGTGTGGCTTATTCCAGCCTCTGCCCTGACCCCTCACCCCCAGTGGAAATAAATGATATCAGGAAAGGCACAGTTATAGGTATAGTTATGTAAATCGCATCACTTCACTCTTTGTTGGTGTAACTATATTGGTAGAAGTTTGTATTGAAGTCCAGGGCCATCCTCTCAGAGCTGTTCAGGTAGCTTATTCATTGGAAATTAATAAGTTACCCTTAAAGAGGACATCTTAGATGTGAGTAAAATATTTTAGATTGCAGGGAGAAACAATTGGTAGTGAAATTAGTCAGGCAGGATCTGTTCTGGGATTTCAGTTCCTGTGTGCAAACCTTGTCTTAAAGGAGCAGTGCTCCCTGTGAATGAGATCCATTTAACTGTAGGCTAGGACTCTTACCTGCCTCTCTTCACCAAACTAAATTCTCTACCATTAATTTTGGGGATTATTCAGAGACATTTCAAAGCATCGGAGTAGGATTTTTCTCTCTTTTTCCCAAACATTCAAAAATAAAGTGCTTTTATTTGTTGTCTCTCGGCCTTGCTGGGCCAACAGCCCAAAAGGAAAATTGGGAAACAATCTGTCTGTTACTCATAACTGTTTCGAGATGTTTGTATCCTAATCACAGTACTGCTTCCTGAAGCAAGGATGTCCAGAAATAGGAATTGCCAGGACTGAATGGGAGGTGTCTAAAGACATTGCATTGAGGTCCATTTTAGGCATGAGCTCTTCTTTCCAGATAAACTATTTTGTTTCATAACTTTGCACTTGAGTAATATTCTTTTTGTTACAATTACTGATGATCAGTCCTGTCTGCCAGTTTTAAATCACACACAGACAAGATCATGTGAGAGAACAAAGTAATCTAATCAATAGGCTGTCCTGCTTTTGAAAGAGCTTAACTGGCTCTTCCCATCTTTCCATTTTTTCCTGAGACCTATGAGAACTGACCCATCCTCCTGAGATAGGAAGATATAAACCCAGATTGGTCAGCTTGTGGAACTCTTTGCCAAAGGATGTTGTGAAGGCCAAGGCAATAGCAAGGTTTAAAAAGACTGGATATGGTCGTGGAGGATAGGTCTATAACGGCTGTTAGCCAGGATGTGAAGGGTGGTATTCCTAGCCTCTGCCAGAAGCTGGGAATAGGCAACAAGCAGTGCTGTCCCATCCATAGGAGGAACTGAGGTGGCTGCTCCAGTCCCTGAGCTTCTGCGGGCCATCCCAATCATCTTGTGAATGGGAGGCATGTGGGGGCAATCACCTGGGGCTGAGTGTCAGGCAGGGGGACATTTGAAAGCATCAGAGAAGGATTTTTCCCTGTTCCCCAAACATGCAACAGAAGACAGCAGAAACGTAGCACTTTAAGGACTGCTGTCTCACATGCATGCATCTACTATGGGTAGGTGGAGAGTTCACTGCAGCCCCCCAGTTGGGCTCCATGCTGTCCTGGCTGGGGGATGGGAAGAAATCGTGGAGCTGCACAGGTGCTGCTTGGGTTCCCTAGCCAGGGCAGGTAGTGGGACTCAGGCTCTCCCTAGCCTGCCTCAGGCTATAGGGGTGGCTCAGAGATGCCACCCAGTTACAGTAAGAGCTGGCTGGACAGCTCTAGGGAGCCACAGTGGACTCTCTACTTGACCCTTGTCCCTCCCCCACATCTTCCTGTCCAGGCCAGGTGGAGATCAGTACTACGATTCTTCACAGCTGCCTGCCTGTCTTTTCCTGCCAGAGTCCTGTGTGGATACAAAATTTGTATCTGCATCTACGCTGTGATCAGCAGAAGAACTGACATCTGCATTCATGGGTATAAAATTGGATACCCACAGATTTGAAGGGCTCCACTGATTACCCATTTTGTTGCCTCCAAATGAAGTACCAGGCATTGATCTTGCTGTAAGATGGGATCCTGGGCTAGATGGACTTTTGATCTGGTCAAGTGTGACTATCTTTTTATGAGTTTAAATTGATGATGCGCTTGACTTTAGTCATAAGTGTGAAAAGTGAATTGGTATGGTGTATATGTGTGTGAAGGTGATTTTTTTTTTTTTCAATCTCCTTTGTCCCCATTACTTTGTCCAGATAAGGAAAATGAATGTTTAGTTAACATGTCAGTTAACCTGTTTTAAACTGTCTTTAACACCTGCTTTATTCAAAGACAGGGATCCTAGAGTTGACAATAACCAACTATCACTTTTTTTTTTTTTTTTTTACCTTTTTTCTCAGTGTCATTATTCATTTCCTATTTTTGTTGTTGTAGCACCTCTGGTATCTAGTCATGAGCAGATATGTTAGTCCTGCATATTTGTTAGTTTGCTTTTAACCACGCTTGATTTTGCTGGTTTACACAGAACCTGTGGGGTGCAAGGAAAGATATTTTTGCCAAAAATACACCTGAGATTGCCTAAATTGTTGCCTGGGTATAATATAAACATAATAGAAGTGTACTGAAAAGAGCATGAGAACGTGGTGTTTCTGCATGACATCACAATCTGGAGAAGGGGATCTGTCCCACAAAAGCTCATCACCTAATAAATCATTTTGTTCGTCTTTGAAGTGCTGCATGACTGCTATTTTGTTTTGTTAGAATGCAGACCAGCACTGCTACCTCTCTGTTACTAAACTCAATGTGTGTTCTTATTATCCGTGGGATGGTTTAATTTATCTGTTATGGTAGCATGTATTATCTGAAGACTGACTTACATGTTGACAGTACTGTTGATAATGTGCCTTTGACGTGTTTTCCTCTTTCACTTTCTTGAGATATTTTTAAAGAAGCAATCTTGGGTGTATTTTTGGCATAAACTTCTGTCCTTGCACCCCTCAGGTTCTGTGTAAACCAGGAACATAAAGTGTGATTTCTAAAAGGCTCCTAATCCTTGGAGTGGATTTAATGGACTTCTGCTTTAGTTTTTGAATGCTAATGATGTCACCATCATTGTGAGGTCTTCCTTGAAACTAAAGTAGTTGTTTTGCTTTGTGTCTTCCATTTTGGTTGTAATACCTTTTAAAATAGTCTGATTTAGACACACTCCTTGTGGTCCATAGTGTTAGGTGGAAATGAGACAGAGTAGGTTAGAATCACCAGCTGATTTCTAGGCTTTTTCCTTATAGGTGGTTCAAGGAAGTAGCAGACAAATTTGATAGTCTATAGTCTGTCTAGGAATACAGAATACAGCCGTTTCATGACAAGTCTGTGTGGTGCTGTCTTCCTCCTCCTCCTTTCTCCTGGCATTGCTTCCACAATGCTAGGATTACCTTTCATGTGTGAGCTATGGTAAAGCAGAGGATTTCTTCATGTTACTTGTTATTGTGCAGAATTTTCTGGATTTTGTGTCTAGGTCCTTAACTCCCGGATGAAGCCTGTCTCAAGAAAGTGTGACAGTAGTTCAGTCATGTCAGACTCTCACATTAGGAATGCAGGCTCAGCCTACTGAGAAGTGAGCTTAGTGCCTTTTATGGGCCTCTGCAACCCAGTCTTAGTAAGAAAACACATTTTTTGATTTCATTGTGTTGCTACAGTAACCTCATTAAATATTGACTCTGTTCTATATTTTCTAAAGAGCAGTGTACTCTAGTGCACCTTTAAAGCACCATTGTACAGTAGAGAATTTCTCAGGAAGGATACCTCTAGTGGGTGGATTTGATTTCTGTGCCTGCTGAGATAGTATAAATTACAAATACAGACTTGCTTTTTATAGCTGGTGCATTTGGTTGCATTTACAAGACTGTTTACTATGCAGCTGCAATGAGTAGAAAGATCACAGGGCTTTGCACTTGTTTCCGGGGGTAGGGGGGACAGAGTGGGGGGACAGAGACAGGGTTTCCTAATGTTTCCTTTGTAACCTAATGAGAAAAGCTGGTGCCACTGTTGTCAGCAATGTGAACTTGCACACAAATGGGCTATTTCACCAGAGCTGATATGTTTCACAGAGATGTAATGGGTCCCATAAAGTTTTTGTTGGGCAGGGTTGAACAGATTGATTGGACTGGGTTCTCTAGCCAGGTGGTTAGGGCCCTGGGCTTGAGTGAGAGAGCGAGTCCCTGATTCAGAGCAATCTGGGATGAAAAACTTCATTTTGAGTTGGGCTGAATTCTGGTCTCCCACATCCAAGCCTACATGCAAACAAACAAGTTATACCTACAGAGAGAGACATCCATACACAGGGTAGCTATACATGGGCACGTGGGGACATGGATGTGCATGCATGCTTGGTTTTGATCTGAGAACAAGATGCGAATAAAAACAAATTCACAAACTTTGAATGTTGGTCTGAACCAGTTATCCCTTCTCCGTTTCAAAAGGTATGCTTGGCTACAGATTGAAATGTTTTTTTGTGTTGAAAATAAAATAAACCTTTGTAGCATCAAACAGAAATCCAATTGCACTTGACGATGTGAGCATCAGGTTACTATTGCATCCTTAATTTGCAGGAAATTTTGGACAATGCTTATGAAATAGCTTGATAATCTGTTTTGTTCTGTATCATCCTGCACCCCTAGATTACAAACTGATGAAGTACACTTGTTTTCAGATAAACAGAGTACCTCTTTAAACATTTCAAAACTGTTTCCTTAGACAATGGTCTGAGTCAGCTCCATTTAGCACTTTCCTCTCTGACTTCCCAAATTTCCTTTCCTTCCTGATTATGAAATCCAAGGGGGCTCTCTTAACTTGATGAATAAAAATGCCTAGAACTTCAGTTTGGAAACAAGCCCATGTGTTGGAGATGCACTCCCACTGCTGGCTCTCTTATGCAGCATCAGATTAGCTGGCTGCAGCTGCTTCCTCTTCACTACCCAGACTGTGCATTCTGCAGTTCCAAAACCAAGGGTTTAACTGGGGCACTTGGTGGGCCCAGGCCTGGAAAACAGTGACATTTATTCTCTTCCAGGGCTTCTGGCATTGGTCCTGCTTATTAGTTATTTCCTAAAGAGACTGTTTTGTGTAAAATCACAAAGAGGGAACAACGGGAAAAGTCAAAGTAGGTAAAGTTTGGTTCCTCTTTGAGTAGTGTCCCCATAGGTGCTCCACTCTGGGTGTCAGTGCGACCGAGCGCCATCTCTTGGAGATTCTTCTGTAGCTGTGGTTTCCCACGCCGTGCATGTGCAGTAGCATCTCCTTGTGCTATTTGGCATGCATGCGGCATGGGCCCCACTGTTCCTTCTCTGCCATCCTCGGCTGCAGACGAAGCTTTTCTTTCTCTCCCTGAAAGACAAAAAGAGCTAGTTAATTTAGCGTTGTTCTACTTTTGTCCAAGTTCTTTCTCTTGTTAGATATTCTAATAACAAAAACCAAAGAGTTTAAAAGAAGTTTAGTTAGTGCTAGAAATAGTTGCTGTGTCTTTGCCATGCTGGACTTCCTTGGCTTTAGACGATACGCAACATGACTCCGGCGGCCATGCCTGCTGCATCAAGTGCTTGGATGAGGGGCACCAAATCCAGTCCTGCACCCATTGCTCCAGCCTTACAGCAAGCGCCAGGGTGGATTGAGCCAACAGGCTCAAGACTTGTATGTACAAAAAGTCCTTCCAACCACTGGCCCCAGAGCAGCCCTTTTCTGAAAAACTGACACAGGTGACCAGGGGTATGAACTCTGCATATCCCTCTACCTTTGTTGGCACCACATCTATGAAGGCAGGCCCTTCTCCCACGCATTCCTGGCCTCTGGTGCCATCCTAATGGGCTGTGCCAGTTGAAAAAACTTCCATGATATCCCCAGCACCATTACAGCTGGCACTGCTGAAGTGGCATATTTGGAGCTGAGCCGCCAATATTTGACACCTCTGACACAATTGGCACCACTGCTTTTGGCTGCCTCTATCCCTGGGCATAAGAGGTCCTCAAAAACCAAGACTCTGCCCTCAGTGCTGGACCTGGAATGCAAGAGGCATGGTTAAAAGTCTCCACATCACTTGCACAAGGACCAGACTCCACACTGTGCAAGTCCAGGGCCAAGGCATCTCCGCATTCTCACGTGGCACTGGAGAAGACATCAGAGCAGCACTGAGATACTGCTTTGCCGAAGCCCCTGGTACCAGACCGCAACATGGCATCTGAGCGGCGCCATGAAGAGTCACCACCAAGAATGCACACAGCCCCAGCACTGCCCAGCTCACCACACCATGTGTCCCTGATGCCACCCACATCTCCATGGTTGTCTAGATGCTCAGGTTTCTCGCATGGCTTGGGGGCCAAACTGCCTATCCCAGGAAGTGGTGATTCTGACTGCAGGAACATCTTCTCATCACAACACTCCAACCCCACACACTCCAACTGGAAAGATGCACCACCTACCATGGCTTACCCGCAGCCACCCCCACCATGATTTGCACATCACTGCTCATACCCTCAAGAGCCAGCTCCTGAGTGGTCACCTTGGCAGGTGTAGTCACCCTGCTCCAATACTCTGCTGGCACCATCCACAGTGTCCAGGGACTGCCCCATGTTGCCATAGCCCACCACGTCAGCGATTGTATCCACCATCACAGCACTCTGGGGCTGAGGATTCCCTTTCGGAGGGTGATCCCTGCTGCCCCACTCCTCGTCGTCACCAGATGACGCAGTGCTTTTGGTTTCACCTCCCCCTACAGCCGACTCATAGGTGTTCCAGGAGCTATTTCAGCAGGCATCTCAGGCCCAGGAAAAGGAGCTGCAGGAGGTGCCAGTTAAATAATACAGAATCCTCTGCACCCTGTGGCCTGCCTCTTCCTCCAGAATTGTGATGCCCATGGAAGAGGCCATCACGGATCCTACCAATGTCATCTGGTAGATGCCAGCATCCATTCCTCCCACTAACAAGAGGACCGACAAACAATACTTTGTGGCCTCTAAGGATGCAGAGTTTCTGTTTGCCCATCTGCAGCCAAATTCGCTAGTGCTAGACACTGTCTGCAGTAAAACCAAATCTTTTGTTCCACTCCTCAGGACGAAATGAGTAAGAAGTAGGACATAATGGGACACAAAGATTTTACTCCTCTGGCATGTTGCTCCTGCGGGTGGCAAACTATGCAGCCATGCTAGCCGACTATGAACCACCTGAACTACTCCAAACTGCAATGCCCAGCCATCATGAATGTAATCCACGAAGGGCGCACCATTACCAGCACAGCGCTCCAGGCCACAATGGATATGGAGGACATGGTAGCCAGGGTCACGGCCTCCACGATGGTCAGGAGGCGCATGTTATGGCTTCAGCCCTCAGGGATACCTAAGGATCTGCAGCAGAAGGTGGAGAACCGCCCCTTCGACAAAACTTATCTGTTCACAGAGAAGACTGACAAGGTCCTTCACTCTATGAAGGATGCTTACACTACAGGTGTATACCCCCATTCGTGCGGTCCCAGTACTCTCCCTGTCAAGAGACCATGGAAGCAGTTCTGGCAGCAACCACAATGCTTTAGGCCTCACCAATGGAACAGATCCCAGCTGCAAAGACCGCACCAGCAACTGCAACAACAGCCCACGGCATCCCACCCTCAGCAACCTGCGCAGCAGTTTTGAGGGTGTGATCAGGAGCCTGAGACATCTTTCTGCTTCAGCTGTCACACAGTATTGGCACCATCTGTTCCACCACCGTCTACACCATTTTTTCTGCTGCTGGGCTCCTGCTACGTTGGACAAGTGGATCCTGGAGCTTATGGCCCGGGTGTACTCTATCCCATTTACCTCTACACTCCCACCCCCGACCCTGTATTCTACCCTCTTCGGGGACCCCTCTCACAAGTATCTCCTCAAGCAAGAGGTACAGAACCTCCTTTGTCTGGGTGCTATTGAGCCGGTCCCCGTGGAGTTTTGGGGCAGGGCGTTTTACTCCATGTACTCCTAACAAAGAAGAAAAACTGAGGAATGGAGGCCCATCCTCAACCGGCTCAACAAATACAATCTGTGTTGATAGTTCAAGATGGTGACTCTCACAGCCATTATTCTGGCAGGGGACAAAAATGACTGGTTCTCTGCTCTCAACCTACAAGATGCCTATTTCCGCATCACTATCCATTTTTTCACTTTATGATGGGGCCCCACCATTATCAGTACCAGGTCCTCTCATTCGGGATCTCCACCACACCAAGTGTGTCCTCCAAAACTGGTGGTGATGGTCACCCACCTGCATCATCATGGGAGCATCCTCTTCTCCTGCTGGATGATTGTCTCCATAAAAGGGACATCATTCCCAGAGGTCCTTTGCACGGTGACAGCCACCACAGACCTCCTGCAAAGCCTGATCATCTACATAAACTATGAGAAGTCCACAGTTCAACCCGTGTAGTCCCTACAATTCATTGGGGCTTACATAAACACTACTGCTGCCAGGGCCCCTTCAAAGATTCCAGGCACCACATGATCTCATCCTGGTGCTGCAACTGTCTCCCACCATCGTGGTACACATTTGCCTCAAGCTGCTGGGTCACATGGCCACTACTACATACGTAGTCAAGCTGGCCAGACTTAAGATGCAGTGCCTTCAGTCCTGGCTGTCCATGTGCTATGCCCTGGCCAGAGACACGCTGTCTAAAATTGTGACCATACTGCTGCATGTTCTCATCTCCCTTCAGCAGTGGACAAGTCCAGACAACATTCTCGCTGGTGGGACCCACCACCCCCATCTGTTACCCTTACTACGGATGTCTCTGTTATGAGGTACCTCTGTTGTGGGATGGGGGAGGCCCATCTGGGTTTTCATATGGTCCACGTTAAATGATCCTTCACTGAGAAAGCGTTCCAACTTTGGGGCCAACCGAGCAAAGACCTGTTAGCAATCTGAGTCAACCAAGTGTCACCAGTATTGCTCCAGTGCAGGTCTGGGGAGAGACTCCCACAGGGATGTCTTCTCCATCAAATGGGATGCTCTCCTTCTCTACGCATTTCTTCCCCTTCCCTTTATTCACAAGCTTCTGGTCAAGGTCAGACTGGATTGGGCTCGCCTCATCCTGGTATCCTCAGTGTGGCCAAGACAAACTTGGTATCCTTACTTGTACTGGCTGTCAGTGGCGACTCCCGTGTCCCTTTCGTCCTTGACTCCGCCTTCTGTCTCAGGACTTACCTGATCTGTTCAGGCTGCACCTCCACATGGGGCTCCTTCATTGCTCCAGAATTCCAAAATTACATGCTCAGAGGGGTTAAAAATTGTTCTTATTAATAGTAGATAGGAGCCCACACGTAACTCTGCAAGTGGACATGGTTCTCTCAGTGGTTGGGTGCTAGTTATCCTATGCCTCCTCACACAACGCCCCTTCCTGTTCTCCTCTAACTACCTGCTGCACCTGCATGACTCAGGCCTAGCCCTCAGTATTATCCGAGTGCATGTCACGACATGCTGGCATTCCACTGAGCGGAGTATGGGATCTCCTTCCTCGTCCATCCTGTCACCAAACATTTTCTGATGGGTCTGCAAAACACCTTCACAGCAGCACATTCTCCAGTCCCTATCTCAGGTCATAACCATGTACTCAACTGCCCCATGAAGCTGCCCTTTGAACCCTTGGTGATGTGTTCCTGGCTCCATTTTTTTTGGTGCAAGTATCATTTTTAGTTGCCATTACATTGGCCAGGAGGGTTGGGGACCGTTCCACTTTCATGGCTGAACCTCCTTATACAGTGTTTACCAAAAATAGAGTCACTTTCACCCTCATCATAAGTTCCTCCTTCAGGTTCCCTCTCCATTTCACATCAATGAGCCTATCCACTTATTTGCGTTGTTTGCGAAACCTCACTCTGATCCAGTGTAGGCGGCGTGGCACACTCTGGTTGTTTTCCAGGCATTGGCCTTCTACACTGATCACAAAAAGCCTTGGCACATGTCTCCTTTGCTCTTCCTGTCCTTCGCAGAGCAATCCACTGGCCTGTCCATTTAGTCTCAGTGACTGTCCAAGTGGCTCTCTACCTTGTTTCCACACTTGCTGTACACTTGGCTGAAGAGAGCTTCAGGGTGCTGTCACCGCCCATTTTATCTGGGCTGTGTCTTCCACCACCACCTTTCACAAGAACGTACCCCTTATGGACATCTGCAAGGTGGCAACCTGGTGTCCTGTCTCTTTTCTTCCATTGCTTCCTCCATTCAAGTGGGTCAAGCAGTTCTGTTGACTGTAATTGTTACTCGGCTCCAAACCCACCTCCGAAGCGTTGGAACTGCTTTTTCGTCCCCCAGAGTGGAACACCCATGGAGGCACCACTTGAAGGGTAAGTTACTCACCTTGTGTGCTAACGATGGTTCTTTGAGATGTGTGTCGTGTGGGTGCTCCACTTCCCTCCTTCCTCCGCTTTGGAGCGTCCTGTTCTAGTTGCTAGCGTAGAGAAGGAATGGTGGGTTGTGTGCCCTGTGCACACCAGACAGCACCAGGAGGCATTACTGCACATGCACGGCATAGGAAACCACAGCTGTAGAAGAATCTCCATGCACCAGTGCAAGGACGCACCGACACCCAGAGAGGAGCACCCATGGGGACACATTTCAAAGGACCATCCTTACTGCACAAGGCGAGTAATTTCCCAACCCATTTTTCAATTGCGCAGGACCAGTGCGCAAAGGAAGCGTTTGAGCTGGAGGTTTGTTGCTTTGGGGAAGGGAGGAAAATCAGAGAACCTCTGTTTTTAATGACTTGAAATACAGCCATTAAACTGAAGTCAGACTTGCTACCTGTGCAGAGAGATGACTAGAGCTTTCTTAAGAATCCAGCACTGGCAGAGTGCTGAAATTTTGCTCCTGGGTGTGGATCCTGAAGACTGAGTGGTAGAGACCAAATGGATTTGATTGATCATTCATCTATTCTGCAGAAATTGGTTTTGATTGTTTTCTGTTGTGCCATATGCATTTGGACCTGCGTGTGTGCCTTTATAGGGTTTCCCTTACTCCACAGGAATACACAATTGTTCTCAGTTTGTTTGTAGGGTAACCTATTCATAGTCCATTTACACCCTGAGGCCCTGTCTACACTGCCAGTGATTGATCCAGCAGTTTTTCTTGCGTCTAGTATAGACTTGATAAATTGACAGCCCCGCACTCTCCTGTCAACTCCAGTACTCCATCAGAACAAGAAGAGTAGGTAGAGTCAGCAGGAGAGCGTCTTCCATCGACACACCACAGTAAAGACACAGTGGTAAGTAGATTAGAGCACATCAACTTCAGCAATGTTACTCATGTAGCTGAAATTGCATAATTAGATTGATGGCCTATGTTAGTGCAGACCAGGCCTGAGTGAGGCAAGAAAACTTTAGTGGTCATGTTTTTATTAATTCTTAATTAGGAACTGGAATGCTGTGGCCCTGATCATTGAGCATTACTTATAAGCTAATAAAGTACGCTACTGTAGTGGCTTTGGAAGAAAGTGTTGCTAGTCAGGGGGTGCCCAGATGTCTTTGCAGAATGGACTGCATCTGTCTCAGGTTTCTAAACAGAGAGTGTGGCCTATTCATCTGGTCCACATTTAGTTATGATCGTGTGAACCACTTCATCTCTCTTCCAGCTTGTGATCGCATAACATCCAGTTTGCAATTACAGCAGTTGCTTATGTGAAAAAGTAATATTTTTAGCTTTTTAATGCAGCTGAGCAGCTGAAATTAAGGAGATCCAGGATTGTGAGACCAGCTGCTTTGTAAGACCCACGAACATTCAACAAGTTGCAATTTGGAAACCACTGATGTGGTTACAGTAGGAAACTGTTGCCTGCAGAGCTGGGTTTTCTTGCTGTTTCTGAGACAGATTCTATATGCAGGGCTCCTATGTGTGTTTCAGTTTCACAGCTGTGGAATTTAGGAAGACTTTTACTCCCCATTGCAAAATTTAATAGAATTTGAGCTTTTGTTTAAAAGAAAAAACCTCAAGGTTGCAAAGAAGATAGTGTTAAAACTATTTAGGATATCTGCAAAAGCAGTAAACACTAACTGCAACTATAACTCTGAGAGATATGAGTCGCCTCTGCCATCTGAATGGGATGTTTCAGAAGCAGACCTTTTCTAGGTAGCTGTACTTTCAGTGGGCAACTGTTTTGGTTTTCAAGGCTTTGCTACCCCTGTTGAGTCTTTACATCTACTTCTTTAGTCTCAACTTGGTTGTCCCCTTCTGCTCAGAGGTTGCAGTGGTCCAGATATCTTGTTGTTAAGGTATGGGAAAAAGGGAGGATGGATTTGGGCATGTAAAAAGAAGGCAGGAGGATATAGTGATACCTTGAATGTCCAGGGCAATGGAAAAAGAATCAAGGGCAACACCGAAGTGTGAACTTAAGGACGAGGAAGGCTTGTGGTATTGAAAGGTAGATGGGAAAGATGACGAGTTCTGTTATTTGCAGGGTTTGTTGCTGTGAACTGATGACAAGAGATCTGGGAAGAGATGTCCGAGTAATGCAGTTCAAGGCAGGCTCTGCACAGAACAGAACAGATCATGCAGGGGCCTGTGCAGGGCAGAAGCTTACCCGCAGACTTGGTACACAGTATGTCATCTGTTGAACCAGATGAAAAAGCAGGGGAGTGGTCAGCATTCCTTAAATTGTACTTTTATTTCTAAGTAGTGCAGAAAACTACAAAGAAACAAACCAAATGCTTACTGGCATTTGGCAAGAGCCGCTAAAGAGAGATTGCACAGGTGCTGTCTGGAGGAGTTGTGCTAAGGCGATTTGCTACATTTCATATCATAAATATGATGTCATTAGCTGGTTGGTTTACAGCCCCATGCCATCTCTCTCCATTTACAGCTGCAGAATTTTAAAATGTTTACACCTTAAATAGGCAGTGTTCATGCGTAACCATAATATTTGTATTTGTAAAGATCAGGCTGATTGTAGAATTCATCTCTTCTCTTTGCTGTTTATCTGATAGATTTGTTCCCATTTTAAAGGGAACAGTCTACATCCTAGGGATTGGGGAGTTAGGGAGGAAGGACGGATGGTTTCTTGCTTTAGCTCTGCAGTTTGTGTGCTTCTGTCAGATTAAAGTTTCTCTTGCTCATCTCAGAGTGTAATGTGGGTAGTGAATATACTGGATATCTGTTTCAATACAAATGCACTCATATAGTCCTTTTTTGTATATTTGAATGAAATAGGGTGTGGGAAGATACTCTCTTTCTGCCTCTAGAGAGCAGACAAGAGGATGATGAGTGGAAGGAAGAGCTCAAGTGAGGTCTTGCTTTATCTTTGTTTTAGTAAACATCTTGCAGTGCTCTGAAAGTCAGAGCAGAACTTTGAGCTGTTGTTACATTCCTCATTCTAGAGGACAGGATCACCCTAACATTCAGGACGGTTCTCAAAGGCTGCGGGCTGAAAATTCTCTGCCTTTTTTGGGCTGGGATTTGTGCAGAACTTGATGCTGCTTTTGTTAAGTCTTTGCTTTCATTTTTATTTTGTCAATTCAGGCTAACTCACCACCTGTTAAAATGTCTGAATGATATTTGAATCCTGATTGCACTCTTAAATTGCTGTGATTGATATTTGTCAGCCTTTCATCTCATCACTTGTTGCTCTCCTTCTGAAGGGCAGTGTTCTCAAACACACCACTGCTTTTCACACTGAAGAATTTTTCTGGCACCTTATTACGTAGCCTTCAACTTGGTTGTAAAGGTTTACCTTTTTTCATCTGGCACTCTCTCGTCCGGCATGATTTTGGTTAACTGGATGTCCACTTATTATAGCTGTGGCCAAGAGTCTGCATGGTTCCGTGACGTTTGTTTGCAGCCACCAGTCCTGGCTCTCTGTGTTCTGTGCTGTTATTTAGCTGTAATTTACTCCAAAGGTCTTCTAAAAGCCCAGCCTCATAGAGCTAAAAAACAAACTGTTTTAGTGTGTGGAAAACCTGTCTGCTAATCCAGATACATTTAGCACTATAGGTAGAGGGTTAGCTCAGTGGTTTGAGCATTGGCCTGCTAAACCCAGGGTGGTGAGCTCAGTCCTTGAGGGGGCCATTTAGGGATCTGGGGTAAGTAGATTAAATAAAAAAAAAAATCTGTTGGGGGTGGTGATAGGCCCTGAGGATAGGGGACTGGACTTGATGACCTCTGAAGGTCCCTTCCAGCTCTGTGAGATGGGTAAGAGTGATGCTGAGTGTTGCATCCCTATTTACCTGCATTAACATTTGGAGCCATTGGACAATAATTAGTCCAGCATTTGAGGCTGCATTTTGCAGGTACTTGCCGGTAGCTGATAAAGAGTCGGCAGAGTGTGTTGGTATTTGCACCCTCTCCTTCCTTCCAGGAACATCTACAATGCATTCAAGCTCTTCATTATAAAGAAAATGCGGGTGCCTGTAAAAGCAATTAAAGAAGCGTGAGAAGAGGAGCCTGTTTATCTGCCTCTTTTAGGAGTTATTGGAGAGGAGACAAGAACTGCTCTTGGACACTGGAGCTGCCAGGTGCCAGGGGGGGAACTCCAGCAATAGAAGAGCCAGGATCTGCCAGTGGGACCAGAGCTGCAAGTGCAGGGGAAGTGTCCGAGAAAGCAGAAGACTAAACATCTGGGGCAGAATATGCAGAGGCAAAGGATAACCAGGCAAAAAGAACATACAGTGGGGCAAATGGGAGTGTCCAAGATATTCCGTGATTTCTTAGCTGTGGAATTTGCTGTCCAATTGTGCAGTGGTTTGGGGGCTTTAGGTGTTTTTTGTTTTTGTTTGTTTTCGTTTTAAATCTTATTTCTAGCCTTCCTGAGTGTGAATTAAAAACTGTCCTAACCCTAACTTATTGTGACAAACCCAACCAGTTTGTTAATGTACAACATGCCTTCCATCCTAAATCACTCTTAGCCCAAGCAGCGGAGGCTTGTAACGCCAGTAAGCACTTGTGGGTACGAGAAGCTAGTACATTTAGGGGTATTAAAGTAGTAACTAGGCATAGACCTGACAACGTTCCCCCATCTGGTAGATCCCCAAAGTGCTGTGAGAGAGAATCCTGCCACAGGATCTTCTGGTATCTTAAGATTCCTTGCATCTCAACAGGCTGCAGCACTGTCTCCTTTCTTGTACTGTTCAGCACATTCCTTGGACAGCAGCTGTGTCTGCTACTTCATCATGGGACTGGAGCTTCTCAGTCCATGTGTCTTTGGGCACTGGGACCAGTGCTGGATACAGGATAGTTTAAATTCATCTTTGCCGAGAATCCCTCCCAAGGTGTGTGCTTTCTGAGTCACTGATTCTTTCAAAGGGCACGTGGCAGCTGTGAAGCATAAAACATCCCGTCAGATAAATTTGTCCAGGGGTGGGGAAACTTAAAACTAGGCATAACATGTCTTAATTAGCGCAGTATAAAGACTAACCACTGTTTTGTTTTGTTTTTTTTCACTAAAGGAACATTCTGTTTCTCCAGCTAATCGTAATTCAGTGAATAAACAAGATGGATAATCTGTTAACATAACTTCCATGGACTTTCAAAAAAAACTTTTGATAGAAACCCCGTGAGAGTCAGTTATGGTCTGAAATGATATTATGAAGCTGATTGTGAAAGGAACAAAATAAGCATTTCATGTCTGTTTCCATCATGGGCACAAGTTAATAGTGGAATGCCCTGTGGATCTGTACTGGAAGGTATGCTTAATATATTTAGTGGTCTGGAAAAGGTGAACTGAGAAGGGGTGAAATGTTCAAATTATAATTTTTTATGTTAGTCAAGATTAGAGAGAATTGAGGAACTTCAAAAGACCTGGCAAAGCTAGGTTATTAGGCAACACTGGCAAATAAATCACTATAAACCAGCACAAAGTAGCATGCATTGGAAGGATCTGTTTGAACTCCTCATGCATATGAAAGGATTCTAAATTAACTTTAACTCTTCTAGCTCTGCTGGTGGTAGCAGTGGTGGCAGTTGTAACATAAACTGGATTAGAACATTTTTGTCACTGCTGCGACCCAGGTGAATTATAAGTTCTAAATTTCCTATGCATTGTGGCCAGTGTAGGCAGGTGAATGAAAACAACTATGCAGTGCATAATGGTACTTAGTTTTGTTTTTTGTTTTTTTTTAAATTACTGCATATCTGAAATGGATAGACACATACATGAAATGGATGGACACAATCCCTAAAATACCATGGGATTGTGTAAATTGTTAGACTTGTGCTTTTATCACTCCATTTCCAAAAGGACATATTGAAAGTAGAAAAGGTTTGGAGAAGGGAAAGAAAAAAATTACACATGGAAACGCAAGATTGAAAATTCAGGAGAAAAATGTAAATGAAATGAAAAATGCATAATGTTTTTTTGCAAATGATGGCAAAGAGAAGGTCAATTTATGTGAACCAGAGACAGCACGGAGGTCAGTCTGACACTCTCGTCTATTTTCCCATAACAAATGCTAAAAAATTGCTAAAAAAATTAACGCTCATAATTAGGCCGTGGAACTTAGTGGCATAGTGAGTGTGTCTGTGGTGCAGCTGATAGCATACTTGCCAACGGGGTGTACACACTCACCAGCTTTGCTCCAGCTAGTGTGCTAAAAGTAGCAATGTATC
Source organism: Carettochelys insculpta (assembly GCF_033958435.1). Lineage (NCBI taxonomy): Eukaryota > Metazoa > Chordata > Testudines > Carettochelyidae > Carettochelys > Carettochelys insculpta. Next base: position 56,906,554 of record NC_134145.1, on the reverse strand, counting down.
TGGGTGCAGCTCAGACAGCTAGCCTAAGGGCTAGTCTACATTGCCACTTTATTGCACTGGAATGTGTGGCTTGGGGTCTCTTTCTCTCTCTCTCACACACTCACACTCACACTCACACTCACACACACAGAGCAAGTTACAAATGCTCCGTGGTTAGTTGATTTACATAGAGTAGTGGGACAGCAGCACTTTAATGTTTTAAGTGTAGACTTATTCTGAGTGCAGACTTTCTGGGACTCGCTGGATATGCATTTGGGCAGCTAACTCAAATCGCTGCATGTGGTGTCCCTACTGGCACTGCTACTTTTAACATACTAGCTTGAGTAGAGCTAGGGCATGTCTGTCTACTTGTGCTGGGAGTCATGTTCCCCACCTGTAGGGTGGATGCACCTAATATATTTGAGGACAAAAACTTGGGCAGTGTCTACACAAGCGCTTATTTCAGCAAAACTTTTGTCACTTGGGGAGTGGAAAAAAAACCCAGCAACATAAGTTTTGCCTGTACAAGCTCTAATGGTACAACACTATATCAGTGGGAGAGTTTCCTCTTCCAGCATAGCCAGTGCCACTCATTGAGGTGATTTTATTAGGGTGAGGGAAGACGTTTCTCCCTTCAGCATAATGTAGCTGCATGAAGTCTCTTACGCAGCTCAGCTGTATTAGTAGAGTTTTGCCAATGTAAGCCTGTAAGTGTAGATGTAGGAAAATATGTAAAAGGCATAAGCAATTTTAGGGCTAATGAGAACTTCCAAGACACATTAATAGATTAACAGTGATATAAATCCGCATTCCCCACATTTCAGGGGCATAGACCAGCTCCTAACAGCCAGAAAAATTTCCTCTTTGGTAGTATTGCTGATACCCTGTTTGGCAAAGACATGTTGTCCTCTGAAATTGACCAAATACTAGAGAAGCTGGGCAAGTGGTCTGGAGTGGTATACTCCCCCACTTTCACAGGCCTTGGGAGGCAGACCAGTCCTTGCCCACAGACAACCTGCCAACCTGAAGCAAATCCTAACCAGCAACTATACACCGCACCACAGTCACTCGTAACTCAGGGACCTATCCATGCAACAAACCTCATTGCCAGCTCTGCCCACATATCTACACCAGCAACACCATTACAGGACCTAACCAGATCAGCCGCACCATCGTGGGTTCATTCAGCTGCACATCTACCAATATAATTTATGCCATCATGTGCCAGCAATTCCCCTCTGCTATATACATCGGACAAGCTGGACAGTCTCTACGTAAAACAATAAACGCACACAAATCAGATATCAGAAATGGCAATATACAAAAACCTGTAGGAGAGCACTTCAATCTCGCAGGCCACACACTAGCAGACTTAAAAGTAGCTATCCTACAGCAAAAAAAATTCAGGACCAGACTCCAAAGAGAAATTGCTGAGCTACAATTCATCTGCAAATTCGACGCCCGCAGCTCAGGCTTAAACAAAGACTGCGAATGGCTAGCTAAATACAAAAGCAGCTTCCCCTCCCTTGGTGTTCACACCTCCAGATCAACTGCTGGTAGTAAGCCTCACCCTTCCTGACTGAGCTAACCTTGTTATCCCCAGCCTTGCTCTGCCTTATTTATACCTGGCCCTGCAGATTTCCAAGACCAGCATCTGATGGAGTGAGTCTGTGCTCATGAAAGCTCATGCTCAAAACTTTTCTGTTAGTCTATAAGGTGCCACACGACCCTTCGTTGCTGGAGTGGTAGTGCAATTCTTGTGTTTTGGAGGGGTCTGTAAGCTTTTGCAGGTGGGCTTTATGGAGCACATGCAGTTAGCTATATAATCCTGGGAATCTGTGTTCTTGGGGCACAGGGAAAAGGCCTGCAGCTGGTCATGCTTGATATTTGTATTTTGCCTGAAAACAAATCTTGGAATTTTACTTTGAAGGTTTTGACTTTGTGAATTGATGGGTGGGATCTGGGATAACCAGCAGTTTTGGAACATGTGCAATACCACCACATGATGCTGGAAGAGAGTAATATAATTTATGTGGTGTTCTGCAATCCATTGCCCAATGGGGTTTCCGTGGTGAGAGAGAGAGAGAGAGAGACTTCTAACTGCAGCTGTGATTTAAAAAAACAAACAAACTGAAGGCAAACAAAAATAATAGTACAGTTTGTGCTTTATCAGTCTGTCCAGGCACTAAGCAAGCAAATGGAACAGATGTGGCAGATCTTGTTTGTAATCAGCTTGGCAGTCTTCTGGACGGAACATACATGTGCAGCCCTTCCCATTCAGGACATTATGGTTGGTTTCCATGTGTATTTTTTGGTCTGGTCTAGTGCTGACAAATTGCCATTCCCCTTTTTAAATCTCTTTTCATGTATGACAAATAATGATGATACCTGTTTTGCATTTAGAGTTGCCAGTTGTCCAGTCGCACAAATCTAAACACCCTTGATCTGCACCTCCCCTTAGGGCCTGCAGTGTTCACTCATCATCCCTTCCTCCCCAGCTCGCTGTCTTCCACTTTTGCTCATTTCTTACCTAGCTGGGATAGAAGGTTGGAGTGTGGGAGGAGGTGCTGGCTCTGGACTGAGACTGAGGGATTTAGAGGCAGAGCCCTAAGCAGGGGTTGGGTTGAGGAAGGAGGTGTGGATTCTGGGAAAGAGAGTGGATGCACCAGGGGGTTCAGGGCTGGGGCAAGGGGTTGGATTGCAGGTTTTGGGAGGAAGTTTGGGTGCAGGAGGGGACTCAGGGCTGAGATGGTGGGGTTGGGAGTGGGTGAGGACTTTGGGCACTGCTTACCTGAGGTAGTTGCCTATTAGTGGTGCAGCGGGACTAAGGCAGACTCCCTGCCTGCCCTGGCCCCATGCCAGTCCTGGGAGCAGGCTCTGCCTTCAGGAACCATCTCTGTGGCTCCCACTGACTGCCGCTCCTCGGAAATAGGAAAATAAAACTGGAGTTATTTATTGAGTTTTCATGGAGAAATGAGGTGGTAACTGTACATCAAGTCATTCTTCTTCTGTACTCTGCACTGATTAGGCCTCAGTTGGAGTATTGTTAACATTTTTGGGCCCCAAATTTCAAGAAACGTGGAGAAGTTGGAGAAGGGCCAGAGAAGAGCAGGAAGAATGATTAAACCTCACGAGAACATGAATTGTGAGAGAAGGTTGAAAGAACTGGGTTTGTTTAGTTTAGACAAGAGAAGACTGAGAGGGGACATAGCAGTTTACAAGTACCTAAAAGAGCGTTAGAAGGAAGAGTGAGAAAATTTTTGTTGTTGGCCTCTAAGGATAGGAGAAGAAGCAATGGGCTTTAACTGCAGCAAGGGAGTTTAAAGTTGGACATTAGGAAAAACTTCCCGTCAGGGTGGTTAAAAGTTGGAATAAATTGCCTAGGAAGTTTGTGGAATCTCCATCACTGGAGATATTTAAGAGCAGGTTGGTTAGATGGCTATCAGGGATGCTCTGTGTAGTACTTGATCCTGCCATGAGGTCAGGGGACTGGACTCAGTGACCTCTTGAGGTCCCTTCCAGTTGTAGTGTTTTATGTTTTCTGACACTCGGCATCACCAAAAAAGCTAAAGAAGTTGGGGCATATTGTGAGGGTTGCTGGCAACACTGGCATAAGCTAAGATACGTGATATGCTGTTAGCTTCCAAGGAAGTAAATGGACAGGTTTTAGTGAGTGCTGCAGAATGAGATGCTGTTAGCTGCTTACATAGGAGCTACAGCTTACCAAATTTTTTACCTTTGTAACAGTCTTACAGATAGGTCATAGCTACATGAGTTATTTCAAAGGCTTTTTTATGTGTGTTCTTAATGGTATTTGATTTAACTGCAATTTATAAGTAGAGTTAACTGTCAATGTAGGAATATACATGCTAACTGGGTATCCCGGGAAATGAAAAAATCTCCATTGTTGGGCCTAGAAGAGGAAATGAGATTGGACTGACTGGTTAAAAGTACCACAGTGTCATTTAAACAAATGGGAAAAAGTTTGTAGGTTCATTTTCCTTTGTTCTGCAGATGGGGGTCCACGTGGTTACAGTTTAGGCCTGTAAAGGCATGGTTACCCACTGGTAATGTTCCTTTAAACAGCACCTACCTGAATGATCAAGTGTAAAAAGCCTGTTTTGGTACTGCAGAAGTAGTGAGGTTTGACTTGGATTTTCGCACATGCTTGTTGTCTGGTTCCAGACCACAGGTGCAGTCTGTTGTCTGGAATAGACTGTAGAGGCTCCCTAGATTCTCTCTCACTGACAGAAGTTGGTGTCACCTTCCTTGTCTCTCTAGAATAAAGGAAAATATATTTTGGTTACTTCTGCTTTTTTTGAAGGATATAATTTGGCAAGTCCCGAGCAGTCAAACTTTCTGAAGTGACATATTGTGTTTGAATATAACTAGTGAGCGCTGCTTTTCTCACTTGCCAAGCACCATCTTTGCATTGGTGGCTTTATTCCCCCTAAGACCTTGGTGCATGTTTGAAATGGCTGGGAACAGCCTTGGGTTGCTTTCCCACCTGCTTTTGAAGATGAGCTTCATGAAAATTGGTTGGGGAAATGAGCATCACTTCAAACACAGCTAGTTTGGGGGAGGCTTTGGATGTGTTCGTCAATGTGGTTTAAGTTTGAAGGCATTATTGTCCGGTCTGTTGACTAAGGAATGACTGAATAACTAGCGTTTTCCTTAACGGTCTTTGAAAACTGAAGTGCCCTTTAAAAAGTAAACCTATCCAGTGACCTGTGCTGGCTTTCCAGAGATTAAGTTCAATTAAAAATTAGTTAAACACCTTTTAGGCCCAAGATGGAATCGCAGTTGACTGTGAAAAGGAAGCAGTCTTTGGTCAGAACAGGAAATGTTTATATTCTCAGCGCTCAGGGTATGTGAACTTTGCTGTGCCCGTTAAAAGGAGTTCACATTTTGTCTTTTTACTTTTTTTGCTCAGTCTGACTTTCTGTTTCAGTTATTTCTGCTGCTGCTTTGTGAATGTTTTGAAAGACCAATAGAAACCTATTGGTAAGGCCCTACTTAATTTGCAGTATTGTAGAAATTGTGGATTCAGCAATATTAGTCTTCCACTAATATTTTTTGACAGTCGTAGTGGAAATATTTTTTGACAGTCGTAGTCGTATTTTTTTAGTTTTGACGGTCGAATCCCCACCTGCTCTGGGGCTGAGTGCTGAAGTACCCACTGTTAGCCCTGGGTAGCCATGCTCAGCTTTGGGTGGCCAACTGTGGAAATTGCAGAAAAGTATAATGGACTTCATTACTTTAAATAATGAGGTCCACCATTACTTTTCTGTGATTTTTTTTTCCCTACAATGTCCGCAACTCAGTCTCATTTGGCAACCATCCTGCAATTCAAGTAGGCCCTTATTTACTGGACATATTTTCAATGGATGGCATTCAGTGTAAGGAGCAAAGTAAAGAACTAATATATTTTTTTCTAGACCTCTGGTTTTTTTAAAGGTAATTGGCAGAGAGGGAAAATGAACTTGTTCCCTTTTTTTCTGTGGTATATAAAGGACACCTTAAAGGCTTTTAAAAAATCAGCAAGCTTTTTACACTAGAAATTCAGGTTTTCTTTAGGGCCTGGCTTGCACTAAAGAAAGTTTTGCACCAGGACAAAATTACTAGTTCTCCAATCAAAATAAGCTATACCAGCAAAAGGACTTACTTGCTTGTAAATCTGTGTGTGCACTAGGGCTTGTGGCTGATATTGTATAAAAAAATCTTTAAAGAAACTGTCCTCTTAATAAACATTACAGTATAGTTTCAGAAGTTTCTGGTGTAGACCTGTTCTAGGTTATAAGAACCTGATTGGAGATTAGTGCAATGGGGACATCCCATGAGCTCAGACTAATGTTAAGTGATTTGAAAGGCAAAATGATTTTAGCCAGACAATTTTAAGTGTTGTCCTTTTTAATACTTGTTTTACTTCACTGAATAGAATTAAGAATGAAAGACTCATGCCCTCACAGTTTCAGTGAGGATGGAACATTAGGTCAGTGCCGAGGACTGTCTTGATGACTTCTCGAGGTCCCTTCTCATCCAACATTTTTGTTATTCAATGGATATCTATGCTTTGAGATCTTCCAGCAAAGTCAACAAATACTAAACTTGTTATTACTGAATCTTTTTGTAGGTAAAATATCAACCTTTTACAAATACCTCCTTCAAAAGGAATAAAAGGCAATGTCCATGCATATTAAAAAGATCTTTGGGAAAAAGAAATAATCTGAAAAGCAAGGAAACTATGTAGTTTATACTGAATTAATTTCCTGTTGATGTTTACTTTTCTGAAAGCTAATCCACGTGAAGTGTTCAGCTAGCTTCATTGAAAAGAATTCCAGTGTAATCTGGAGGTTTTACAATAGTATATTCATAGCAGTATTGATTTAGAGGGTCTTGCATCCCCATTTGTTTGGAACCTAGTTTAAAGACTCATAGAATAATAGTGTCTGAATATCAGGGGTTTCCATTGCCCTGGGTGGTGTGAGATGACATGAACTAAACTTCCCTGTGAGCATTCTTTTCGAGATAGGGTGTTTAATTAATTGTTGTGGTTGGTGTTACAGTGCTCTGGTCACATTAAAGCAGGGGAATGTTTAGGGTTTAGAGATGGCATTTTCAAGTCATAAATAAAGCAGAAGGTATTCATATTTTTAAATAAAAAGCTTTTCTAGATAAGATAACAATTTGTTACACATTCACGCAAGCAATTTACTGCTGCAGCTTGTTACAGGCTGTGGGGCCCTCACATTCTGGTGTAAGGCAAAAAGGTGGAAACATTTTGTTTGTGTCTAAGGTGTTCTCTCTTTTCCGACAGTCTGAACAGAGGGTCGGTTCTCTGAGGCCTGGTTTGTACTACAGAGGTAGGTTGATGTAGCACAGCTTACATTGATCTAACTTTGTAAGCGTCTCCATTAAAATGTAGCTCCCACCGTTACAATTCCCCCACTATACTGACTTCATAATGCCACCTCTCTGAGAGGTATAATTCCTAGCTTGATGTAGTTTGATTAATGGCAGTGTCATAGGAACTGCATTGCTCACATCAAATGTCACTGTCCGTGTGGTCAGCCTGCGACAGTTTCTGAAAGACAGCTACATCGGTGCAAGTGCTTCTGGTAAAACCATGCACTCCTGACACGAGAGGAAGGGGGTAGCATGAGCATGCAAAACTGACCCAAACGCTGAATTGGCTGTACATCGACATAACTTGTGTCACTTGAAATTTGTAGCTTAGTTTTGTCCTGAGAGTTTGGGCCTATATCTTCAGAAGTATTGATCAATAACATGGCTTTCTGTTCTGTGGATGACTGTTTAGAACGGGGTGGACACCTTTTTTTGGCGTGAGGGCAACCTCTGGGCAGAAGAACATGCGGAGGGCCGCGAATGTGGGGGTGGAGTGGGTGCGTGCCCTGGCCCGGCACTGCTGTCCGTGGGTGGCTCCAAGTGGCAGTGCAGCAGGGCTAAGGCAGACTTCCTGCCTGCTGTACCTCCGCATGGCGCCTGGAAGCGGCCAGCATGTCTAGCAGTGGCTCATGGGGGATACAGGGCAGGTAACACCGTGTGCTGCTGCCGTTTGCAGGCACTGTCCCCACAGCTCTCATCAGCCATAGTTCCCTGTTCCTAGCCAGTGGGAGCTGTGGGGGCAGTTCCTACAGGCAGCGGCGGTGAACAGACCCACCCCCCCCACACACACAAGTGCCGTGAGGACATGTTGATCATTTCTGGGAGCAGCATGGGACGTGGCAGGCAGGGAGCCTGCCTTAGCTGTGCTGTATTGCCAATGGGGCGGCAATCTTCTGACAAAAGTAATTTAGACTTGCAAGCGTAACAGGCATGAAACAGTCTCTCAGTCTGGTGTTGTCTAGCATGTCGGAGGACATGTACCCCAAGATCTTTAGCAAGTGCTCTGGTTTGTTTCTTGCCTTTCAGATCCTATTTAAAAGGGATGTGTGTTGTAAAAGTGGCCATAGGAGGCCCTGTGCTACAGTAGCACAACTAGGAAGGTTCTGTAAAATAATCCTAGTGGCTGGCAGACTATTCTCTGCGAAGTGACTGGGTTTTATTTTGTGCTGTCTGCAGTTCATGCAGTGTTTTTGCAGCTGTTCCTATTCCAGGCTCTTTTATTAAAACCAAGATCTAGGTTTTTACGTACCCAGAGCACTACCCACGAGGAACAAGTATGTAAATGGTAGGAGTGCTAGCAGTTTGTTTCTTGGAGAGCTTTGGAAGAAATTCCGTTCCTTCTGCAATGCATTTGGTACATACAAGTACTTTTAGTAAAGCAGACAAAATATAGATTCTACAGTAATTCAGGGGCTTTGTCCCTCTTTGATATGCATAGTTCCTAGTAGCATAACTGGGATCTCTTCATCTGGCATCTAGATGAGAACACTTCAGTGTGTCTTTCTGCCAGATGGTCCTCATCGTAGTAATTTACTTATAGGAGAATACAGCACAGGAGATGCCTGAGGTGTAAAGGCTTCTATATGATAGCTACTGGTGCTGAATGATTACGATGGGCGCTGGGGTCTGATTAGGAGGAAATTAATTTGATGCATAAGTGGCATTCCAGGTATGAGATCTCATTTAAAAATGGCTACCTCTTTTGCTCTTTTAAAATATTTTCAATGAGGGTAGCAGTGACATACTCTTCCAGTCTATGAATCTAATTTTCAGCACAAAACCATAACAAAGGACTTACAAAGGGTATGATCTGTCAGCTCCAGGCCTTTTTCTCTATGCCTAGGCAAGCAGGGAGTCTCTGGCCTGAGAAGAAAAATTTGTGGTCTACAGACCCTTCCCTGGTTTAGGTTTGTTACAGGTGTAATTAGATGTGCTTTGGAGCGTGAAGTAAAGCTACTTCAGATCCATTCTAGTCTTTCCCTAACTTGAAAGAAAACAAAAAGGACTTAATTAAAATTAAAACAAAAGCCTTGTTCGCAGCTGGAGGCATTGGGAAGCCTGGAATTAAGGTTCCCTTTGAAGTACCAATAGGTAGAATTCTGTATTCTTTTCCTGGCTAGCGTGATTCCAAGATAATCCGGGTGCGTTGTTTTCAGCATGGGAAGATGTGTACTAAACCTGTTTGATTTGTCACTTTCCTTTGCTAACATACCTCTCAATTCTTCTACCTTTCTTTTATCTGTTGTGTCCATCTGCACACCTACATCTCTATGTCCTTGTGCTGTTTTGTTTTTATACACACATGCGATTTTCACAAATACTTTCAGTATGTGTGTCTTGTTTTCCTGTATAAATAGTGGGGCGCCACTGTACATGATTATGATAACTGAATGTGAGTGACAGTCATACATGCTGGAAGGTATTGTGTGAGTTCAGATTATGCACGAAACTTTCTTACCGCCATACAGTCTGATCAAGACTTAGAAAGAGACAATTTCTGACTGATTCAAGCTTGCTTTCTCAAATGAATTTGTACCTTACCTAAGTACTTCTTCTCCAAGGCAAGGGCTAGACTGCAGCCCTTTTCAGGGATAACAGAAGTCTCTCGGAAAAGGCCCGCCACATCCAACAACACTTCCGGCAAAGCAGATGCCTTCTGTCACATCACTGTAAACCTTGTTTGACGAGGAAGAAGGGATGGTATTTTTCCAACATTTGGCACTGTGTGGATGGGCCAAATTTCAGAGAAGCCCCTCCTGACAGAAAAGCAGGAAAAGATACTCAAAGTCGCAATTTGCCTATCTTTCTGCGACGTTTCTCCATAGCGTAGCCTAAGCCCGAGAGTAGCTTTGTGAAACCTGCTTTCTCAGGGAATGGTTAAAGAAAGTAATACTGGTGGTGGTTTGAGGATGATGGTCTATGTGGAGTTGCTCAAGTGTTGAGGGAGGTGAGTGTGCATATGAACAAGAGAGAAGTAACGCGTGAGCACTTCAAATGTCTGAGGAGAATTAGTGCATTCTCAAAGTGAAAGAACTGTGTATAATAAAACGTCTCACCATAGAGCCTTTAGTTTCACAGTACAACTCTGTATGTTAGTATATAGCTTCATGCTATCTTTCTGCTTCTGTAAATCTGTGGACCGGGGATGCCTGGGGAAGGTTGTAGGCAGAAACTCAACTGTAAAGGAAAGGATGCAAAGGAAAAGAGCAAAATTTTAGAGACCATACTGTCTTCTGTTTCCTAATATAACAGTTTTCAACTTCTTTTCATTTGCAAACACCTAAAAATTTTCCAGTGGCGGGTTTCAAGTTGTGAGTGGAGTAAGGAAAATAATCACATTCTCCCAAAACTGCTTTATGTGGGAAATTTTCTAGCTCTTATTGCTATGGCAGCAGTGCAGTGGCTCAAAATTTGGATGTTTGTCTTTTGCTTTCTGCAAGTAACGCCAACGGTTCTATTGTGTCTCACAACAGGGAGTTCTGGATTCTGGGCTTCTCACCAGGGCGCTCTCCCTCATGTTTCATACCTGCCACTGACTAATATATTTTAGGTTTCTGGGACATCTTAAATTATGGCACGTTATGTTCATAGCGAGAAAAAGAGAATGGCGTTTAGTTGTCAAAGTAGGTTGCTATGAGTAGACCTTTTGGGTTCTATCGCTATCTCAGATGCAGTCTCCCTATGTAGCTTGGAAATATCTGTGGAACTCTGTGCTGTCTTCCCTAGTTGTAAAATGGTTATAATACTGCAGCTTTTTAGTAATCCATTTGTCTCAAGTAAGTATCAAGATCCACCAAAATTATTCAAAAGATGCCTTACAAGAATAGACTTAAAGAGTTCAATCAAAGATTGAGAAGTCATCTGATTGTAGCCTGTAGGTATGTAGCAAACAGGGATCTGAAGACAGTGGAGTTTTAAGAGGCTGCCTGGTGAGTGAAGTAGCGTTTGGTGAGAGAGAGTTTGCTTGACTGTTTTAATTTTGAATTTGGATTGTGGGTGATTGCAGTTTCAGTGTCTGTGGTAGTTGGGTTTGTGTGTCAGGGAGGGCTGGAACCTTGTCTGATCCATTGTTCCCTTGATTGCCTTTGATCATCCTCAGGATCAGCCTTCCCCTGTGTGACTAGGGAGAGGCAGGCCTGACCTAGGTCTGCAAGCTTCAAAAAGCCTGAGTCAGAGCAACCACAGGAGCGGCGCAGGCAGGGGGCTGCAGACAGGGGAGTTTTAAGAGGGACTTTGATACAGGGAATGTGACAGAGGGGGATCCGCTATGGGTAGGAAGACCTGCAACACCTCTGCCATCACTGCGCCTGTAGTCAGACAGACCTCCTGACCAAGGATGCCTCCACCCAGACGTTGGTGTGGTTTTGCAAGGACTGTGACTTGCAATTTCCACTTACTGAAGCCCAGGCTGAGTGGACCATCCCTTGTGGAAGGTGTCTTCTGGTGGAATCTCTCAGGAAGCAGGTGGGAAAGCTACAGGAGGAGGTGGCAAGGCTAAGGAGTATCTGTATCCACAAGCAATTCCTGGACACTATTCCAGTGGAGACAACTGAGGTTAAGATAGCTGTCCCACCACAAAAGAGTACTGACACACCATCGGTGGAGGTGGAAATGATCCAGGGGGAACACTGGCAGCAGACAATGCTCCACTCCTGCTCCCAACCCTCCCACCATGATACTGGGAAACTGTTGTGCCATTCTGGATATCAGAGATACAGGAGATAAGGAATCACTCCCTACAGCAGAAGCAGAGAAGCCTTGTACCCCCAAGGCTGGAAGGTCTGCTGTCACCACTCCAAGGAAGAAATGTAGGTTAGCGGTGGTCGGAGACTCTCTTCTGAGGGGGACGGAGGCACCCATCTGTCACCCTGACATGCCATCCCAGGAGGTAAGCTGCCTGCCAGGAGCCTATGTCCAAGACATTACAGAGACACTGTTGAGGATTATTCAGCCTGTTGACTACCACCCCATGCTACTCATCCATGTCATCACGAATGATACTGCAAGGTGTAACCTTGGGCAGATCAAGTGTGACTACAGGGCTCTGGGAGTACGGGTTAAGGAGTTGGGGGCTCAGGTGATGTTCTCCTCAATCCTTCCTGTTAAAGGTAGGGATCCAGGCAGAGACAGGTGCATCCTGGAGGTAAATGCCTGGCTGTGAGGATGGTGTCGCCAGGAGCACTCTGGCTTCCTCGATCATGGGATGCTATTCCATGAAGGACTGCTAAGCAGGGATGGAATTCACCTTTTGAGGAATGGGAAGGCAGCATTTGGATAAAGACTCGCTAACCTATTGAGGAGGGCTTTAACCTATGTTCGATGGGGGACAGGTGACCAAAGCCCACAGGTAAGTACAAAACCTGGAGACTTGGATTTGGATTGGAAAGAGGAGGGATCATGGATTATAACAACAGAGAAAAAATGGGGACCAGGCAGAACTGGGAGGCAAAAGCAAATCAGTATCTTAGATGCCTAGATATAAATGCAAGAAGTATGAGTAATAAGTGGGAAGAACTTTAAAATCCTAATAAACACAACTATGACATAATTGGTATCACGGAGACTTGGTGGGATAATATGCATGATTGGAATATTGGCATAGAAGGGTACAATTTACTCAGGAAGGATAGGCACGGTAAACAGGAGGAGGTGTTGCCTCACATATTAAAAACATGCATACCTGGACCGGGGTGGAATTGGATGCAGGAGACAAAGATGTTGAGAGTCTCTGGGTTAGGTTAAAAGAGGTAAAAAATCAAGGGTGATGTCATATTACGGGGGATACTACAGACTACCTAGCCAGTAGAAGAGGTGGATGAGGCTTTTTCTAAACAACTAACAAAATCATCCAAACTACTGGATTTGGTGGTGATGGGGGACTTCAACTATCCTGACATATGTTGAGAAACTAGCACAGTGAGGCGCAGACTATCCAGAAAGTTCTTGGACTGCATGGATGACAATTTATTTCAGAAGGTGAAAAAGTCACTGGGGGGAAGCAGATCGAGATTTGATTTTAACAAATAGGGAGGAAATTGAGACTTTGAAAGTGGAGGGCAGCTTGGGAGAAAGTGACCATAAATCAAATTATAGAACAGCAGAAATGTAGTACTTTAAAGACTAACAAAATGATTTATTCAATGATGAGGTTTTGTGGGACAGACTCTCTTCATCAACTCAATCTCATTTCCAGTACAGACTGACTTTTGTAAGTTCAGAGGTCCAAAAAAAAAAGACGACAAAAACTGACAAATCAAGTACATAGTACTGGAGGAGGTGGCTGAGGGGTGGGAGATATTAAGTGTCCTGCCTGAGATAATTACGAGCGTCAGAGGAAGGGAACAACAAGAAGTCTTGTGGCACCTTATAGACTAACAGATATTTTGGAGCATATGCTTTCATGGGCAAAGACCCGCTTCATTGTAATGCGTGAGGTGATTGTTGTCTCTGTTCATACCACATGTTAATGTGTTGAATTTGAATATGAATTCCAGTTCACAACTTTCTCTATGTAATCTGTTCTTAAAGTCTCTTTGTTCTAAGACGCAAATTCTCAGGTCTTTAACAGAATGGCCCACTCCATTGAAATGTTCACTGACTGGTTTATGTGTGTTGGGATTCCTGATGTCTGCTCTGTGTTCATTCATTCTTTGGCAAAGAGTTTGCCCAGTCTGTCCAATATACATTTGCATAATCTCACACGATCACATTTCTGGAAAAGGCTTTGGGTGCTTTCGAAAACAGTTTTTTTCTCTGAAGGAACCCCATCTACATGGCTGTTTTTGTTTTCGGAAAAGTCTCTTCTGAAAATCAGAAGAGATTATGCAAATGAGGTGTGAGATTTGTGAATCAGTGCTTCATTTGCATTTTCAGTCTCCCTTATTTGCATTCCTCCTCCAAAAGGGGAATGCAGTGTAGACGCAGCCTTAGGCTATGTCTACACTGTGAGGTAAATTTGAATTTGAGGCAGGTTGCTCAATATTACCACGACTGTCTTCACTGTAAATACCATTAGCTGGATTTAGGGAGCACTAATATCGATATCATAATATTGTCGGTACTTGCTGGGTATAGCGTCAAGATTGACGCTCTGGCCACTGCTCTCCAGGTGCTCAGAAATTAGGTGACAGAAAGACTGTGAATTTCAAATCAGGACCAGGAAACCTGTGGCTTTGGGCACATGTTTATATGAGAGACTGAGAAAAGTCTGTCTTTCTTCGCTATTAGCACTGTGAGGACATCTACCCATTACAGATTGCCCCAGCACAGAGTTTGTGGTTCCGTCTCCACACTTGGTATTTTTTTCTGCACTGCGTGGCACCAGTGGCTGCCCCATCAGACCACGTGGTAGCAAGGCTATTGTGGGGGTTGTGTTTGCATAAGAGGCCGAGAATCTTCTTCTCAGCTGTTTATAGTTGTGTGCACCACCACCCCAGCACTCCCGCACAGGAACCACGCAGTCAGGGTCTTTCCCTGTGCTCGGCTATATCACGTGGGTAGCCCCCGACCCAATAAAAGGACTTGCCTGCCATTCGTTGCTGACCATGCTGCCAGGAAATACCATGTCCCAGCTTGTGTGTGCTTAGGGCTCCAAGAGTGGGAAGGAAGTTCAGGGGCTTGTGGGCTGTTGGAGGTGGAAAGCCTCCACCGGTGGCTAAGATTTTCAGGGCCTTTCTGCCACATGGGGGGACTACTTTATCTGGCCCCCATGCAAAAATATTATTGGGGCCTTTCTACTGCTGGGGGGGGGGAGTATCCCCCAGCAGCTAAGATTTTTGGGGCCTTTTTGCCTCACGGGCGGGGGGGAATTACTTCAGCTGGCCCCCCACTGAAACACACACCCAACCTCCTGCGCCAGCAAGGACCCGCATGGCTAGCTTCCTCTGGGGGGAAGTTTGCTCTGGCAGCTAAAATTTTCAGGGGCTTGCTGCTGCTAGGAGGAGGTCTCCCCTGGTGGCCAAGATTTTTGGGGCATTGCTGCCATCCTCCGTGTTGACAATTTCTGTATAGTAAAGAGAGAAAACAAAAAATCTTTTTTCCCAGCCTTTTCTGTCTTCTTTCTTCTAACTTTGCACCCCTCCACGCAGGGAAGAGTGGCTGGAGGGCCAGTTGAGAACACAGACTGTGCACAGACACTGTATAATGAATTGGGAACCCGAAAACCCTTCCCTCAGCAACTCTTCCCCCCTCCATATCTTCACTATCTACTCTTGCATTGTCCTTGTATTATTTTCAGGGATCAGATCTAATCAAGGGAGTGGGGACAATGGATGTCCAGAAGAGAAGACACACACCTGCTGATTTTTATAAAATCCTTGGTAATTCAGTTGCAGAAGAAAGAGATTTCTGTTAATTTTGCCATCTTTGTTGATGCCCTACTTTTTCTTCCTTCTGACAGGAAAAATGGATGTTTGCTTGCCATAGGAGGGGGATGAGAGCAATGCAATGTGGGAAGATGTCAAATACCAGCAAACATACCCAGAATGCTACAGAGATGAGGGAACTGTCGGACAGGTGCCACCCTGCACTGCTGCAACAATCAATGTTTGCAGTTGAATGCGGCAGCAATAAGTTGACTTTGTGAGGAGCATGTGGGGAGGTGAGGATAGTGAGATTTGAATTTATAAAATCCACTGTTACAAAATCGGTATAATTTCAAATTTATTTTGTAGTGTAGATGTAGCCTTAATGTAGCTGAGGAAGGAATTACAGAGACTAACACCTGCAAGCTGAAGCCACACAATTCAAATTGGAAATAATAGTGGATAGTTCTCTGAAGACATCCACGCAGTGTGCAGCGGCAGTTAGTAAGGCAAATAGGATGTTAGGAATTATTAAAAAAGGGATCGATAATAAGACAAAAGATATCATACTTCCCCTATATAAAACTATGGTACGCCCACATCTTGAGTACTGCGTGCAGATGTGGTCTCCTCACCTCAAAAAAGATATATTGGCATTAGAAAAGGTTCAGAAAAGGGCGACTAAGATGATTAGGGGCTTGGAACGGGTCCCATATGGGGAGAGGCTAGAGAGACTGGGACTTTTCAGTTTGGAAAAGAGGCGATTGAGGGGCGATATGATAGAGGTATATAAAATCATGAATGGTGTGGAGAAAGTGAATATAGAAAAATTATTTACCTTTTCCCATAATACAAGAACTAGGGGACACCAAATGAAATTGATGGGTAGTAGGTTCAAAACTAATAAAAGGAAATTTTTCTTCACACAGCGCACAGTCAACCTGTGGAACTCCTTGCCCGAGGAGGCTGTGAAGGCCAGGACTCTATTAGGGTTTAAAAAAGAGCTTGATAAATTTTTGCAGGTTAGGTCCATAAATGGCTATTAGCCAGGGATAAAGTATGGTGCCCTAGCCTTCAGAACAAGGGCAGGAGATGGATGGCAGGAGATAAATCACTTGATCATTGTCTTCTGTTCTCCTTCTCTGGGGCACCTGGCATTGGCCACCGTCGGCAGATGGGATGCTGGGCTGGATGGACCTTTGGTCTGACCCAGTATGGCCATTCTTATGTTCTTATGTAACACGCACATTTTTGTCAGTGAGGATGATTTAATTGTTGAAACCAAAGAGTGGATTCTCCATCTCTTGAGATCGTCAAATCAAGATTAGTCTCCTTTCAAGAAGAAATGCTTTAGCCAGAAATAAATTGAGCTCGGTACAGAAGTAACGTGATGAAATTTAATAACTTGTGGTCAGATGGGATTAGACTAGATAATCTAATTGTCTTTTCTGACTTTAAACCCTCAATCAACAGATGCTCTTGTTTTTTGAAGGACAAGGACAATAACATAGCTATTTTGCAGTGCTCACCAAACTCTTTAGGGTGTTGTAGAGAACTGTACAAATATCTACTATGCTCTAGTGAACTGCATTTTTACTGTTAGAAAATAATATATATTTGCAAAGCAGACAGGTATCGGTAGCTGGAGAAGCCATCACATTGACTTTTCTGACATCAGCCACTTCTAAAATCTGAATAATAACATTAATCATTTTGTAACAGAATTGAGCTCCTCTTTTCCTCCAAGTTCTTTCTCTCTCTGCCTCCACACCCAAGAAATTCTGGAATACAATCTTGAGAGTATTTAGTTTTCTCCATGTTTTTATTTTTTTTAAATCTCTCATAAAGACACTTTAATCTAACTTGGTTTGAGACGGTTTAGTAAGTCATTTAAAATAATTCCCATTCTGATGCTGTGAAATAAAGCTTAAAGCTATGAAGAAATTTTGTCTGGTGGTTGTAGGGTGCCTTTACAGATGTTCTAAGGAACAAGGAATCTGTATGTGGTGTGTGTTTATAAGAGGGTTGATGTGGCCCCAGGGATGACAGTGGAGAGAGTAGCACTGTATTTCATAATTCCATTAATAACTGTCTAATGAAATTCCTGTGGTATGGTGCCAGTGAGTTTTGGTCCTTCGTGGGGTGCAGCGATTGTCATTTTATCTTTGCTCTAGATATGACTGAGTGATATCTCTGTCTTAAGGTTTGAGTATTCCAAGCAGTTAAGCCTTGTGCATATGCTACCAACTTTCCTCAGGCAAGTTTAAATGTGCAACTGGCTTCAGATGTTACTTTTAAAGGTGGCATGATTTTTTAAAATAAGAAACTAGTTGTTCTCTTTGCAGAATGCCAGTAACAAAAGAAGTACAGCTCTTTGTTTCATTGTCCTACATACGATCTTTTAATTCTGAGAGACTAAAACAAAAGGCATGTTCCTCTTTAATTTTCAGAATGGTATCATTTTACAAAGATAACCTTTCCACTTTTTTAAGTAACCACATTGAAAAGAAGCTCACCTCTTTTTTTTTTGTTGGTGTGCATTTATAGGTGTCACCTTTAAATGGAGGAGCAGTTTGTTCTTTTTATGGTCACCTGCAGTTTCAGCTGAGTGATGCACCAAGCTTGCACCCACACCTATTGATCATTGTATACTAGAAGTGGTATGGTTTGCGACCTGGATATGTGATGGGAATAGCGAGCCTTGTAAAAGTAGAACTTGGATTCCTGATTTTCTGTAAAGTAGGAAGATGTACCGCTATGTAATGTGAAATCCCTTTAAAGTCAGTATTTGCCCTCTGGATTGAGAAAGGAAGTAAGGGTTTCTGGTGCAGAATAGTATTTATCTGATGGCTCTTGACTATCTAGGTGACTCAAAATGTGGGATCTTTATGTAAAAGCTGTTCAAACAATAAGGAAACGAAGAGGTGGCTTCTCTTAGTTTTCTGTATTAGTCATCACTTCCTGGCCTTCAAATCATCTGCCTGCACCCTCTGATATGAAGCATGTGGCTCTTCTGTCCCTGCCTGAGATGGGGCAAATGTAAACTTCTTCAATGTTGCATTGCCTTCAGCCTGTGCAGGGGAAATAAGCATTTTTATTGGAAGTAGGGCTGCAGTATACACCCATAATGATTTATCAATGTTGGATCATCATGCAATAATGCACTACACAGTCCTCTGCTGTCCTAAACCGCCTACGTGCACATGTGAATAGTGTCTTTGTTCTGGGTTGTTTGGAAGAATGTATGAGCTAATAGGTCTGATGGGAATTCAGTTTAGTTCCACTGTGCTAAAGGCCATGCTAATTCCCAGAGTCCTAAACTTTTCCTTCTTCCTTCTCTGCATAAAAGCAGAACGCTTCGAAAATTCAACCTGTTAAGTTATATGGGTGAAAGGCCACCTGCTAATTATCTTTAGTGAAGTGTTGCAGGCTTGGGTGTTTTGTGTTTTGGTGGTGACCTGTGCAGACTTTGTTTTCTTCAGGCCTCCTCTTTTCTCTTTGCAATGACGGTTGCATTTCGAAGCCCTTTGGGCAGGCATTAGAAATTAAAGTTAATTAATAAATGTTTCATAATGCACTTATTTTCCATTAAATGATATTTCATTGAATGCTTCCACTCAAATTGGAATGGAATTTGTTTGTCTATCTTCTGCTAGTGCCCCATGTAGAAAGCAGGCTAGTTTGTTTTTTTTTTTTTTTTTCCTCCTTCAAAGCTTAAAGTATCTCAAAGCACTCTAACTATCAGTGCAAGAGCATGGCCAGAAAGATTATCTCATAGACTGTGGCCCATTAAAATCCATTTTATTCAGACAGGGTATGTTGAGGGGAGCGTTATTTTGTCATTCATTTTGGAAAATGGGATGAACTCTCTAACTGACCCCTGGACTCCCATTGAAAGTGAGTAGAAAGTGTCCTTAATTCAGCATTCTGCCTGACAAATATCGGCCTCTCTGACCAACCCTTGGTACTTCAAGTCTGGTGTGAATTGTGTATGTACACCCTTCTTGTGTCCCATCATCTGCTAATGGTGTGACACCCCCTCCCCCAGCTTTGTTTTCTAGGGAATGGAATGACCTTCTCCTCTCAAAATTATTGTGGGCTCACCAGTGGTCCCTTCATCCTAATGAAGGGAAACATCCTAGTTCGTTCCGATAGAATGCTGAGTATGTTACACAAATTGAAAATTTGCAGAAGTTAACCAATTTGAAGTAAACTCCTAATTTTTTCAATACTGGTTGAACCTCTCTTGTCTGGCACCCTTGAACCTGACCGGTGCCAGACAAGAGAATGTTCCGGACCATTAGAGATCAGTATTTTCTAGCACATTACCAACACTTTGACTGCTTACAGGGCTATTAGAAGACATTTAGAGGTAAATTACAGCTAAATAACAGCATGGAACGCTGAGAGCCAAGACTGGTGGCTGGAAACAAACTTTATGGGACTGTGGCAAACTTGGCCACAACCATGATAAGTGGTCATCTGAATAACTAAAATCATGCCGTATTACAGATGTTGCCAGATGAGACAATTCTGGATCAGAGAGATTCAACCCTTATATACAGTACTGACCTAGCCACTTACTTTTCTGTGTGGCTTATGGGCAGGGATGCAGCCATAATCCTGGAGTTCCAGTATCTTAAACTGCTCTTTTCCTTCCCATTGGCAGCATTAGAGCATAAAGTACCACCATCCCTGCTCCACTCACTGTTTATTCTATCCAGAAGTCTTGTGCCTGATTGTTCAGCTCTGTGCTCTAGTTATGTTGTAGCCTTGAGTAAGGGATGCTGAATTTTGTACCAAGGCTTGAGGAAGTGAGATACAGTCCTACTGTACAATCCCACTATATTTCTGACTGGCGGGGAGCGGGGGAATTGTAGGATCAAAGTAGAGACAGATGAAGTCAAACTTAAGGAGTGATGGGTGAAGTTGGGCGCAGGGAGAAAAGAGCAGAATTGAGGGACGATTAAGAGCAAAAGGGGGAGTGGGCAGGGGGAATACTGCTACTACTTACTTAAATCCTTTTACTCCGGGTGGAGCATCGGTCATCAAGTCTCCTCCACTTCACTCTGTCTTGGGACAAAACTTCTAACTGACCCTAGGAGTACCCTAGTTGTTGTCCTTCAGTCTCCATAGATGTTCTCCATGTTGTCTGAGGTGTGGAGAAACTGCTTTTGTGTGCATGTGCTCTGGAGGAGAGATGTAGTCAGAACAAGAAAGAGGGAGAGATGCTCACATTAATTCTGCTAATTCAGTGGTGGTGGTGATCCGGAATAAAATTCAGGGAAATAACAGTGGAAGTATTTCCAATTTCTTTTTTTAACATCCATACTGAACCAGAACATGGCAGTTAGTCAATAATTTAGCATATCTGTCTGGAAGGTGAAGTGCGCACACATTTCCAAGACAAATGTATCCAGTAGTTTGCAGAGCTAACTTTGGAGTTAATTTGAAAACAGACTTTGGAGTTAATTTGAAAACAGATGGTACTTTCACAACCAGTGCCCTATCTCCCAAAATACTGTATGTTGCCATCATTAGTGCCAGTGTTAAAGTTGACACTTTAAATTGTGAGCATTTGGTTTGTGTTTGCATGAGCAGTTTCCAACCTTTTCAAAATGGTGACCCATTTTAACAATCCAGTAAGACTTTGTGGTGACCCAAGGCAATTCAGACCCGGGGGTGGGAGTGTTCTTAAACCCCTCACAGCCCCCAACCACCCCTCTACTCCCCAGGCTTAAACCCCTCACAGCCCCAAACCGCACGCCCCCACTTCACACAAGCTCTGCTGCTTCCCCCAACTGCTCCTTCACTGGGCCACTGCTCACACCTCCTCTGCATGTCTCTCCCCAGCCCTCCCACGCCCTTCACCCACCTGCAGTGCAGGCAGCCTTCTACCCTGCACTGCAGGTAATGAAATGGGACTCAGTTTAATTGGTTTAACAGCTGGATCCCTCCTGCTGGCTGTTAGATCAATTAAATCGAGTTCCATTTCAGCGTGACAGGGCAGGGACGGGGAGCCGGAGGAAGAGTCAGGCGGCAGTGTCCGGAGCCGAAAGTGGCTCCTTAAAGAGCTGCATGCGGCTCACAGCTGCCT
Source organism: Carettochelys insculpta (assembly GCF_033958435.1). NCBI lineage: Eukaryota > Metazoa > Chordata > Testudines > Carettochelyidae > Carettochelys > Carettochelys insculpta. The sequence goes on along the minus strand of NC_134145.1, from coordinate 56,885,269 downwards.
AGCCAGTGATCCTTACCAAATCTAACGGCAGCCCATGTTTGGGTCAGGACCCAGAGGCTGGGAATCCCTGCTTTGCACCTTGTTGGGACTGAATAGCACATCACATCTCTCTTACTCAAAATGCTACTTCCCCTGCACAACGCCTGAGCCTTTGTGCATTGAATCTGAGATGCTGAAGTTTGGAAAGGGATGCACTAACATCACCAAACACCTCTGTGTGAAGTAGTTGCTCTCTAGTTTATATTGCAGCAGCTAGTGCCCCTGCGCACACCTGAGATGGTGGTGTTTGGTTTATCTGATACGCTGGTTTTATCTCTGCTTTTCCCCATTCTGTTGTGCCCATGTTGTGAGACCCTTAAACTTCTTCTTGTCCCCCAAGGAAAGGCAGAGCGGCATGCTGTGGAGATGGCATGAAAGAGTGTTTTCATCATGGGCCTCTTCCCCAGAAAAGTGGAATTGCCATGTTTCCGCTGCGTTTGGTTTTGTATACAACTGGTTCTAGAAAGGAGCAGCATTTGACTCTCCGAAGTCAACACAGCCTCAGATCTGGCTTGAGAGGTCACCCATAAAGGCTGTAATCTCAATTAGTCGAAGTTTATGTCAGTGCAGAAAGTAGGTTGATGTGACTGAATGTTGTGCACAACTCAATCCTGCTTGTGTTCTACCAGTAGATCACAGAGACAATGAAGAGATCTCTTCCTTTAGATATGAATTGAAGTGGGGACGTGTATGTCAGTGGCACTCTAAGAAAATGACTCTGACTTGCTTGCTTTTGAGTTGTTTCCTGTCTGCCTTATTCATATTTTTGATAAATCTGCCTTTTAAAAAAAACTTTGTCATGTGAATAAACTCAAGCTGGTTAACATGAGCACTCTCTCACATGTCCTTTCCCTTTCCTTCCCTTCCCTTCCCTCTTCCTCAGTCAGGTATACAATGAATCATTAGTGGATGGTGGTCTCTCCCAGTGCTGGTTGGTTACTGTCTTGATACTTAGTGTAGAGCAGACTCATATCTTTTAGTTAAGATTTTGGCTTTTGGCTTTTCTGAATCAATACCAGCTCTCCCTCTGCACAAATTACATTGTTCTAGAGTATATCTATACAAGAGGTTCTCAACTAGGGATTCATATACCCCTGGGATATACAAAAGTTTTCCAAGTGTATGTCCCAGTGTTTCTCAGCCTGGGGATCACAGAGCAGGTTTATGGGTGTTGGAAGTGCCAGGCCAGTGTTAGTAGGGTGGCAAGCAGAGCATTTGCTTGGAGCCACACGTCACAGAGAGCCCCATGAAATCCTAGGCCTAAGTCCTTGACAGCATCCCTTACACTTTAGAGTTCTGAAGGAGGTTCTATAGTCTAGAAAGGTTGAGAACCACTGGTCTACGCTACAGATGTCTGCAGACCCACCTACATTTCTCAGTTCAAAGAGGTGTAGTCCTTGACCAAAGTATCTGGGGCAGCAGCATCTACTAGTATAGAGACAATTATATGAGTTAAAAACTGCACTTCTGCCAGGATAAGTTTTTCATTCAAGGCTGAAATATGCTGATTAAATGCAGCTTTGTTGGTATGAGCTGCCATTACTTTAGGAGCACCTTGCTAGCAGATCTATATAGCAAAGCTCTCCTAGTGTAGACATGGCATTGGAACAGTCCCTTCCTAGTTCTGCTCTATACCTAAGCGGCATAAATTATGCTGCGTGCAGCCTCTCTTCCTTCTGGGTCAGTACATCTAAAATAAACTCTTACTGTTTGTTTAATTTAGACATCAGTGAAAGGTGCTGGATTAGCAGCAGCTGGATAGTAAGCCACTGTATTACCTCTACTGTTGTGGGACAGAACTGAGCTGGTGATCAGAGGTGTCCCATTACCAGCTCCCCTGTAACATATTTATTCTTTACAGTTAAATTTTTCAGCTCCCGATGCCTCACTGATTTCATTAAATTTTTATTCCATTGAATCAGTCCAGGCCTGTTTTGAGTTGACTGACCAATGTTCCAGACCTTCATTATCAGTACTGAAGATGTTAATAATTAGAATATTTTAAGGATATGTTTGCAGGAAGATTGTTTACATATATGGCTTTTTGTAAGTCTTGGTACTAAAGCTGTTGTAAAATTATGGTGTTCAAGAGACTAGAGTCAGGTCCCTTTTCATTGGTGTAGTAGTGTCACCTGGGATTCAGTGAACATGGGATATGGCTATATTATGCAGTTTTTAGTGACAAGGCTGTGTTGACACAGCCCTATCACTACAACTCAGTAGCTACATCTATACTAGAGCGTTTTGTCAACAAAATTCATGGAGCATCCACAATAAAAATATGTTCTGTCGACTGTAAATCGACAGAATGTGCCACTTTTGTCGGCCGGCAGGCAGGACACCATGAGGCAGAACACCTTTCTCGACAGAACGTGTCAACAAAAAAGCCATGTGGATGCTCTGGGGAGCCCTCTGTCCAAAGACAGGGCTTCTGGGTCACCTGGTAGCCCTTTGCGCTGTGCTTCCAGTTGTCTGCCCTGTTGACAGTGTGCATCGATGGAGTGATCTGCTTTTGTGTGTGGCTGCGATCTGTTCATAGAAGTTTTGTCAGAAGATATCTTCTGACAGTAATTGCTGTTGACAGATCGCTCTAGTGTAGACATAGCTAGTGTGCGTAATTACTGTTTCCACTCTTAACAAGGGGGTTTTGCTTTGTCAGCAGAACAGACTCCTGCTGACAAAGCAGTGTTAATATGCATTTGCCATCGCAAAACTTTGTGTTTTGGGGAAGTGGGGAGGTAAGCCTCCATGAACAGCAAGTGTAGACAGCCACGGAGAGTTATTTCCTTTCCCCTCCCACTGTAGAAATCAGCCTTTCTGTGCTGAAGGTTGATCTACTAGCTGGATGCATGCAGAATCTGGTTGCACTGTTCTGGTCTTAGAGGTAGCAGTAGGAACTCTCTTGCACCTCTCTGTCCCATCTGTGCTAAAATATATTGCCTTAACAATTAATTGTTTCTAAAAAGTAAGCAGTTCAGATAGTCACCGTGACAGGATTCTGGTCAGGAAGACTTTGACTGACTCGGTTGCCTTTTGTTTATGTCCAACAAGATCCAGCTCCTGAGGGAATTCCTGTTGAAGTGGGTTGTGTTTTCAGGTTGTTGGCAGCAGATCAAAGGAAAGAAAAAAGTATTTTGGCTGGAATCCAGTAGGTAAACAAAAAGGTAGAGAGACATTCTATTGTGGATTGGCATATATTCTTATAGAGGATCTGGAGTAGAGCACGTTCTGATTAAAAGAATGTGTGGTGTGATAGATTTGTAAGGGGTTGGCTTTTGCAGAGGGTGGGGAAGGGGAAGGTATATATGTCAGGTTCTCAGACGGGAGGAGTGGTGGCATAGCCTTTGTATTTTGAAGAAATTCATATTGATTTGGGCCTGAATCTTAGGCATGAACTGTCTTTCTAAATCATTAAAGGTGTCCAGTTTTATTTGAAGTACATCCTTCTCACCCTTTCTCCCATTAGAAGCGTTTAGCGAAAGCATTGGATCTACCAGGAGGACACATTGCAGTATGCAGGAAGAGTAAAAGGAAACTGATTTTTCAAAGTATGGCATGGTGAGGATGAGTGGATCGGTAATAGAAGAGAATGGTAGTCTATACTTATCTCGTAAAGGCATCTGGTCACAACTGAGCACTTGTAGCAAGAGTGCCAGCTGGCGGGATGTTTTCATGATGTGAATTATCCATCCATTCTGAAGAGTCAGGGTACAAGGAGGCCTTTTGTGTGTAAGTATTTCTAACTCTGAATACAAGTGAGAGTCTTTTAAAAGATCTAATAGCATCTGTTTGCATTTTCCATTCCATATTTGCAGTTTTCAGCATGTTGCATTTCCTGATATCACTGCTGCTATTCTAGGGGGCTGGCCAAAATTTTCCTTCTCATCACCTTTTAAGTGCTGATAACCACGTTCAATCCCTTAAATGGTGGTAGAGGTTTGTTACTACTTACTCTTCCATGGTAATATTGTTTTGGGAGTCTGTTTGTGGAAACGTTCTCTGAGTAGTGCCCTATCTGAATACCCACAAAACTAGTTGCATATTTCCATTATCTTCAAACACTCCTCAATTTTGCACTTAGAGAGTAAAAGACTACATGTACAATGTCTCTAATGATGATTCAGGGGTTCAAAGCTCTGGTTCATGGCAGTCTGTGTCAGCATATGCCTGCAGTTGAAGAATTTCATTTTTTATGAAATGAACACAGCCCTCCTTTTATCCAATGCTAATCTTGTTGCTTTATTCGTATGCCCAAAGAGGGGAATCCACTCACCTCCATGGAGATTTGAAATAAAGCTTTTTTTTTTTTTTTTAAAGGCTTTTTGGCATTTGGAATGTTAAAACTGCTATTGGTCTCTTAAATTGTTTAGAGACATTAGTTATACCTTGTTTAGCCCAGGTCCTGCTCCCACCATGTTTGAATAGTGTAGCTCAGATTCCATAGGGCAGTTTTAAGACTCCTTGTACCCTCAGGGAAAATGAGTTGTTTTGAAGAGAGTGAGAAATCTCTTTCAGATGAATTAAAGGAGATGCAATTGCAACTCTGGGGCAAGTCGCAAATCCTTACAAGAAATGGCTACAGGAATGAGCTAAACAGAACTAATTTTATTTTTAACGTAAGTTTTTAGATGTCTCCTTTCATTATGGCATCTGTCTTCATTTGTTTAAGCATAAGAATTGGGGGCTGTGGTTGAGTTGAGAGTTGCAAAACTAGACTTATGAGCAGATCTGCATTTCAAAATTATGTCAATTTATGTTGCTACACAGCCACTGCAGTAATTAAATTGGTTTTGCATGTCCACACTAGCAGCTTCTGTTGCCAGTGTGCATCCTCACCAAGAGTGCTTGCACCAGTTCAGCTGTCAGTGTGGGGCATTATGAGTTGCTGAGCATCCGGGCCTCACTACCTAGGGCTGATAGCTGGAATCACCTATGTAAACCATGCAGTGTCCATACTGAGACTGTGTCAACCTAGCTACATCAAGTTAAGCGTTGCACCTCTCATGGAGGTGCAGTTATTAATTCACTGTAGTGGATGACTTACATTGTTGGGGGAGGAGCACTATTGTAGTGTGGATGCTTAGAGTTAGGTCTACATGGGCTGCATGACATCAACCTAACTGATGTAGACGAGGCCTGTGTGTTTGTTCACTCTTTCAATACAGATATTTTTATTCACCTTGGGCCTACATTTTCAAAAATGACTAATGTTTATAGGTTTGTTTGACATCTGGACACCTCAAGGAGACCTAATTTTTAGAAGATAGGTGTTAACACTTTCTGATATCCAAGCCCGTTTAAGGGCTTTCCTTGCATTTTCCATGGTGGTGCACACCTAATTATTAGCCAGTCCTCCTCCTCCACCATATGTGGTCTCACACTTCAGTGATCTTCTTTAATGAACAGCTGACATTCTTCCTGCACAGTGAATGCTCACACCCCTAGCTAGAAATCAAACACCTTTGCTCCAGTCTAGTATTATTAAAGGCACCTGGCACAGGCTAGGGTTTTCTTAAGTTGAAGTTAAAGCCTCTTTCCAGTGCCCTACATTATTATTGAAAGATCTTAGTTTAGTAATAACATGATGTAAATTAGTTATCACAGAAAAGACTTCACTAGATCATTAAATAAAGTTAGAATACAGCCCTGGGGAGTCATGTTTAGCACACCTTTGCAGTCAATGTAAAGAGGGAGAAGTGTGTCTTAACATCACATCATCAGGTCCTCGGGAAACTGGGTAGTTCCAACAGGATTTTTCCAGGACCACTTTTACGCATTGTTAAATACCCCTTCAGTGTACACTGACTCCAGAGTCCAGTTAAAGAATATGTTAATTAGTGTGACTCCTCAAAGGAATGTTATAAAATCATCAAATGTTCTGGTGAAGACAAGCACAGTGTTGTACTCTTCCTGTGGAATAAATGGTTTCTTTTCACCTGGTCTCTTCAGTGTGTAGAATAGTTTATAAGTTCTGTATACTCCCTTGGAATAATGGGTGGAACTGGGAAATGTGATCTTACTCCTAAGACCAGTATGTAACTATACAAAACATCTTAGCACCTACTGGGTGGTTATTTGCATACTTTGCAGCTAGATTTTTTTAGATGTCTGTTTGCAGTCTTTAGGAAACAGTACGAGGAAATAACAAGCAGTCCTGTTACATCTTAAAAACGAACACATTTATTTATTAGGTAATGAACTTTCATGAGTAAGTTGGTCTTACTTATGAATGCTCCTTACCTAATAAATAAATTTGAGAGTCTCTAAGGTACAACAGGACTGCTTGTTGTTTGTGAAGCTTCAGACTAACACAGCTAGCCCTCTGAGTACGTGGGAAAGGGGAGTAGTAAGAGTGTGAGGAAAAGGGAACCTTTTGGCAAATTACAGAAACATGGCTATTCCACATGGCAGATTTGTTTCACTTTAGAAGATCTCTGCTGTGGATCTTGTAAGTTTTTTTTGGGAAGTATTGGCTGCAAGCTAAGCTCATTAGAGCATTTTATTTTTGATTTTCATCTCAACACAGAATTCCACTCTCCTTCATTCTCAGTATTCTTTTCAAATATCACTTTCCTTTCTTCTCTGTTGCCACCAGAAATAATCTTTTTGATGGTGGCTGAATATTGCTTTTATTCGGTGCAAGGGGAATGTAATAGTGTAGGAGAACTTGATTCTCCTGGTCCCTGTGATGTCATAGGTGTATCCAAATGAAAGGAGTGAGGCATTTTCAACATTGTGTCTGAAGTTTTTAGTTTCTTTGGACAGACCTCAATTGTGTTGTGTTCTTGCTTGTTTTATTTCACTTTACTCCTAAAAGAGCTCTTGGTTTCTTTGCCTCATGAATCTTGATAGTCCTGTGAGTTCCACATGCAGGTCCCATTAAGTTCTTCCTGTAGCTGAATGTGGTGAGGCTTATTTCCAGGTTTTGCAGCCTCGGCTCAAAAGGGTAAGAATCCATCTTGGCTTTCTTGCCTTTAGGCCTGTTGAAGGATTTCAGGCATCTTTGGCCTGGTGACCAGATTCTGAACCAATGTTGGAATCTTGTAAAATTGATTTTCAAGAAATAATCCAAAGAACAAAGTATCTCAAATGTCTGGTTACTTTGAAGCACTTATTTTTTTATGAGTATTGTTTTTGGAATTGATTGTCTGAAATATAGGCGCTTGGCAGAAGTAGAAAACCTGAGTTAAACCAGACTACTTTATGCTTAAGCAATTCTCGTTTTCTCCTCATCAAATACCACACTTTCCCCAGATCAACATCAAGGTATTGTGGTCTTCCTTTCGGTTGCCTATCTGTAGTATTCCAGATACGCTCTGTGCACTTATGACATTGCTAATTATTTCACTCTTGCTAGATCGCACAAGTTCTGGCAGCAGTTTTGTATAGAATAGCCATTCAAGTTAATAGAAAATAGATGTGATAGAGAAAGAAGCTGCTTGCATGTGTCTTTCTGGAACTTTGCACTGAGGAGAGAATGAATTGGATAACATTAATCAGGATCTGGTTATCGACACCTTATAGGTTCTAGCTTGTATGAGCACAGTTTAAATTGTGGCATCAGGGTTATTCCTGGGTTTTGCATATGTAATAAAAGACAGTTTAAGTGACCTACTGAAAACTACCAATGTATCAGTAGCAGAACAGGAATAAGAAGTCAGGTGTTGACTTGCCTTTCAATCCCATGCCTACCGCTTTGGGTCACAGATAGTTTGTTTAGATTGTAAACACCATGGTGTAAGAATTGTTGTTTTTGTTGTTTGTGGACACAGTGTCTAGCATGATGGTGTCCTCTGGTTGCGACCACAATTAGATATCATTTTGTAGAAATACATTTTGAAGTTTTATGTTGGCTTTCAAAAAAACGTGTATGCCTTTAAGACTGATACCAGAAAGTACTGCGTTCACTTATTTCTTCGCTTTCTCTCTGGTACAAAGTCTGCAGGAGTCTCATTCCTTTTTTATCCTGTATTGCAGTTTTATTTTATTTTGATGTATATCTACACAGGCTTTTGACGTTTGAAATGAAGACCTTTATGGTCAGGTCAAACTAGCTATAGTCTTCTGTTTTAAGAGCACCCTTTCATGGCGCTTTCTTGGTGTTATTCATTAAGTCAGTAGATTGGTTGTGTTCATATTTTGGAGTAAGCAAGATTACTTAGGTGTTCAGTATATTCTAAGCCCATAATGTGATCTTCCTTAAAATGTAAGGGTACATGAGAAGTTCTATTGATGCTCAATTACTTTCTTCAAAATCCATTACTTTAGTGCTTACTTTAAAAGGCAATGTTTTGGTTTGAGACACAACAAATGATCAAATATTTGCATTCCCTTCTGTCTGATTCTGTTGCGCATGGGTGACTACTGCTGTGTGTGCTCTTGTTGGCACTGATGCTGATAAAAAAGCTTTAATTGAGATGTCAAGTATCAGAGGGGTAGCCGTGTTAGTCTGGATCTGCAAAAGCAACGTGGGGTCCTGTGGCACCTTATAGGCTAACAGAAATAAGCTTTTGTGGGCAAAGACCCACTTCGTCAGATGCAGGTAGTGGAAATTTGCAGAGGCAGGTATAAATAGGCAGGCCAGAGCAAGTCTAGCTAAATACAAAAGCAGTTTCTCCTTTCTTGGTGTTCACACCTCCAGATCAACTGCTGGTAGTAGGCCTCACCCTCCCTGACTGAGTTAACCTCATTGTCTCCAGCCTTGCTCTGGCCTGCCTATTTATACCTGCCTCTGCAAATTTCCACTACCTGCATCTGACGAAGTGGGTCTTTGCCCACGAAAGCTTATGCTCATACATTTCTGTTAGTCTGTAAGGTGCCACAGGACCCCTCATTGCTTTAACTGAGATGCTTCACCTTAGAAACTGGAGTCTCCAAGCTCTCCATTTCGTTGGTGTATTTGCCTCTCTTCAGCGAGCGGAAGTGATCCGCCGGGTAATGTGAGAGGAGGACTGCATTTATGAAATGCCTGGTTTCTCTCAGAATGTCAGAAGCAAAAAACATTTCTGGAGTCACTAGCAGCCTACAGTGGTTATCTGTGTAAGAAAGATGCTGGGGTTTAACTTGTGGTAAGATATAAAAACCAAAACCAAAACACTTTAGTTAAATTGATGGAAATGAGTTTGTCCTCTCAGCCTTTTTCATTTCAGACAGGATTATTTTGATTCGGCTGAAGTTACTAGCTTTTTAATTTAAAGTGAAGAAATAAGATGTTCTTAAACTGGTGGCTACTCAGGGTATGTCTGCACTACAGCTATAACTGTAGCTAGGTGTCTTTCACACCATAATGTAAATCAAGGGGGGGGAACATTTTTTGTGTTGGGACCACTGACCCACAGAAAAATCCGTTGGGAGCCCCATGCAAGTAAGAAGCAAAAAACCCACCCTTACAGGTAGGGCCCCCAATCTCAAGGTGGAGCCAGAAATGAGGGGTTCAGTGCATGGGAGCAGGCTGCTGGTGAGTGGACTGGAGGGAGTGCGAGGTATGGGCAGGAATTAGGACAAAGAAGTGGTCTGGGGACAGGGATGGGGCAGCAGGAATGTGTTGGAGTTGAGGTGACTGGGTGGGAGGAAGGGTGCAGGAGCGGGCTGGAGATAGGAGAATGGGGCCTGGAAGAAGAGGTGCCAAAGCAGGTAGGTGTGAGGAATCTGGGCGGGAGGGGTTAGGGGATGGCATTCAGCTTGGTGAGAGCTGGGAGGAGAACTTGTGTTCTGTGTGGCTCTGCATGCTGCAAGGAAGCTGGCCAGTGGAAGTGACTGGGGTGCAGTGCCTGCAGGGAACACTTCCATGTAGCACACAGAGGCACTCTTCCCTGCAGAGCCTACTGGGTTGGCTCAGAACTCTCACTTCCCCAGGTGAAGCTGGTACATGCTGCCATTCCAGCCTAATTCTAGCACTATCTCGCACCGCTACAGCAGGGCGATGGGAGAAGCCCCAAGCCTTGTGCCTCAAGAGCAGGATGCAACATATATTCACCATCCCTGGTGTAGATGTTTCATACATTAGCAGGAGGCATTTGCCTGTGGCTGTAGTTAATCACCTCTTTGGCAGGTCAGTAAGTTGAGTGACACAATTCCCTATAAGGGCTAGGTCAGTGTACCACAGTGCTCAAAGTGCAAAAGTTTTCACGTTCCTGAGTAGCCTGGAAGTGAAGGCATGGACCAGGCATTAATTTAATATAACTAAATGTGATTTAGAGAGATCTCAAGTTAAAACAGTGCAAAAGCAGATGGAGATAAGGCCTAGGATATCTATTGTCTCAATCAGTTAAAACCATTTCAGAGTTTCCATTCTAAAGACAGGATCCGTGGTTACCACAAATACAGTAATCCCTCGATTTACGCCGAGGTTGCATCCTGGAGGTTAATGCGAGTTAAGTGTAAATCTGCATCACGCTTCTTGAGGGGTTACTGTACTGCTTTGTTGAGCAATAGTTTTGGAGAGGTATCAGAGATGGAGTTGATGGTAAAAGGTAGTATATATCTGGAGAGCATAGATTGAACATCCAAGAGTATTTGTGGACAAAATATGTCTAATACCGCCTATCTAAACTCCTTTTGTGTGTTTTAATGTGTGTAGCTTTAAGTTTTCTATGTGGTAGCTGTCGGTTTGCAGTTAATTCAAAACCCAGCATATATTTAGCTCCAGGATTTGTTCATCAGTGAGGAAGGTGATTGAAGTATTTTAATGGTCCCTATCACTTTAACTGTTTAGAGCACTGACGAATAACTGCCACTTCTCTGCTACTAACCATTGTTTGTTGTGTGCAGATTCACAGAGGTGGTGATGTTCTCAGTGGCAGGGCAAGCGAGCCCATACTATAGCCCATTCTCTAGTGGCTGAGTAGTAGAGAAACAGTTCTTTCATTTGTGGACAGACCATTGATAAACTCCATTTTTCTCTGCTTGGAACCCGGGCTGGGGAACAGGAGCCAACGCATACAGTAACTATTGTCCTCTAAAGCTGCACTGTGGAGTGGTGGAAGTTTCAAGGCTTGGCTGAAATTCCTTACAACTGTGTTAACAAAAGTACTTATGTTTCTGAACAGTCCAGCTCCTGACTGCATTTCCAGTGGAGAAAGGATTTCTCACCCCCCACCCCCAGAGACATGGAGCAGTTAAAAATGTTTCTCCACGTAGGAGGTTTCCACAGAATCTCTTGACTTGGCAAAGGGTGAACGAAGGCTGGATTCCTATTGTTCTGTTTTGCCACCTTCACACCCTGTAGCTCTTAGTGGAGAGAGTATTAGTCCGTTTGGAGTGTTCTGTTCTAATGGCATTCGCTGAAACATCTGCACTTCATCTTCGGTACAGGGCAGGAATGCCATAGACCAAAGCAAGGAATGTGGCAGAACGTTGAGAAGTGTGAATCCCCTGGGTGGCTCATGTGTGCACTGTGGGGGTGGATGTTCCGGTCACCGGAAAGAATCCGTTAGGGAGGATTATTTGCTGATTGGCACAGACCCGTTGGGAGATAAGTACGGGGTGGGAAGGTCATTTTACTGGGGGGTGAAGGGGAAAAAGGTGGCAAAAGGAAGAGCAGCAGCTTTCATTTGTAAATCCCTAAATTATCCTTAATTTGAAAAAAGTGTTTTCAGAGACTCTGAGCTTGTTGTCCAGGATCTTCTGTGCTTCCCAGGGGATGAGCTTTTTAAGTGCACAGGAAGTGGGGTGAGGCAGGGCAGGTTCTTCAGTATGTGCTAGATAAGTGTTCTTCACTGCAAGGCCCATGAGCCAAGGAAGGTTCACATGTACCCTAGTGCAGCCCCCTGTCCATCTCTGTTGTCCACTAAGGCAAGCTGCTGCCTTCCCCGGTTCAAAGCCCTTTCCAGAAGTGGCCAGCCCACTCCCACGGTCTGGCGGGGAGGGAGCAGAGGTATCTGCATTCTGCTCCAGCCTGCCGGCACCAGCCTGGGGAGCAGGGAACTGTGACCAATGAGAATTGTGGAGGCTGTGCCTGAAGAGAGGGGAGGCAGACAGAGCTATGTGCCCCCCTCCAGGGACCCCAGGGGCACATTGGTCTCTTCCAGGAGTGGTGTGGGGCCAGGGCTGTGCCCAAAGTAGATGGTGCCCCCTCACTCACCACAAATCTCTGCCCTACCCCTGAGCTTGCATTCTACACAGCTGCTTGGAGCCAGCACCTCATACCCCTTCGTGCACTTCAAGCCCCTGCCCCAGCTGTGAGCCAGCACCCACAACTCCTTCTAGACACTGTACCATGTGTGCCAGCCCGGACGCTCCCTTTCAAATTCAGCAGCATCCCACCCCTGTGCTATGTAGGTGCATGCTGCAAGAGAACAATGTTGAAAGCATTGACCTCCTCTTTTCTAAATAACAATCAATTAACTCCTGATTTCTAAGTGACAGTAGGTTTCAGGAATGGGTTTTGTGAACTAGTTGCTCTCTTTGGACTCATTAATATTTGTCAGTGGTTAGTCTGGGATTCATAACTAGACTAGATTTTATAACCCACAAAATTAAGATGTAGTTAATCCTGAGACATTAAGATTTTTTGTTTTATCAGACTTTGCTGCAGTTCTTCAGACGCCCATGAAAACAAATGTGAATGTTGCTCGGCCTTGGTAGGCAACCATTTATGTGTCTGGAGGTCACATGAGTTTTGAGGCACTGTGGTCTGATGTTTAGTATGGTATAATATAGAAATTAGATTAATGTTCAGAAGTGCAGCACAAAGCTATCAAGCAGATGGAACTCATGGCTCTCACAGATCTGCTTTGGTGACATTTGAACTTGCCTTTTTGTGTGTTCTCCCAGAGGTGAGATTTTCACGAGGACTTTGTCTTGAATGTTATATTTCATTACTCATGACAGGGTTGGTACCACCCTGTTTAAAAGAACAAAATACAGTGTACAGAACTAACTCTCTCTCTTTCTCATATGAACCATTTGAGTCTCATCTCCGGGATATTTGATTTGTTTTGTCTGCAGGAAAGGCCTTTGACATCACATATGTACGCCTGAAATTTCACACCAGCCGACCTGAGAGCTTTGCCATCTACAAACGCACAAGAGAAGATGGGCCCTGGGTGCCTTACCAGTACTACAGTGGGTCCTGCGAGAAGACTTACCAGAAATTGAACCGAGGCTTTATCCGGACTGGGGAGGATGAACAGCAGGCACTCTGTACAGATGAGTTCAGTGACATCTCTCCACTCACAGGCGGCAATGTTGCTTTTTCAACATTAGAGGGGCGGCCCAGTGCCTACAACTTTGACAACAGTCCTGTGTTACAGGTATGTGGATAGGAATTAAATAAGAGGCATGCAAGATCACGTTATCTATGCACTATGGAAACCCTGCTAGAAACTAAATCTGCATCTCTGATATGCTGGTAGGTTAGGAGGTGGATACAGTGGACAGCCCAGCAGTTCACGGAGGAAAATAGATTGAGATTAGAAACTGCGGTTGCCTGATCTGTATTTGCATATTCTGAGTTACTTGGGGAAAAAAGCATGTTTCTTCTCCCTCTCCCAGACAGATGTGTGCATCTGTGCCTTTTTGTCTGGAGATGTTTGGCTGCAAATTTATTGTACTCTAAGATTTGTTTTCCACTCTTGCTGGGCTGTTTTGGAAGGGAACTGTGTTCATTAGATTTGTGCAGTTTTGCAAGCACACATACTTGTATTTTGTTCTCTTTTTTCCTCAAGATATTTCCTACTGCTTAGCATGTAGTAGTAAAAGACTGGAGAAGGCATGTAGAGTTTGTAAAGGAATCCAGAAAATGTATTTAAATGGGGTTTGCAAGGAGAAAACATCCAAACTGCAAATTTTAGGTCAGGCTTTCAGGAGCTTAGTAGCGAAGATCGTTTGGGTGGTCCTCAAGAGTGACTTTTGATAGCAACCCTATTTTTATGTGAAAACTAGTGCTAATGACAAGGATGCAATAGTGAATTTAGTGAGCTTTTTGCATCATGGCTTGATTCTCCTTTTGGTGGGGGTTTTATCTCCATTAGGAATGGGTAACGGCTACTGACATCCGAGTGACCCTTAATCGTCTGAACACCTTTGGAGATGAAGTTTTTAATGATCCAAAAGTTCTGAAGTCATATTACTATGCAATTTCTGATTTTGCTGTGGGTGGCAGGTGAGCAAATCTTTACTAGTTTAAAAAAAACCACCTTTATATTGGTGTAGTGCTTTAATCATTAGACTGCTTTAAGGACATTAATTATACATAGTCCCAGAAGCACAGTGAAATGTGTTTTATGAAGCCTGTAATCATGCTTAACCAAGACTGTACTGAATAGCTTGAAAGAGCTGTTTCACTTGTGTCAAAAGTAAATAGCTATATCATAGGGACATTATCTTTTAGTAGTATACACAGCACTTCTGCCAAGATCTAAGACTCGTTTGCATTATCGTTGCCAGTTGTGTTTTAGTTTGTATTCACTGACGTGATCGTAGACCAAACTGAAACTAAACTGATTTCATGTTAATATTAAAAATGATCACAACTGATGTTATGCTTGTGGTGATGGTCGTTTTCGTTTTAATTGACTTACGAATTTTAGATCTGCGATAAAAACTAGAGTGATCCTTGCCAGACATTTAGGTCAAGTTTTCCTCCAACGTTCTTTCATATTTTAGGGGAATTACCAGGCTTCCCAGAGTCTTCAGTCTCTTGGGTACTGGCCTGCTCTGGGGCTGAAGATGTCTCGATATTGGCCTGGACCTCGGGAGCTTAAGAGGTATCATGGCTGAAGTCCGTGTATTCATTTATCCTGTTCTGCAGGTGCAAGTGTAATGGCCACGCAAGCGAGTGTGTGAAGAATGAGTTTGGAAAGCTGTCGTGTAACTGCAAACACAACACCTTTGGGGTGGACTGTGAGAGGTGCCTTCCCTTTTACAACGATCGGCCGTGGAGGAGAGCAACAGCAGAAAGCGCCAATGAATGTTTGTGTAAGTGGCTTCATGCAAGAAAAAGCTTTCGGTGGTATATTCCACTGCTTATACTGCAAGTGTCAGACAACCGCAAGTCTTTGTAATACTCTTCAGTCTCTCCCTTTCTCCTCCCCCTGTCCATTCTCAAATTCCTTTCTTACTCTGTCCACACTAGAGTCCACACGTTAAACAGCTGCTGAACGCTTTTATGCCTATGAGTGTTTGCATAACTGCTCAGTGTAGTTACAGCACATGAGATAGGTGGGATTTTCAAAAGCAGTGAAATGACTTAAGAGCCCAAGTCTCTCATTGACTTTCCCTGGATCTGTCGTGGTTCTGTGGCATTTGGTCCATGCAGTTCCATGGGGACATGCCTGTGGCCTTCAAGACTGGATCTTCAGGCACCAGTGACCCTTTCTTTCCATTACTTCTTGCAGGGAACTCACCCAAGGCGGATTCCTGCAGGAGGATTCTCCTGCACTCCGCCAGGGCACCATGCTTTCAGTATTTGCAGATCTGAGACTTAGTATTTGCAGCAACACCAGACAGCCTCTTCAAAACAGAGGAGAAATTATTAGTCACCTGGCACAGTGAATCTGAAAGTCCTTAGGTCAGCAAAGAGGGGCAGAGGTTAAGCTGCAATGCGTCCTGGCCAAGCCTGTGCAAAAAGCTAACCAGCCTGTTGTGGACTCCATTTCTGGCTCTTTGTCAGTTTATGGTGAGACCCTCTAAAAGCTAACTCTTAACCTTGTATTCTGATACCTATTGGTCCCTTGTCCTAGAGCCGGGGCCTCTGCTCTGCTTCCCTGCCTAGAGGAGGGAGAAAGCCTTCCTCCTCTTTGTTGTTGGTTCTTAGGTGGCAGTGTGTTGGCCATGGGGTTGCTATTGTCTTTTTTGCAGATTCTCCGTTGATAGGGGTTATTTCTAGCAGGCTGCAGCTGTTTGCTTAAGGATGCATTCATCACACTAACAGCCTTGTCTCCTGCTCTGCCCCAAAAGCAAATTTAACCCTCTTTTGACCCACTGCGTAGCAAGACAAAGCATGGGTAAACTCAGGTACGCATAGGCATTATAAAATATTACAGAAAATTCTCCCTTCATCACTGGGACTGGTGTCTATGAGTCACTTAGATGCTTTTGGAAGTCTTGTCTATAACGTTTGGAAACTACTCAGCCCCTACAAAGTTGATAGTTTTAAGCGAAGCATTTGAATAATGTGGAAGTTTGTGGAGAGACCCTATCACAGTGAAACCCCAAATTTCCATAGGAAAAGGACCAGACTCATGAGGCCTCCCTCTTGTATTGAGACAGAACTAAAACGTAAGACACCTCATTTGATTATCCAGAATGTAATGGAAATATAACATATGAGCCCAAGACCTTTTAGTGTCAGAATCTATTAATCCAGGTATGTTGTATGTTTTTGTATTGTGGCACCACATTGGATCCCCAGTAAGGATTCAGGTACCATTGTGTTAAGCGCTATGCAAACAAGCCGAGGACTTTACCTCAGTCTAATATAAAAATACAACTGGCTGAGCAAACCCAGAGTGGAACTGAGCCAGCAATGTATTTAAATAGGCTGATACTTTGTTTTAGGGGTGCATTTAAGTCCTACCCACAAGGAGTCTCTTTTCTGGAAGAGTGAATTGTTTCTGGTCCTGCATGGTTCAGCATAAGTCATCTCACTCTAACAGAGATTTTTATACTGTTCTTCCTCAGGAGAACGCAAAGAAATATACCCAAGTGTCTCATGATTCTTAATAAACACGATAAATGACACAGCTCTCTCTTGATTGCTTCTGGAAATAGAGTGCACAATGATATCTGAAGGCTGAATCTTGGTGATTAGCAGTAGAAGTACCTCACAGGGTTGCTATGAGTCTCACCAAAACAGAAAAGCAGTCCAGTAGCACTTTAAAGACTAACAAAATAGTTTATTAGGTGATGAGCATTCATGGGATAGCCCCATGAATGCTCATCACCTAATAAACTATTTTGTTAGTCTTTAAAGAGCTACTGGACTGCTTTTATTTTGATAGTAATAGACTAGCCCGGCTCTCTTTCTGTTACTTATGGAATCTCACCAGTGTCACTGACAGATCCTTAACAGCATGTTTTCTTGCAGTCCTGCTGGAGAGTAGAATTGCTGCATACAGTAGCTGCGTACCACAAAATCACATGGATGTGGTGGTGAGAGGGCTTTAGAGGACAGAAGAAGTGGGATTGTTTCTGGTGTACTGTATACTTTAGGTCCTGATGAATGCAGTAGTCTTGTAACTGAAGAGTTCAACCAGTATTCAGTGACCTTTTCACTTTCCAGTCACAGTTCTTGATCTCCAGAGTACTCTGAGTTCATTCAGATCCAGGCTGTTACAAAGGTGCAGTGATTCTGATGTCACTCTTAAAAGTAAGCTAACTTGTGTGGTCTCCGGTTAGGAGCCGTTGCTCGTCGTACAGTAAAGACTCTGTAATCTGACATGATGGAAGAATGGGATGTGCCGTTTAACTGAGAATTGTACTTGGCCAATGGAATAACCATTTTCAAAGAATTTGAATACAGTAAGGTCCCCACATTTGCAAACTTAATGTTTGTGAGTTCATTTATTCACGAACAGGTGCTTGAGGCTGCTGCTTCCCAGGGCAGGCGCGCCTGTGGCAGCCACCGCTTCCTTGTCGCTCCAAGCCACCACCCCCTGCCCCCACATTCGAGAAGATCAACATTTGTGAGGGTTCTGAACACAGAACCCTTGCGAATGTTGAGATCCTACTGTATGATCAAATTAATTAAGTATAAAATAGTATACAGGTACTCACCAATCTAGTCATAATACTGCACTGTAGAGTGGATAGTTTTTTGAAGCGCTTAAGTTTTCTATGCAGCGGATTCTCTTATGACTGTGGCAAAGTATGACATATACCCAGATCACTTAGAATACACTTAACACTAAGATTAAATTACGTTCAGTATAGTTTAGCTGATGATTCAGAAGGTACGTTGGAATCTTGCAGTGTGTCAGGGTCATCATTATCAGCATCAGTTGGTTGGTGTAGAACAGGGGCCAGCAATTCCCGGCACCAGTGCCAAGAGTGGCACGTGAGCAGAGTTTCATTGGCGTGTGAGGCAGGAGCTCCGCCATGCAGCCAGGAGTTTGTTCAAAGCTATGCCACATGTGGATTAACAAAAGACCAGCTAATGCTTCCAACCAGCACCTATATAGTAAAGCTCTGCACCTTAATTTATTTATTAATGAAACTGTTTTTAAGTAGGACTATTAGTGACTTTAAAAAGTATCAGCAGCACTCCCACAGTACATGGAGGTCAAAAGGTCAAAATTTGGCACTCTGCCTGGGAAAGGTTGCTCACCCCTTGTGTAGACCCCTGGTGTAGAAGGCAAGGCTTAGGCTAACTCTGTAATGACCCTGTGACACACCCTGGAAGCTGCTGTTTTGAATAAATCCCTTGGTTACTTGTCTTCTGTCTCTCTTACATAAAAACAGATACAGAATATGGAACTGCATAGTGTGTTGGATGGTTATACTAGTCCTGAGCCGTGTCTACACGTGCACACTACTTCGAAGTAGCGGCACTAACTTCGAAATAGCGCCCGTCACGGCTACACGTGTCGGGCGCTATTTCGAAGTTAACATCAACGTTAGGCGGCGAGACGTCGAAGCCGCTAACCCCATGAGGGGATAGGAATAGCGCCCTACTTTGACGTTCAACGTCGAAGTAGGGACCGTGTAGTAGTTGCGAGTCCCGCAACATCGAAATTGTGGGGTCCGCCATGGCGGCCATCAGCTGAGGGGTTGAGAGACGCTCTCTCTCCAGCCCCTGCAGGGCTCTATGGTCATCGTGTGCAGCAGCCCTTAGCCCAGGGCTTCTGGCTGCTGCTGCCGCAGCTGGGGATCCATGCTGCATGCACAGGGTCTGCAACCAGTTGTCGGCTCTGTGGATCTTGCGTTGTTTAGTGCAACTGTGTCTGGGAGGGGCCCTTTAAGGGAGCGGCTTGCTGTTGAGTCCGCCCTGTGACCCTGTCTGCAGCTGTGCCTGGCACCCTTATTTCGATGTGTGCTACTTTGGCGTGTAGACGTTCCCTCGCTGCGCCTATTTCAATGTGGTGCTGCGCAACGTCGAAGTTGAACATCGACGTTGCCAGCCCTGGAGGACGTGTAGACGTTATTCATCGAAATAGGCTATTTCGATGTTGCTACATCGAAATAAGCTACTTCGAAGTAGGCTTCACGTGTAGACGTAGCCCTGGTTACTAGATTGAAGATTTATGTTGGAAGATATCAGAAATATCCATTAGTTGAGGACTGGATAAGAGCTTTTACTGTAGTTTGAGGGGAGGGGTGCGGCACAATGGTGGAAGACAGTCCAACAGAGAACCTGCTTTCTGTCTGGCCGTGTTTTGGTTATTAAAAGGTCCCAGCGGTTGAGATAAGTAGTGTGATTTGATTTGGCAGCCCAGTAAAACCGCTGTCTTGTTCCCCCTCACTCTCTAGACATAGGGAGTTTGAAATCTGTCTGCACAAGGGGGAGAAGAAACTTTTCTCGGGGACCTTTCTGGAAGGCTTTTGTCACTGTTATCTTTCCTCATTGTTTTGTGTGCCTGGGACAGCATGAGTGTGTGGGAAGGCAGCCTGAAGGGTGGAAAGCTGTAGCCCAGCTGGTCAGGGAGTGCATGTAGAAACTGTAATGTCCCTCATGACATGTATACAGAGCAGTGTGTTTTTTCAGCAGAGTATTTAAGATTAACACCTTCCAGCTAGCAGAGGGAAGGAAACCATATACTTCTGGCCTCTGCTGCTGCTTTCATTGATCATGAGAGTAAGAGTTGAGTTGTTTAGCTTCTATCTGTCTTCGTTGATTAAGTCTACATGTGCCACCAGTAGCTACATCACTGTTACACACTAACACAGCCCCTCTGACTCATCGTTGTTGTCTGCTTTTCCTTCACCCCAGACTAATTCCTGACTCATTCTGGTTTGTTGCATTGCAGTCTGATATAGTAATGTATGTAGAGCAGCGGTTCCCAGCCTTTTCAAGATGGTGACCCATTTTGACAGTTCAGTAAGACTTTGTGACCCAAGGCAATTCAGAATTGGGGAGGGGAGGTTCTCCCCTGGGGGAAAAAATATAATTCTTTATTTGCCCCTTTGCCCCCAGGCTTAAACCCCTCGCAGCCCCAAACCATCCCCCCCACCCCCAGGCTTAAACCCTTTGAAGCCCCAAACCATCCATCCCCCCACGCCCAGGCTTAAACCCCTTGCAGCCCCAAACTACCCCTCTGCCCCAGGCATAAGCCCCTCACAGCCCCTCCACTTACCTCACACAAGCATTACTGCTGCCCCCCTTCTTCTCCTTCACCGGGCCACCACTGCTTCTGCCTCCTCTTTGCAGCTCCCCCCACCTCTCCTACTCCCTTCCCCCGCCTGAAGCACGAGTAGTTCCCTGCCCTGCTGCACTGAAATGGGGCTCAATTTAATTGGTTTAACTGCTGGATCCTTCTTGCTGGCCACTAAACAAATGAAGTTGAGTTCCATTGCATTGTGTCAGGACAGGGACTTGGAGCCAGAGGAGTGAGTGGCAGCAGCAGCAGTCACAAATGTCTCCTTAAAGAGCCACATGCAGCTCAGCTGACAACCCTTAGAAAATCTAATGGTGAGCCATAGGTTGGAAATCCCTGACGTAGAGGTTGAACCTCTCTCATCCGGCACTCTTGGGACCTGATAAGTGCCGAACAAGAGAATTTGCCCGCCCACAGGAGGTCATTATTGTCTCGTACGTTAACAACACTTCCACTGCTTGCTGGGCTTGTAAAAGACATTTAGTAGTAAATTAGAGCTAAATAACAGCACAGAGCACTGAGAGCCAGGACTGGTGGCTGTAAACAAACTTTGTGGGACCACAGGAGACTTGTCCACGCCCATGATAAGTGGTCATCCAGCTAACTAAAGTCATGCTGGACTATGGATGTTGCCAGAATAGAGTTCTGGATTATGTGAGTGTGAACTGACTGAAACTTTTGCTTTTTCCCCACAGCTTGTAACTGCAATGGGCGATCACGGGAGTGTTACTTTGATGCTGAACTGTACCGTTCCACGGGCCATGGTGGTC
The DNA here is from genome assembly GCF_033958435.1 of Carettochelys insculpta. Taxonomy (NCBI): domain Eukaryota; kingdom Metazoa; phylum Chordata; order Testudines; family Carettochelyidae; genus Carettochelys; species Carettochelys insculpta. The sequence goes on along the minus strand of NC_134145.1, from coordinate 56,864,205 downwards.
ACTGCATTGGCTGCTTGGATAACACTGATGGGGCCAACTGTGAAAGGTGCCGGGAAAACTTCTACCGCCTTGGAAGTGAGGAAGGATGTCGACCATGTAACTGTAACCCTGTTGGTAGGTGGAAAGGCAGAATCTGCCCTTCTGTGAATTGTTTAAAAGAGAAACTACTTTCAAGTATTTCATAGGATTTCAACTTCAACTTTTTAAGTCCCTGGCTCATCTTTTGATGTGATTGCTTCAAGAAAAATGTGCAGCAACCAAGATAATAGAGTTTAGTAGATTCTTTTTGCGTGTACAGGAGTTGCTTTTTCAAATGCATTCTAGGGCGTTTACTGTGTATCACAGGGTGGGGCCCTGGACACATCCTGGAGTAAAACTTTGGAGCTGTTGTAGTCCAGCAGAATTCTTTCAGATCTTCTGGGTATGCAAAAGCAACAGTTTGAGTATCTTATTTTATTAAAGAGTGAATGAAATAAGACATATGGTAGTGTGTGAAAGCTCCATAAATTTGAACCAAACTAACTTTAAAAAAAATATTTTAAAGGAAAGTCAAAATACTCATCTGGATTCTTTTTTTTAAAGAAAAAATTGTCGTAAGAACAAACTTAATAGTAGTCAGGCAAGTTATTCGACCTGTACAGGGACCAGTCCCACAAGTAAGAGGAGGAATGGGGAAAAGAAAAAGCAGTGCACATTAAGAGTTGGTCCAAAGTATACCACCTGAAGTAAATTAGGTCTGTCACAGACCTTGACTAGTTGCCTTGAGTCCATGTGGAGGGACTAATCTCCCTATGAACTCCAGGAAGTGATTTCTGCATTCAAGAAACTCTTAACCACAAAAGGCACACCATGCCTTTTTCTTCTCTGCCTCCTCCTGTAGATTCCTGCTGGGCCTTACCATAAAATGGGATAGGCAAAATATGGTCCGTAGCTGGATCTGCCCAGCTAAACAACCAAACCCGGCCTGCTGCCAGCCCATAGCCCAGTGGAAGTCTCGAGCCATGATCCTGCATGCTGCTCAAAGAGATCAGCTGTGGGGCCTTGTGCTTGCCATGTTCCTTCATCCCACACCAGAAATCAGCCAATGGGAGCTTCCTGACCCAGGCTTACAGGGCAGGCAATGCACAGAGGCCCTCTGCCAAGGGTACGTAGTGTGCAGAGACTGTGTAGCCAGCCACTTTGAGCAGCATGCAGGGGTGCAGCAGGCAGTGAGCCTGTGTGGGGGGTCCCACGGGGCTGCTGACGAGCATCCTAACACAAGTGCCTCCTGGTCAGAGGCTGCACTTGGCACCCCACCCCCTCTTGCACTCCCAAATCCCTGCCCTAGGTCACAAACCAAACCCTTTGGCTGCAACTCACAGTTCCTTCCAGATGCTGCACACACTCCTACACCCCTCCTCCAGATCAGAATCCTCTCCTGCAACCATACTCCCGCTGTACCCCAGGTCACAACCCCCTCTTGCCTTAGGCCACAGCTCAAGTGTCTGCACCCCTGCCCCAGTCACAATCCCCTACCAGATCTTGCACCCCTCCTACATCCTCCAGGTCAGAATCCTCTTCTGCACCCATACCCCTTCCTGCACCGTAATCCCCTACCCCAGGTCATACCACCCTCCCTGCCTTAAGTCACAACCCAAATCCCTGCCCCTCTGCCCTAAGTCACAACCCTCTCCCAGATCCTGCACCCCCACACCTCTTGTCCAGGTCAGAATCCTCTCCTGCACCTCAGTCCCCTACCCTGAGCTCTCTCCTGCTCCCAATCTCCATCCCAGACGCACATCATCCCTGTTAGTGTCATGGAAGAATGTGGTCTTCGACTGTTTACCAAATTCTTGATGTGTGTGCCATCCCCCATCCCACCACCCGTCAAAAATTATTGCCAACCTCTGACATAAGATTAGGTCAGACCAACTGTAAATGCCAGTGCAGGGATGTGGGAAGAGAAGTGATTGCTCAGGTATGTAGAGGCAAATTACAAGCGTCTTCATAACTTAATACTAAGTTCTTGATTTGTAGCCCAGGATATGCTGGCATTCCGTGTATATTAAAAGTGTGTGGGGCTGATTTAGGATATTTTTATCCTGTTCTCATAAATAATTACAGATTGAATCACACAGGGAGTTTGAACTTTGACTGTATATGGGAAAGGTTCGTTTTAATTATTCTGTCTGCTTTAATCCTCTTATAATTGTTTCACTTGCTGTTGTCGCATCCTTTTGGTGTAGCCTGACGGGGAAGGCAGAAACTATTCCTTTTTATACATGAAAATGTGTGGTATTTTACGTATTTGTTAACTCACTAGCCAGTAGAACACCAGCCTTTCCCAAACTGCTGGCCAAACAAATGGTTGGGAGAAAACATTCTCTCTTCAAAGAATTAAAGTAGCTGAGTAAACTGTGTTTTCACAGCCAAGTTCAGGGAGCATGCTTGCGCCTCTCACAAGGAAAATTAAGCTTGAAATTATCATTCAAATGCAATTTTATGAAGTTTAGCATTAAGACAGCTCCTTGCTAAAAATATGACACTTGTTTTGGAATCTCAGAGGTCACGTGTCCCTCTGCTAATCCTCTGCAATACTGTTGGTTTGACATTCAGATTCTGCCAGTGTAATGAAAAGCAGTTTCTTAGCATTTAAAGTTTACCAATGTGACCTGGTATGCGAGTCCAAGAGTTCCTTCTCAGTGCTCTTGTCATTTTGCCTCCTGATGGGGAGGAGGAGGAGGATGAGCTATTCCAGCACAGTGTCCTTTATGACCCCTCTTCCTGACACAGATAGCAAAAGAAAAAGCTGACTGTGGAGAGCTGCCCATGCTCAAGAGTCTATCTCACAGTGCAGGAAAGGTGGAGAGAGCCCAGGCTGACTGACAAAAGACCACCTACATATAGACAGTCTACCCCGGAACATGGCCTAGGAGAGGAAGCGCATTGGGTATCATCTGGATGTGAGGTAGCAGCACTTGTAGACTTGGGTGGGACTGGAGAAGGCAGAGAAGTGAGTGTACCAAGGAAGAAAATCTGTGTGTGAAAGGAACTGGTCAGGAGTTACCCATGCAAAGGGTGAACTGAAGGCTACTGGGGAGAGAGAAGGAACTTGGGAACAGTAGGGTGAGAGAGAGGACAGAGAGAGCTGAACTGAGGGAAGGCTAATGAGAAGGCATGGCATAAACTGGAGCTGCAGAGAGAACTGGGTGAATGGAAGAAACAGAAGTGGGAAAACCCAAAGGAAAGAAGAGCAAAAATGGTCTGAGGAGAAAAGGAGAATAGACGTGGAAGAGGGGAGAGAGGGAAGGGGAAGCAAAACAAAGGCAAGGTCAGCTCAGCTTTATTTTGGGTGCACAGATGTAAAGATGCCATTTGAGTGATGTCACGGGGTTATGCTTTTATGAACACTCATGTAAATCAGATTCTGCCCATAGGCTCTTGGCAAGTTTTCATTCTAGACCTTGGAGAGAGACATCACTGTTCTGTTCCCTCTCCCTATGTATCCCCCAAAAGCTCTCGCAGCACACAGTTGGATCTGCAACAGCTAATATAATCACACACTCGGTTAAAGTTCCTTTTTTTTCTCCTGTTTCCCACAGGCTCTCTTAGCACCCAGTGTGATAACTATGGCCGGTGCAGCTGCAAGCCCGGTGTGATGGGAGATAAATGTGACCGATGTCAGCCAGGATTCCACTCCCTCTCAGAGGCTGGGTGCAGGTAGGGGATTCTTTTCCTGTAGTTCAAGTAGCTGGTTAAAGGAGCTGCTACTGAAGAGAGGGGAAAGTGAGTTTTCTTGTATGCTTTCTTCTCTTCTTGGTTCTCTACGCAGTTCGTAATGGGTTTCTCATTCCTCTCCACTCGCTCCATTAGGCGGTGTTCGTGCAATCCTGCTGGCAGCACAGATGACTGCAGTATTGAAACAGGGCGATGTACCTGCAAGGACAACGTGGAGGGATTCCACTGTGAGAGGTAAGTTGCCCTTTCAATAGCTCTGTTGCATGTGTCTCAGAAGTGTTTTTTGTCATTGTGTGTTTTGAGAAAAGATGAAGAAAAAAGTTCTTTCTCGTGCTCATTTTCAGATGTAAACCTGGGTTTTTCAATCTGGATGCAGCCAATCCAAGGGGCTGTACCCCTTGCTTCTGTTTTGGTCACTCCTCAGTCTGCACCAATGCCGTTGGCTACAGTGTCTACAACATCGTCTCCAATTTCCGGACTGGTAAAGACAAATCTTCCCTCGGCTTCAAGGCTGTGCTGTAGACTTTAATCTAAAATTTAACTCTTTTCTTCTCCGTCTCTTCCTCTTTACCTGTGCGGGATTACTGCTGCCAAAGCAGTCAAACTTCAGGTACCTAAATATATAGCTTTACCGTCAGAAGTGCTGGGTACCCACAACACACATTAAAGTCAATGGGAGTTGCCGTGTTCAGCATCTTCGAACGTCAGACAATTTTTATTTGTGTCCAAAAATGGATTTATAGGCTTGACTTCAGGTATCCAGGTGTAAAATATTTGTATGTGTGTGTACTGAGGATATAAACACTTCTCTCTATGCAGAGCACCAGCAGTTAGGAGAAGCCATTTCCTCATTTTCAGAACCTAGCCAAAAGTTTTAGGTTTTGAGTTCTATGTGTTTTTTGGCCAAATGTGATTTCTGAATGCTTCTTGTTGTTTTAATTGTTAGCTCTTATAAATTCCGGGTTTGAACTGGCAGTGTAGTGATTTCTCTTTGTAAGCGGGGGGGACAATGGCACGCAGCTTTCTAACACAGGTTAGCACTATTGCTTAAAATGTAAGTTAAAAATTCCTGGGGCCACACACAGTGATAAGTGCATGGTGCGATATTATGCCTTTATGGAGCATTTCCTCTTGTATGTCTCTATTTCAGGAGAGGAGGAGTGGCATGCTGAGCAGCGAGATGGCTCTGAAGTTTTACTCCAGTGGAGTGCTGTGACTGAGGACATCTCTGTTATTTCAGACAGTTATTTCCCCATCTATTTCATTGCACCTGGTAAGCAGACTCAGGCACAGAGTTCTCTGTAAAAGCTCACCATGCTACCATATATCAACTCTTCACTTTCTTCCCTCATCACGTGTGGTTTTTGTTTTGTTTCAGGCAAGTTTTTGGGCAACCAGGTTTTGAGTTATGCTCAAAATCTGACTTTCTCCTTTCGGGTGGATAGGCGGGACACTCGTCTTTCTGCAGAGGACCTGGTGCTTGAAGGGGCTGGGCTTAGAGTATCTGTGCCTCTTATTGCTCAGGGCAACTCTTATCCCAGCGAGAACACGGTGAAGTATGCCTTCAGGTGAGGAAGTTTTCCCTGTAGCCTGGGAAGAATCAGGGTTGACAGGGGAGGAGGGGAAGTAATTGCTGTAACAGGAATCTAACCTGGGGTGAACAGTTCTCAGAGACACAGTGAGAAAACCAGTACTCTTAATGTTGGTGTTTTTTCAAAATGAAATTCATAATCTTGCCATCAGATGAATGCAGTGCACCTGGCCTCCTAGTACTACATAGGTACATGCTAAATGTGTTGTAACAGCATATAATTGCTCAAATGGTCCATTGGAAGAGCACAGCCATCAGCAAGTGAAAACTGTAAGCCTAGAAAATGACACATGCCTCTTCTTGACAGGCTCCATGAAGCAACAGATTACCCATGGAGGCCTTCTCTCACCGCATTCGAGTTTCAGAAGCTGCTTTACAACTTGACTTCTGTCAAGATCCGTGGGACGTACAGTGAGAGAAGTGAGTCATTCTGCTGCTGGGGAAAGTGGGTGTCGGGATGAGGCATGGGGCGGTTTCCACAACAGCTGTGTATGGGAGAGGAGCAGATTGTCTCACTGCTGCAGAATGACAGTGCCCAGAGTATCTCAGAGCCTAATTATAAATACCTAAGGCTGGTTTTTTTGGCAGTCCGTGACTCATATTTTTCCTCGGTCTACCTCGTGAGTGACATCTTGCTTTGTGGGCCACCTGCAGGGTACCTGGTGCCACTGTGATATGAATTCCTTGTAGGAGGTCAAGGATCCGCTGTCTCTGTTCCTTTGGGCTTTTATTTGTTTAATGACTTCAGAATTTTTATCATGGAACAGCCAGCTGCGTACAGACCCGGTTAGTGAAAATCTGGGTATAGCTCAGATGTGCCTCAGAAGTCTGGAGGAGGTGGCAGCAGAGATGCCAGGATTTTTTTAATAGCTGTGTGGCTCCCACTCTACTGCTATTACACTTGTAACATAAAGAAGAGAGATACAGGAAGACACAAAACTGATGGAGACCATTGTTTACGCTTGACTGGGAGTTGTGTGTGAAGAGGGGCTCTGGGAACTGTCTCTGATTAGGGACCAAACACTAGCGGCCTGGAATACTGCTGAGAGATTTTTTCATGCTAAAACAAATTGATTAAAATAAGAAGTATGAACTGAAGGAAGAACTGGAAGTTATAAGAATTTTAAGTGATTTTTTTTTTACACAAGAGGAATGCGCTGATAATCAAACAGAGTAGTCAATGTGTGGTGTGACTTATCTCAGGAGAATTCCAGTTGCAGCTAATATCCCCAGGTAGCCGCGGTTCTGTTTGTAGTTCTAGATCCACTACATTAGAGCAAAAACCTTACATCAGCATAGGATATTGTTAATCATAATCATTTACACCTGACGTAGAACTCTGCCTCAGTGGTATTACTAAGGGAAGTCGACTTACGGTACTGTGGGGAGGGGAGTCTGGAGGAGAAAAGCCCAAAAGAGAGTGGGCACAGGGATGTCTTTGTAGTTTCTTCTTTCTGTTACTGTAAGAAACTGGGTCTGGACAAGAATCCATGCACACATTTTAAAGCATCACGAGGGTTTGTCTGTCCCTGTAACAGGGAAGGTTAGGAACCATGCTTGGTTTCTGACTGGAACCACATAAGACATGATTTTTACTGCCAAAATGTATTGACACAAATTATGTTCTTTGTACCCAGCTATGTCTTGCATGCCAACTGTTTGGCAAGTTGCCTTCTCTGCGTACCCATGTATCTCATGCTTAGGGAACTGCCTACTCTGCTTTCTGGCCTTCATTTTCTCTGGGTTACGTGGCATTCTTCTCACATAACCAAAGCATCTGGTGACTTTCCTGTTGTAGTAACAGCAGCCACATCTCTGACACTGAGTGGCCTCTCTCTCTCTGTGTGTAAATATACTGTATCGGGCTCACACCAGACCATTTGTCATGTGGGGATAATTAACTTCTTCTCTGCCCAATCTCTTTCCAGATGCTGGATACCTGGATGATGTCACTATTGTGAGCGCTCGTCCTGAGCCTGGAACACCTGCGACCTGGGTGGAGAGCTGCACGTGTCCGGCAGGCTACCATGGTCAATTCTGCGAGCACTGTGCCCCAGGTTACAGGAGAGAGACACCTAGCCTTGGGCCGTACAGTCTGTGTGTGCTGTGTACCTGCAATGGGCACAGTGAGAGCTGTGACCCAGAGACTGGTAAGGAGGAAGATGGGGAGAGGAAGCAGCAGGAGGAGATCTGGGTTTATTTATTTATTTATTTTTGTTGTTCTTTCTGTGTGAGGGATGGGATGGGGATAATGACTGGAACAATATTAAAAGCATGTTCTGGTATTTTTCTCTCCCCTGCCATTCCCTCCTCCCCACCTGCAAATTAAACCTCCCCCCACCACAGGTGCTTGCAACTGCAGAGATAACACTGCAGGCCTTAACTGTGAGAAATGCAGTGATGGCTATTACGGAGATGCAACTACAGGCAGTTCCTCAGACTGTCAGCCGTGTCCGTGTCCAGGGGGCTCCAGCTGTGCCGTAGTGCCGAAGACTCAGGAGGTGGTATGCACCAACTGTCCTGCTGGTACCACAGGTATTGTTTCTTATTCAGACCTGACCACAGAGGGCCTTCTTACACATGGCCTGCTGCTTTGCACAGTGAAGGGAGACAAGCAGAACTGATCACTTCTGTGTGTTGTGGTTCCTTTTTTCCGTAGCAGAAAGCTTGGTAACTATTCAGGATCTCTGTTGCCATAATTCTTGGGATTCTGATGAACTGAAAAAAAAGCCAGAGGTTTTTCTCTTTCCTGAATGAAGATGCTGAGATTTAGAGTGAGCAAAGTCTGAAAATATTTGAGACACAAAACCAGGATAATTTCTAACACTGGGCACTGGTAATCGTGGAGCTGGGAGGAAAATGGGACAGGCATGAGAGCTATTAAATATTTCTGTTCAAATCAGGATAACATTAGAGGGCATGTCTTCCATCTGCCAGACTGGTAGAGACTGGTTTGTGCAGCAGGTTGGTTCTGCCTATGTAGTCACAGGCTGCAGTACTTCGTCAGGGCAGGTCAACTTTTGTAGAAGTCCATATTATTTTTTGCAGCCTGAAACAAATGTGTGTCAGCAGATATGTGTCTAATTGTAGATAGTATCAGAGGGGTAGCCGTGTTAGTCTGGATCTGTAGAGCAACGAAGGGTCCTGTGGCACCTTATAGACTAACAGAAAAGTTTAGAGCATGAGCTTTCGTGAGTTAACTCACTTCTGAAGCATCTGAAGAAGTGAGTTAACTCACGAAAGCTCATGCTCTAAACTTTTCTGTTAGTCTATAAGGTGCCACAGGACCCTTCGTTGCTCTAATTTTAGATAGTAGAACTTAAAGTAGATGATGGCGTAAACCTTTTTAAATAAAGCCCTTCTTGTCCATAACGATAACTCAGAGTGGCAGGCTTTCAGTAGAACTTAGGCTCGACACCAGGGAGTCAAAAGTAGATGCCTCTTTTACATGGCTAGATAGCTGTCTCAGTCCTTGCACTAATTTGCTGTGTTTGGTCATACACAAGAATATACCATATAAAGATCAGCTTGAGGAGTTGCAGAGACATGCAGCAGATATTTTTTAATTCTGTTTTGTTATTGGCTAAGTTCAGATCTAGATCCAGATTGCCTTGAAGATTCAGGCTTATCCTTATTTATCACTGCCACATGTGGCAGGCCTGTGCGTCAGTGCCCAACCTCTTGGGTTTGCTCCTCTTGCCTCCCTCCCTCCCTAAGTGCCCCTGCTGGTAAGTGATTTTGCCATGATGGAAGAGAACAACATGTTTGCAGGTGAAAGCAAAAGTTTTAACTTTGTGTGGGGGAAGCAGCTTCTCTGTTTGGCAAACCTGTGGTTTCCATCCCTGTCTTAAGGGGTTTGATGGATTAGAGCCACCATTAAACAACCTAGGAGGACTATGTGAAGTAGTGGTGTAAAGGAGTGGGGGTCAATACCAGAGCTCTTTTGTTCAAGGAGTTATTGTGAGGGTGTCAGGCTATGTCTACACTACGAAATAAAGTTGAATTTAATCAAGTTACTTTTCAAAGCTATATTTTATAAAATCAAAGTTGAGTGTCCACAAATGTTCAGAAAGTCGACTTAGCATATCTCCGTTGCCTTACCTACATTTGAGTGCGTGAGCAATGCATTGTGGATACCTAACCCACAGTGCCTGTTGCATTCTGGGGTTTTGTGCCAGTGGCTTATGGAAAAAAGTGGGCTGCAAGTGCTTGTGGGTGTCTGTCATCATCCCAGAATGCAAAGCACCTAGCCCCTCTGCTGTTGGAAAACAAACAGCCAGCCCAAGTGATTTTTTTGCCATTTTTTCAGGCTGTTTTCCCAAAGCCTGCCCCTGCCCCAGCTAATGCTGCTAGCATGGATCCTCAGCTGCTTCTAGCTGTTGCACAGTGTGTTATGGCCACTTCCTGAAGTGTCATGGAGTATTTATTTAGACAAAGTCAGCAGGAGGATGAGTTGGCTGAGGAGGAAGAGGATGATTCAGATGATGAAATTGACAAACTGGAGACTAGGAATGCAGAACTGCTGGATGCATTGCTTACAGTAGAGCACCATTTCGGGAGACATGAAACCAGCACTCACTGGTGGGACCACATCATTTTGGAGGCTTGGGATGACAAGAAATGGATGCAGAACTTCTGCATGCACAAGCCACTTTCATGGAACTTTGTGATATTCTGTCCTCCCTCCTGAAGCACAGCGAAACCAGAATGAGACCTGCTTCGACAGTTCACAAGCGAATGGCAGTTGCACTGTGGAGGATGGCAATGCCCAACAGCTGCCTGTCAGTGGCAAATCAATTTGGGGTAGGCAGATGTACAGTAGCCAGTGCAATCTTTCACTGTCTGATGCAGAAGACTGTGACTTTGGGAAATGTCCAGCACATATTGGGTGGCTTTGCTGGCATGGGGTTTCCTAACTGCGGTGGGGTGATGGATGGTCTGCACATCTTCAGCCTGGCCCTGGACCACCTGGACTTAACTGCAAGGGGTACTTCTCCATAATATTGTAGGTGTTGATGGATCCCAAAGGTCGTTTCACCAACATCAACATGGGATGGTTGGGAAAAGTACAGGAGTACACATCTTTAGAAATTCAGGTCTGCACAGAAAGCTCCTCAATGGGACTTTCTTCCCAAACCAGAAGAATCAAAACTGGTGATGTGGAGATTCCCATAGTGATACTGGGCAGCCCTGCTTACCCTCTGCTTCCTTGGTTCATGAAGCCATACACAGGCACCTTCAACTGCAGTCAGAAGTGCTTCAGCCTACAGACTGAGCAAGTGCAGAACGGTGGTGAAGTGTGCCTTTGGCCATTTAAAAGACAGATTCAGAAGACTTTTGACCTGTTTAGACGCTTCCGGAACCAGCGTCCCCACCGTGGTTGCAGTGTGCTTTATTCTCCATAACATTTGTGAATGAAAGGGAGAGAATTTCATGCCAGCTTGGATTGCAGAAGCAGATGCCACGAGCAAGGGTTATTCGCAGCCTCCCACAAGGGCATTCTCAATGCAGAGGCAGCCACAGCCAAGGAGGCTCTGATGGCTTTATGAATGAGCAGACCGCCACATGAGTCAAACTATTGTGATGCCATCCTCACCCCCCCACAACGATGTGCGCTTAACCTTTATGAAAGCATCTATAACTGCACCCCACCCCATGTGAAGCAATCAATGACACTGTAGTTTTCACAAAAAAGAATATTTTCATTTGGCAGTGAGGGTTAAGAGGTAGGAAAAAGGAATGTCACGTGTGGTGGAATAGCCTTTTGCAGTGGGGAGAAGTCATGGGGATGGAGCGGGAGACTGTCCTTGGTGCCCCAGCCCCCATGTTTGGGATCCCTGACTGGGAATAGGGGGGGTGTTGAGGTATATTGAGGGTAGCCTGGGCAGCAGGGTGTGGCGTTCATATAATGTGTCCTGCATTGGGTGTCCCTCTTCAGCTTCAGTATGGAACGGAGGACCTCAGTTTGTTCCCTGACAGCAGTCGGGAGCTCTGCCAAGTTCTCTTTCCTGTACTTGAGCATGCTTTGGCAACACTGCACAATGCTCTGCTGCCACTGCAGTATCCACTCATGGTTAGGAGCGACTCTCGCTCTCTCCATCAGCCTTCTCCAGCTGCTGCAGGATAAGGCCGTTTTGATCTTTTCTTTCTCCTAGTCATGGCAGACTTGTCTCCCCCATTGAAGCTGCCTGCTGAAGAAAGGGAAGCTCAAAAGTTAGATATCATTTGAAAATGTAACACAAAGTGTTACCCATATAGGATGAATGTGTCTCTCTTTGACAAATCACTGCAACTTTTGGTTTCCAAGGCCACTTTTGGCTTCTTAAGGATGACAATGAATCAACCTGTGTAAAACAAGCTATTGTTTATCCAGGCTGTCTCATTGCAGACATAATAAGATGTTGCTGACTTAAGAAGTCAGGAGAGGGGGGTTAAATCAAAGCCCTGTAAAGTGTGGGGTGGGGAAGGTGGTTGGAGCTCGCTGGATTCATGGCAGGCGGGTGGGGGTCATTCCTGGAAAGTGCGGGGAAAAACGTTTCTTGCTGGCTTCTCATCAATCCTGTGCAGGGAAAAAACCATTTAAAGCAAGGAAAGCCCACACTGGACAGGCTGTGTCCAGGAGCAGGGCCAGCACAGCCCGGCAGCCATGTGGTGGAGGAGGGGTTGATCTTTACAGCTGCATGGCAGGTTGGGGGGGTCAAGGGGGCACTTCCTTTAAACTGTAAACTGTGGAAAAAACCTTTCTTGGCGGGTCCTCATCAGTCCTGTGCAGAGAAAAAAGCCAGCAGCATGATAGGAAGGGAGAAGGCCAAGAGAGCCTGCCAGACGTGATGTGGCAGGGCAGTCCTGGGAAATTTAAATGGCCTGGGAGCAGTGCGAAAAACTCTTATCAAAATTCCCGTGCTTCTTCTAGATTTCCAAAAAAGACATCAGTCTCCTAAGAACGATAGTGTGAAAAAGAAAATATGCTCATACTGTGTGAGCACAGGGCTGGAAAATTTTCCAGAATGTTGTGTGGTGACATGGTACCAGATTACTTAGTGGTTCCCTGGCATGGCAAGGTGTGCTATCATGGGAGCTGCAGTAAGTCAGGCTTCCACAAAAATCTCGTGCAAAAAATAAGAGTACCTGGCTGAGATCTTTATGGAGAGCTCCAAAAAGGATAAGTGCTCCATCCCCAGAAATATTTACAAGCTGTTCTGAGGGGCATAGAGCCACCTCATCTGCCACAACCTGCTTGTAGCATTTTAAAAAATGTGCTCCACAAAAGTAAATCTATACCCCAACCCAGCCGCAACCCACTTGTAGCATTCTAAAAAAAAAATACTCAACAGAGGAACCATTACTGGGCCCCAAAGATTCAGATGTCGATGATGAGAGGACTGGCTTGAGATTGAGGGTGATGAAGAGCTCCAGGCTGGGAGGAGAAACTTCATCGGGTGTCTGCTGATGACTGTTTTCATCGTCCTCTTCATCAGCCTCTGCCTCCTGCTCCCCCTCTCTGCTCAGCTCCTCTTGGCTCCCAAAGGAGCGCTGAGTACAGCCTCCTGATGAGTCTCAGTTAAGTTTGAGAACCATGGTTGAGTCCCTCCTAAGAATGGTGTCCAGCTGCTCGTAGTACTGGCACGTCTTGGAAGATGACCCAGATCGCCCTTTGGCTTCTTGGACTTTGATAGTTCTGCCAGAGCACTTTCACTTTCCTGGCATTGTTGAGCCTCCTGGTACTAATCTTTTGTGATCATGCCGTGCAAAATCTTTTTATAAATGTCCACATTTCGCTTGCTGACTCGCAGTTTGCTCAGCACTGATTCCTCTCCCCAAACAGAAATGAGCATTTTACACAAATGCTAGGAGTCTGTCTAATAAGATGGGTGAACTGGAGTACCTCATATCAAAGGAGGAAGTTGACATAATAGGCATCACAGAAACATGGTGGAATGAGGACAGTCAGTGGGACACTATCATACCGGGATATAAATTATATCAGAAAGACAGAACAGGTCGTGCGGGTGGCAGAGTGGTACCATATGTGAAGGATAATATAGGATCGGATGAAACAAAAATCCTAAAGGAATCAAAATGTTCCATAGAATCATTATGGATAACAATTAATTCCTCTAATATGAATATGGCATTAGGAATATATTACCGATAACCTAACCAGGACAGTGATAGTGATGCTGAAATGTTAAGGGAGATTAAAGAGGCTATCACAATAAAAAACACAGTCATAATAGGAGATTTCAATTATCCCCATATTGATTGGGTGCATGTCACCTAAGGATGGGATTCAGAGATTAAATTTCTTTATGCCTTAAATGACTGCTTCTTGGAGCAGCTAGTACAGGAACTCACAAGGGGAGAGTCAATTCTCGATCTAGTCCTGACTGGAACGCAGGATCTGGTCCAAGAGGTAACTGTTACTGGACCGCTTGGAAATAGTGGCCACAATATAATAACTTTTAATATTCCTGTGTTGGGAAGAACACCGCAGCGGTCAAACACTCTGGCATTTAATTTCAAAAAGGGGAATTACACTAAAATGAGGAAGCTAGTTAAACAGAAACTAAAAGGTAGGGTAACTAAACTAAAATCCCTGGAAGCTGCATGGAAACTGTTTAAAGACACCATACTAGAGGCCCAACTTAAATGTATACCCCAAATAAAAAAACACAGTAAGAGACGTAACAAAGAACCACCATGGCTTAACAGCCATGTTAAAAAGGCAGTGAGAGAGAAAAGGGCAGCTTTTAAAAAGTGGAAGTCAAATCCTAATGAGGAAAATAGAAAGGAACATAAACACTCCCAAATTAAGTGTCATAATGTAGTAAGAAAAGCCAAAAAAGATTTTGAGGAACAGCTAGCCAAAACTTCAAAAAATGATAGTAAAATGTTTTTTAAATACATTAGAAACAGGAAGCCCGCTAAAAAAGCAGTGGGGCCCTTGGACGATAAAGATATAAAAGGAGGAGGCTGTGAAGGCCAGGACTCTATTAGGGTTTAAAAAAGAGCTCGATAAATTTTTGCAGGTTAGGTCCATAAATGGCTATTAGCCAGGGGTAAACTATGGTGCCCTAGCCTTCAGTACAAGGGCAGGAGATGGATGGCAGGAGATAAATCACTTGATCATTGTCTTCTGTTCTCCTTCTCTGGGGCACCTGGCATTGGCCACTGTCGGCAGACGGGATACTGGGCTGGATGGACCTTTGGTCTGACCCAGTATGGCCATTCTTATGTTCTTATGTGATCCAGAGATTTCAGGGATGGTCTAGAAAGTGCTTGGTCCTGCCATGAGGGCAGGGGGCTGGACTCAATGGCCCCTCGAGATCCCTTCCAGTCCTACTCTTCTATGATTCTATGGTTGCATGCTGGAGCTCTCTTGTGACCTGCAAACTCATATCAGAAGAATCCTGAGTGCTCATGATGGCATGATGTGTCTAGATGCAATGCGATGGATGGCTCCTGAGGTGCGCTAGCCACACTGGTCAGGGAAGAAAATTAATTCAAATTTCTGGGCTTCCTGTTACCTACTTCCTGTGTACCTTGAGAGCAGTGGAGGTGAAAGCGGCCAGAAGGGACAACTGTGGGGCATTGTGGAATACCTGTTGGACACCTTTGGAGGCCAATAAAATCAATTTAAAGAACACTGTTTCTACACTAGACTTATTTCAACCTCTTAAAATCAAATGTGGCATGAAGCCATCTCAGATGGTCAATGTAAGAGTGTTGACCTTAGTGCTCCTTAAAATTGACCTAATGGTATTTGCAGTGAGGACAATGACATTGTAAAATTGAACTAATTGCTTCAAAATTGACTTAATGCTGCAGTGTAGACCTAGCCTAACTGGAGAAAGAGTTTGTAGGTGCTTCTCTTGGAAGTCAGGGATCTGAGCTGTGTATTGATAACTGCCTAGGGGAAGGAACCAGAGTTACCACAGGGCCATATACTGTGTGCAGTCTTCTGTCCTTGTTGCAGTTTCACAGCCTCTGTAATGGAAGTGCCTGGTGGGTCGTCTTGCTTTAGACAATCTGCGTTGTTTCAATGAATGAATTTAAGGGTGGGGGGGTGTCAATTTTTGTATTTTATATTTTGGAAGTTAGTTTGTGCTGGTGTCTAGCTTAACTAGTGTGTGAAATCTGAAACAGGTTGGAGGAGTGATGTTAAAGAGCCAAATGTTGACAAGACATGTAGATTGCAAAATTGGTGGCTTTCTAGTCCAGTGTTTCTCAAAAACTGATCCATGGACCAGTGCTGGTCCCTGAGATCACCCTGGCACTGTTTAGGAAGGCATCAAGGCAGTCCCTGATATCAAAAAGGTTGAGAAACACTGTTTTAGATGTTTAAAGTGTATGGAACATTGAGAAAAATCAATCGCGGAAAGGAGTGCTTTTCTGTCTCATTGGCATATTTCTTAAGAACAAATCAGTGTGTTCTGGAGTGACACAGAGGCTTATAAATCACCTTTAGCTGAAAATGCAAAGGTAGCTCTAAGTCTTGAAGGGTGTGATTCAGTCCTCAGTTGTGGTTTTCTAAAGCCCAAGATCTTCCTGCTAAAACGTGTTGAGAGAGCACCGTGCACGAGGGGCTGCTGGGAAATACAGGTTTCCTTGTAACTGCTGGCTGATGACACACATTTGTCATACTCCCAGGTAAAAGATGTGAGCTGTGTGACGACGGTTATTTTGGAGACCCGCTTGGTGAAAATGGCCCTGCCAGGCTTTGTCGTCTCTGTCAGTGCAGCGACAACATTGATCCCAATGCCGTGGGGAACTGTAACCGCTTGACAGGGGAATGCCTGAAGTGCATCTATAACACAGCTGGCTTCTATTGTGATCGGTGCAAGGATGGGTTCTTTGGGAGCCCGTTAGCCTCCAGCCCTGAGGTTAAATGCAAGGGTAAGTGCCTTTCTCAGCTTTTCAAGTGTGAAAATCAGACCCATTGTCATGGCTACCGCAGCCCCCTCTTTGTCTAACTGGTACATCATTGGAAGGAGTGCCTAGTTTGGCCCCACAAACCTGACATCATAATGGGCTGAACATCAGAACTCTGATTTTAGTGCTGCCTGCAGACCTGCCCAACTGCATTGGGAGATTTTATGCTGCACTGGTGCGTATGGCTTGCAACACCTTTGCTGTAGTCCTGTTCAGTGGTCTGACACAGTGTGGGCCCTGCTTGTGTAAAGAGGTCCAACCTACCGTTTGCGTTCACGTGCCACATACCACATTTGGAGGCTCCGGTCTACCGACACTTACAGTGATAGCATTCAGCTAATTACTGGGAACTTGTCCCCGTTTCCCTCTCTTGCAGCTTGCAGTTGTAATCCTTATGGCACAGTGAACCAGCAAAAAAGCTGCAATCAAGTAACTGGGCAGTGTGAGTGCCTGCCGCACGTGACTGAGAGGGACTGTAGTGCCTGTGACCCTGGCTTCTACAACCTACAGAGTGGGCGTGGCTGTGACAGGTGAGGGTGCCCTGTGGCTGTGGCAGTGTGTTTTCTGCAGGATCTGTGTTGAGCCCTTATTTCAGCATCCATAACAGATGGAAGGGGTTTTCTGCAAACGATGGTAGGCGAGGTGAGGACTAGGCATGGAGGGTTCTATGGAGAAGGGTAATTTATAAATAGAAACCATTTTGTGATTATGGGACAAGGCTGGTAGGTGGGAGTTCTGGGTCCCACTCCTAGCTCAGTCCCTGCATGATTTTGCACAGTTCAGTCTCTGTGCCTTGCTTTCCCCATCCGTGAGAAAGACGCAGCAGTACCACTTCACATGGGAGCTGTGAGGCTGCGCAGGACCTGAGAGAGCCTCGCATCAAACATGCAAGTGCAGCGTCTTGGTTTCGCTGTGGTTTTTTTGTTGTCACTTGAAATACAGTCTCCTCCAACAGGTGCGACTGCCATCCACTGGGCTCCACCGATGGCCATTGTGACATACAAACAGGGCAGTGTGAGTGTCAGCCAGGCATCACTGGGCAGCGCTGTGAGAAATGTGAGGTCAACCACTTCGGCTTCGGCCCTGAAGGCTGCAAACGTAAGTGGTGAGGGAGGAGGAGAAGCGGAAACCAGCACTGTGTCTCCATTTTCTCCTTGCTCCTGACCTGTCCGCTCCTGCTTTCTCCCTTCACCCAGCCCCGTGTTTAACATGACAAATGAGCTGTCTTATTGCGTCCACATCCTGGACACTAGGTGAGACCTGGTCTCAGGGGAGTGTTTGCATCTTGATTTATTTGTAAGTGTTTGTTTCTTCTGTCTCAGGGGCTCTGATTGCGTTTACTTGTAGACATCTGCTTGTCTTTGGCGTAAACACTTGCTCTGAGTGTTTTTCCAGAACAGTTTCTGTTTTCTGCTCTCTAAGCTCCTACGTCTGTACCCTGGAATGTGGCCCTAAGTTGCTGACTCAGTCCTGAGAAGAAGAGTGTAAATGGGACACAAATATAGGGCTCCTTCTAAATCTTTCTGACTTCCTTGTTACCGTGAGGGAAAATTAGCTATTTGCAGCTCAGTCTAATGAGATGGACTGATACAGAAAGCACAGCTTGTGAGGCATTGGCAAAGGTAGTAAGTAGAGTCTGGTGTGAATATTGGAGGGGTAGCCGTGTTAGTCTGGATCTGTAGAGCAACGAAGGGTCCTGTGGCACCTTATAGACTAACAGAAAAGTTTAGAGCATGAGCTTTCATGAGTGAATAGTGTCACAGATTAAGGCTATGGCTAAACTACCCCAGCAGGTCAACCCCCTCAGGGTTTGATTTTGCATGTCTGGTAGGGATGTGTGAAATGGACCTGTCAGGGGTCAGCATCGGCCCCTGGACCCCTCCTGAGACAGGAGGAGTAAGGGACGTTGAGGGGAAAAACTCCAGCTGACTTTCTTCGGTGATGGCCGGACAAGTCGATTGCAGGTACCTCAATTCTAGCTATGCAATTGCTGCTTCTAGAATTGCGTATCTGCCATCGACTTACTTTCCCTACTGTAGACATTGACTAAGAAGTTGCATCTTGTGCTTTAACTGATACAATGTACAGAGGTGTCAGGCCTTGAACTGTATGCTGGTGTCTGACTACTGTTCTTTCAGAGCAGTTCTTGGCCTGTCTCTTTCTCCCAGCCAATCTAAGTCCCATGTTTTAACTTCCATGCAGCGTGTGACTGTGACACCGAGGGCTCTCACTCCCTACAGTGCAAGGAGGATGGTCGCTGTGAGTGCAAGGAAGGGTTTGTGGGGATCCGTTGTGACCAGTGTGAAGAGAATTATTTCTACAATCGGTCCTGGCCTGGCTGTCAAGAGTGTCCTGCATGCTATAGACTGGTTAGAGATAAGGTAAGGCCTGCAGTGTAAGCCCCGCTTGTCTCCTATTACTGGCGAACACCAAGTAGCATACCTCTCTGCTGCTTGCTGGGCTGAGCTCTTAGGGGAGAGAGATGGACATGGATCTAGATGCACTTGCGTGGAGATTCCCACACTGTGTCTGAGCGACACCTGCTGGAAGCTGAAACGACTGACAGTTACTTTGTGTGTCAGCTTTTGGAGGGCTACAGGAGGCTGTTTATTTCTGTTTCCTCTCTTAGGTGGCAGAACAACGTGAGAGGTTGCAGGAACTGGAAGATCTTATAGCGAATCTCGGTACAGGAGATGAAACCGTGACTGATCAGGCCTTTGAGGATAGACTGAAGGAGGCAGAGAGGGATGTCATGGACTTGCTCCGAGATGCACAGAAGAGCAAAGGTAGGCTGAACTGATCAGACAAAGGGTGTCATGGAGCTAATAATTTGTGGAATATTCCTTGTCACTTAGGGGAGTAAAGCTGTTTCTTGTTGCCATGTAGTTTGCTTCAGGAGACATGACCATTTCAAAACATGCTCAGGATGTACTTGGGGATGGATGTTGCAGGACCAGAGAGCCCTGGTGGCCTGGAGCAGGGATCAACTGTGAGCCTGGTGTCTGGGTGCTCTGGCCAGGGCGGCAATGGCCAGGATATTGTTGGTACTGCAGCTGGACCAGTGGCAGAGGCCGCTGGGTGCTGAGAAGCTGGCAGCAGCTGGGGAGCCATGGCTGGGGCCAGGAGCCAGTGGTGGCTAAAGAGCCGTGGCCAGGGTTAGGAAACTGGTGGAGGCTGGTGAGCCGCAGCCAAGGCTGGGAAGGTGGCAGAGACCTGGCGATAGCGGCCATGGAGTGAGATGCAGCCAGGGCTGGTAAGCTGGTGACGGGGGCCAGGAACAGAGCCACAGCCAGGGCTGGGAAGACCCCAAGCTGGCAAGTTGACAGTAGGGAATAGGGAGCTGGTGGCAGCCAGGAAGCCTCAGCTGGGACCCCCAGCTGGGGCTGGGAAACTCTAGCAGTGCTGGTGGCAGGGGAACCAGTGGCTGCATGCAGGGCCTAAAGTGCAGACTGGTGGCCTGGACTGGTGGCTGAATAGTATGGAGGGGAGCCAAGGAGCATTGACCTCCCCAGTCTGTCAAAATCCCCAGTTTGGAACAACTCACGTTCTGAGGGTGCCAGACCAGGGAGGTCCAACCTCAATAGCAAGGTGAACTCTGAGGGGTTTGCTTTTGTTCTCTCTGAAATAAAGAAAGTGGTAATTAAACTTAAAAACTGTTACCTCACCCCTAAAGTTGAGAGATCATGTACTCAAAATAACCTGTGAATTCCCTGCAACTGTGTTAATTTGAACACTTCGTGTGCACATAATATTTTCTCTCGTTTTTTCTACCTGAATGTTGTTTAATAAATTAAAACTTGTTTTATGTTGACATGATGACCTACAGGATGTGTAATGTGGCCATGGGAAAATTGCTAAAGAAACCTTAACTCTGGGATTTTCTCAAGGACTTTTGTTAGTTTGTATTTGGTTGCTCAGCCTTCGTGTTGCTCTCGTTTTTTAAAATTAATCTCTCTGTGCATAGAATGTGTACTTGTGTGTTTAAAGGACAGACTATTAAGGTAGTACTAACAGTCTGGTTTAAAAATCCTGAAACCTCATTAAGCTAACTTTCTCCTTAGGTGTCCCTGTTGTGTTTTGGTATTCTAGTATAGTCATAAGATGTGTCGCTGTTTCGGGAACTGTAATAGCATCTTACTTACGAGCTTTAGAGTAAGGGCAGGGTTTGGGGAGGTCATGCAGAGGTTTCTACCTCCTGTGCCATTGCAGAGTCCAGATCCAACACTTGGGTAGAAAAAACATGAGCTTAACATAATTCATTTGAAAAGCAGCTCCCCACCCTCTTTATGTGCCAGGTCTTGCATTCAGAATTGCTTAATATCCAACAGGAGCGTTAGTAGGTGGTGGCGTCTTCGTTTCTTGTGGGTTTTGTGCACATTCTCACAATAACTTGGATCTTCAACTGATTACCCTTTCATTAAAAGGCTCTTCTCGCCCTCTTTCAACAAGGGATTAACCTACCAACATGTTGCAGACAGCAGCAACTTACCGAGTATTTTATTTCTGCAGCCCATGCTCCCTGTGTAATTTTTCTTCTTCCCTTTTTTGTCGCTTGCCTCAGACGTGGATCAGGGCCTGATGGATCGTCTCAAGGAAATTAACAGCACTCTGGCAAGCCAACTTGGCCGACTACAGAACATCCAAAATACAGTGCAGGAGACTGAAGGCCTTGCCAGCCAAGCCCGAGAGCGGGTGGAGAGCACCGAGGAGCTGATTGAAGTAGCTTCTAATATGCTTGAGAGGGCGAAGGTGGCCGTTGCCAATGTGGTGAGTGCTTTGTGAAGGCGTGAGATGAAGTGAACTCCCTAATGTAGCGTTTTCCATTTTTGTTTATAGAATAAACTTATTTGTGTTCAGAGTATATTTCTCCCTCGTGTCTCTCGTAACAAACTACCACTGAGTTTGGATTGTGACCTTGTGTGTTTAACCTCATAAATCTGAGGATAAGTTTTGCTAGTGTGTCTTGAACAAACCAACAAGAAAAATATTGCTAGATGAAAGGAAATGCTTTTTAGTTTTAAAGTCACAGTAAGTCTATAAGTCATGACTGAATAATTGAAAGGACAAGCAACAAAAGAGGAAGAAAAACTTTTTAAAGGATGTTTGATTTTGCTTTCAGTCCATTACTCCGCCAGACTCAAGTGGTGACCCCAACAACATGACTCTCTTGGCAGAAGAGGCTCGTAAATTGGCTGAACGGTAAGGCCCAATGTCCATATAAAGTACTAGTGTAAAGGTAAGGCGGTTGAGTTTTGCCTTATTGAGGGCAGTGTGGGCCCCTGCTCAGAAATAGAAGGCTAACCTAAGTTGGCCTGAAATAGAGTGAGCCTCCTTTTGTGCAATATGAAGCTGCATCTGCTTAGACCAGCGATGGGGCATTGCATTCTGGGACCTGTAAGCACCAGAGCTGCAGCAGCGTATTACTGATGAGGGCAACCTTCAGCCTAAATGCAATTCTGTAGAAATGTAAAATCATAGCAGTACCCTGCAACTGCCCTCAGGGGCAGTAGGTTGAGGATACAGCCCCTCTTTATTAGCACCCTAACTGTGCTACTGGGAGAGGAAGGGGAATGGGTAGACGAGAATAAAATTGGTTGGTAATTCTAATTGGATTGTTTTCCGTCTGTAATATTACCCAGACACAGACAAGAAGCTGACGACATTGTGCGCATAGCAAAGGCAGCAAACGATACAGCTACAGAAGCCTATACATTGCTGTTGAAGACTCTCGCAGGAGAGAACCAAACTGCAAATGACATAGATGAGCTCAACAGGAAGTGAGTCAGTAATAAAAAGCCTATTACTTTACTCTCCCTTGGGTTTGAGTGGGGAAGGGATGGTGCTTACAACAAGATGTCCTCGATACGTTGGCTGGTGGGGAAGCACCTGCTTTTAAGCAGTAAGTTTCACATGTGTTCCCTATATCAGCTTCTGTTTTCACTTTCACCGTGCGAGTTTTGTCCCTCAGACGCTGATTCAGAAAGAGAATGAAATCATAGGTTAATGGGATGTTCTGTTGTCTTTTTAGGTATAATCAAGCAAAGAACATTTCTCGAGACCTAGAGAAGCAGGCTAACAAGGTGCTTGCAGAGGCAGAGGAAGCTGGGAATAAGGCCCTGCAGATTTATGCTAATCTCACCAGTCTGCCTGTTGTGGACACCACGGGCCTAGAGGTATCTTGAGTCAAGCAACACGTACAGCATGTTCAAAGAACACTGGCAGCAAACCTGAACTGATGTGATCAATTAATAATGCCTTGTTTAGAGTGTTGCAAGCAATACTGAAGCAAATGTGCATGTTTAAGTGCCATGTCATTTTCGTCTGCATGGAAGAGTCAAGTCCTTAACACGTGAGCCCTCATCGGAGAGGTGCACACGCAGGAAGCTGCATGTTTCTCCATTCCAAAGGCTGAAAGACAGTCAGCCTCTGGTGTGATCTGAACCTACTTTCTGAGGTTGCAAGAATCTGTGACCTAATGCTGAGCCCCCTAAACTATTCTCTCCCCCACTTCCCACTAGAAGAGAGTTTGATGTAAGCTTCCTTGCACAGGATCTCTCCCTCTCTCTCTCTGTGTCCCGTGTTGCATTTAACACAGCGAGGCCCTGATCCTGTTAGGAATTTTTGACCATAAATTAGTAATAGCAGAGTACTAGGAGTCTAACTGCAGCTTCTGTCTCTTTTGCATACTAGAAAGCACACAGTGTATCTCTCTCCCTGCTAAGAAGTTCTGTTATGTTCACAGAAGCTGGTTTTGTTTCCAATCTCCACATACAGACTGAGGCAAACAAGATCAAGAAGGAAGCGGAGGAGCTGGGTCAGCTCATTGACAGGAAGTTGAAGGATTATGAGGACTTGAGAGAAGACATGAAAGGGAAGGAACTGGAAGTAAGGAACCTCTTGGAGAAAGGAAGGACTGAACAACAGGTTAGTTCTGCAGTGCACAGGCTCTTGCTTCCTGAAGTGACCCTAAGGAAGCAAACTACAGAGCAGATCTGAGAGGTACAATTGTTCTGCTGCTGCTAATAAGTGGTTTTGTGGACATGAAGGTGGGTGGAGTGGGTGAACACAAGATAAAACAATGCAGCGGCGGTCTGATCCTCACAGGAGGGCAAGGGCGGCAGCTTGCTCTGTGAAGTGATCATGGATGGGTACGCCTCAAGGAACTGCGTTCTGTGGTTGCAGAAGCAGCATAGTCTACCTTTGGTGCTGAGCAGTGTTCCCTCTAATTTGTTATGTGCACCAATATGGAGATGAAGTGAAATACATTTCCTCCATATTGGTGCGTGTAACAACATTCATTCTGCGCGTGGACCATTTTTGGCAGGGATGGGGGCTAGGGGTGGAAGGTAGCTCAGGACTGGGGGCCATGAGAGCTCTGCCTGGGGGTGCAGGCTCTGTGTTGGGGCCAGGGAGGAGAGGTTTGGGGTGCAGAAGGGGACTCGGTTTGGGCAGAGATTGGGGGTTCAGGGGTGAAGGCTGGGGATGTGGGATCTGGGATGAGGATGGAAATGAGGAGATTTGGGTACAGGCTGCGCCATAGGAGAGAGCTCCACGCAGTCCTTTCTCACTGCAGCAGCTCCAGCTCTGCTGGCCGTGGCAGCGCCTCTGAGACGTGTCGTCTGGCTATAGTAGGTCCATACTGCCAGGCAAAGGGAGGGTGGAGGCTCTGAGAAGGTGTCTCTCCCCGGCCATGGCAGCCCCCTGCTGTAGCTGCATGAGTGCGCCTTTCTCTCGGCCTCAGCAGCCCCAAACGCTTGCATTGGAGCAGCTGCACAGCCTCACTGCTTTCAGGGAACTTCAGTGCCAAGTGCCGCCTTTTGTACCGGGCTGGGGTTTGCTGGGCCACTGGGATGCCATATTTAGGGTATGGGTAGATAAAGTCATACAGAAGAGGAGACTCTGCTGACCTAGGTTGTATCTCTCTAGACAGCTGACCAGCTGCTGGCCCGAGCTGATGCTGCCAAAGCTCTAGCTGAAGAAGCTGCCAAGAAGGGAAGGGACACACTGCAGGAAGCCAATGACATTCTCAGTAACCTGAGAGGTATGAGAGAGACTTGTGTACATGGCTTGTATAGTGATCGGGCTTCTCCTTCAGGCAGGCTGGGTTAGGAGCTGTGTGTTGTAAGTTCTCACCGTTGGAAACTGGCTTGTATAGTGATCGGGCTTCTCCTTCAGGCAGGCTGGGTTAGGAGCTGTGTGTTGTAAGTTCTCACCATTGGAAACTGGCATTTTGGTCAACAGTGACCATCAGCCGACACTGCTAGTCTCCATTTCTTAAAATTTAGCATCACTGTGTGTTCTGCATACTGTGCCTCTGCCCCCCGATCAGCAGTCGTCATGCTCTGGAAGCTTGGAGCACTGCATTTGCTAGGAGGCAGAAAGCCACCAATAAATATAATCCGCTATTCCTATATCTTAAATTGTGCCCTGATTGCCTGTGCAGTCAATCAGAACATCCTGGGTTAATGCCAGTGGTACCACCCGCATGTCAGTGCAGGAACAGAAACCACAGCACTCCCTTCAAAGACATTGGTCTGTTTACCCCATCTCCTCTCATTTTTTCTCCCCTCCATATAGAAGTAGCATAGATCAGGCTGCTGGCTGAGTTTCCTTGGCCTGGCAAGTATCCTGTAGATCAGGGAGCCAACCAGTGGCTGATTTTTTTTTCTTTTTCCCCCCTCTCTTTTAAACCAGATTTTGACAAGCGTGTGAATGATAACAAGACAGCTGCTGAGGGGGCACTGAAGAAGATTCCTGCCATTACCCGAACCATTGCTGAGGCCAATAACAAGACAAGGCAAGCAGAGCTGGCGCTTGGTAATGCTGCTGACGACGCCAGGGAAGCCAAGAGCAAAGCAGATGATGCTGAGAAAATTGCTAATTCTGTCCAGAAGGTGAGACTGTCATAGGACTCTTTATGAAACAGTGAAATTAACAGTGTGAGGGTGGTAGGAGGAGCCTTCTTTCTGCTCCCATGTGTCCTGAGGGGACTACGAACTTACTGAATTGTGTTAAGCCCATAGGATGTGTCTACACAACACAGTTAGTTTGAGATAATGGCTGCTATTGCGAAATAACTTGGTGAAATTATTTCAAAATATCAGATGTATTATTTCTAATTTGGAAAACCTCATTGTATGAGGAATAGCACCTATTTGAAATAAGTATTTCAAAATAGGGGCTGTGGAGACGGAATAGGTTCTATTTCGAAATAAACTATTTCAAAAGAGCATATTTTGAAACAAAGCTGGTGTAGGGGTTCTAATCTGAAATAGGCTGTCTTGTGTGTGGACACACTCTTTCGAAATAAGATTTGCTAATTTGGGGATTCCCTGTGGTGTAGTCACATTATTCTGGATTATGTTATTTTGGAATAATAACTCTGGAATAAGCTATTCTAGAATAACTCTGTAGTGTAGACATACCCGTAGTGCGCTAGCATGGCCTTGGTGACCCACTGTGTAAATTCCAGGCACTGAGACTAGCTGGTATAAAATCTTCTCCTGAATTGTATGGGTGAGGTTTCCTCCCGTCAGAGAATGCCTCAAACAACAGACACTCTTGCCCTTTGGGATGTTGTGGACAAAAGGAAGAGGTGAAGAATTTTCTTTTGTATCTTGCATATTCCACCCTTTCATAAATTTTATCTACATTGTCCTTAGAATGCTGCTAGTACAAAGTCTGAGGCCGACAAGGCTTTTTCCGATGCGACAAAGCTGGACAAAGAAGTGGATGATATGCTGAAACAGCTGCAAGCTGCAGAGAAGGAGCTGAAGAGGAAGCAGGAGGAGGCTGATCAGGATATGATGATGGCAGGCATGGTGAGA
Organism: Carettochelys insculpta; assembly: GCF_033958435.1. Taxonomy (NCBI): domain Eukaryota; kingdom Metazoa; phylum Chordata; order Testudines; family Carettochelyidae; genus Carettochelys; species Carettochelys insculpta. The sequence continues at coordinate 56,838,138 of NC_134145.1, read as the reverse complement.
TATTCTGGGAGCTGAATGCAGTGGGTGGGATATTCAGAAGAGTTGATACTGTAGTTGGGAGACTCTACTGGAACGGTGCTCGGACATCCAATCTGCTCCCATTGATGTGAATCACTTTGGCCGTGTGCGTGCTCTCTTTGGATAACAGTGTAGACCCCCAGTCAGCCAACACTGTGGACCTCAGAGAGCCCCCAAGAATTACAAATCAAGCGAGGTACAAAGGCACTGGTGCCAGGTTTTTTGTCGTTGACATATGGTCTCCAACACCCTCATGAGTCTCCAATATGACTCAACCGTTTACACTGGTACATGCATGCGCCGTGAAAATGGCCGCGACTCAGTTGATGGCAAGGGGGCTCCGTCATCCCCTAGGTTGCTCGTTGCAGCCCCTGTTACACACACCTTTATACACAGGCGTATACAAGTTAGGTATCCAGGTACACCCCCCTTGTTGTAATACATTGACACCCCTTAATGTAACTAGATCTACCCATTAACTTGGGGGATAATGGTGGTACCATCAAAACAACACTATCCATCATGCTGTCTTTACGATGTGTTCCTGAACTTGGTTGGGAATGTACCTGGTGCTAAGCTGTTATCTATTGGGAGTGTATGGGGAGTGCATGTTACCAAGCAGGATGTGTTTATGTGTATCACTAAGTGCCTAGCTCTGGGTGCTTTTAGGTGTTTTTCTTTGCTTTCAGGCCCTGTGACTTATCAGCTCTGTCTCTTGCTGCATTCCTGTGGGCAGAATCTACCTAGCCCAGTTTTTCTTTAACCTACTGTTGTTCAGGCTTGAGGCGTTTAGCTTTGCAGTATGTTAACAAAGCATTGACTGTTGTCCTTGGCCTTTAGCCTAACACCAAGCCTCTCTTTGCTACTTTCACCCACTTTTTGTCTTTTTATGGGGAGGATGTTTACCCATCACCCCGGAAAAGCATAATGCATAGACTGAAAGGTAACCCAGTGGGCTAAACACTGTCATGAACACACCGTTCTTCCCCCATCCATGCACTCATGCCCCATCTGTCCCAAAATGTGCACATTCCCTTGTGTGACTGATGGTCGGATTTTTTTTTTTTTTTGCCTGTTTTGATTAGTCCCTTATGATGGACCTGGGAATGTTAGGCCTGGGACCATAACCACAAGGTGGGGTAAATGCATTTGATAACATGAGATGGCTTTGGCTCTTATGGGTCTTTGAGGACAAAGCTCTTCGCTGTGAAAATAAGTGCCCATAAATGCTTGTAACTGGTTATATAAGGATATAGACTGTTACAGGGGCTTAGGTAATATGCGTAGGATATTGCTGTGTAACTAGGTATAGGAGATGTGAGTGTGGCTATGAGATATTCGGCCCTCCTTTGCTGGGCTAGAAAATTGTTTATCCAGCTGTAACGTTTTATAGGGAGGAAGAGCATTTTAGTAGCAGTGTTAACACTGCTTGATGGCCAAAACGCATGAGAACCAATTTGAATTGTACTGGTAACCGGTACACAAAATTCAGTATTAGTAGCAATACATGTATACAAAAAAAATTTGAGTATCCAAGGGCACAGACTATATCTTGTATTCGTACCACCTCTTGTACTAATTCCTTGTGTACCATGAGAACCCAGCCTTTTCTGGTATTAGTATTAATCGTAGAATAGCATTCACACGGCCACCATCCCTTATGTTTAATGCACTAAGCCTGATTTAGATCGAGGCCAGTGTCTGTGGCTAAACACACAGAGGGAAAATGTTGTACATATGTGTTATTTACCACAGTCCCACACTGTTTGCAACCGGCTTCTGCATCCATCCATTTAGGGATGGTCGTCGTGAGGTACACGTTTACCATCCTCATGATGTAATTGAGGCATTCTGTAAAATTTAGGTACTTGTAAAAACTTTGGAATTAATATTATGTATTCCTTGTTCCTGTACATGCTTTATGATGGCTGTATGGTACAATATTTGTGGCCAATTTTGTAGCTGCGTAATTTTATGTATGTCTGTTTAGGAGGTGTGTGAAGTTTAGAGTTATTACTGGAACCTGTCTATAAGATAACAGTAAAAAAACAAACAATCAAGCAAAAACAAAACAACAATAACAACAACAATAAAAACACATGAATCACAATTAAGAACATAATGTAACACCCAGCAACAAACGTATGTTTCCTGTGTACTTTTAGTAAAGTCAGTTCTTTAATGATTCTTCCTCTGTTACATTTTGTCCAGGAATTTTTCGTATTTGCAACTGTCCCGTCTTAGGCACTGTTTAGATCAGGTGGCATGACTTTGTGGATATGTTCTTCTTGTTGTCGTCTTTTTGCTTTACATACCAACTGAAAAACAGTTCCAGCTGGATGGGTTTGGCTTGCCATCTGTGTCGTAGTGGTAGGTGGTAAGGTCTCAGTTTATAAATTCTGGACCACTTCATAGGTTGGGTTAATCTGCATTGTATCAGAGTCCCTTTGTATTGGATAACCCAAACTGCATTGGACAACATGCATTGCCAGGCTGGTAAATACCTGTGAAAATAAAAAACAAATGCTTCTGTCTCCTATGAGATTGTGTAGCCACATGCAATTTTTTTTTTATTGTAATACATAATGTGGTTTTAGGCTTTTTGTAGTGTCCAATAGGTAGCAAGTTGTTTACAGAGTCTCAATTTATTTTTAAGAGCCATTAAGTTTCTGCTATAGTATGCAATAGGGCTTTTTTTTTTTAAGTGAGATGGGTTAAATTTTGCACCATACTTTTGACAACAGTTTAGAAGTTTAATTTTGCTCTGTTTCACTGACCACCGAGATATTATTCACATACTACTCTATTTTTCCTGTCTGCAACAATTCTTTCTTTTCCAGCATATTTTTACAACATTGTGAAAGATTCTGTGTGTGTCATAGTACTTCATAGGCAAAATGTTCCAGAAGTATTGCACACCCTGAAATACAAAAGCTGTTTAATACCAGGACTCTGGATTTAGAGAGAGACTGCGAAATCCATTTGCCATATCAAGCACTGTGAAGCACTTTCTTTCAGGGAGTGCTATTACAGCAGCTCCCCGCTTCATGGGTTTTTTTAACCCTTTGTAGTGAATGGTTAATTTTCATGTTCCATCTTTTTTTATGACTAGCCAAATAGGTGCCATGTTAGGTGCTGAACACCGGGGATTAGTTTTCATTTTTTCAATTTTTAATGACTTGTTTCAGTGACTCTTTAGCTTTCAGGGATATGGAATGTTACTTAAGATATGGGGACACATCCCTTTTTCATGTTACTGGGGTTTACACCAGTTTGGTATTCTAAGGTGTTTACTGCTCAGACATTCCAATGGAGGTGGGGTTGTTTTCAATTTTATTGCTTTTGCAGTTGGAGTAGCAAGTTCCATGGGGATTAGGGTAATTTTAGATACTTCTTTTGGTTCCATGGTAGTCTGTCTAATACACGAATTTGGAAAATCTAGTATTATTCCCAATTGTTTAACAGTTTCTGCTCCAATTAAATTTCTCTCCCAGAAACAGCATACTTCTCCAGAATGGTATGGGCACCAACCTGAAGAGGTATCTCTTTAACATCGTTGGTTTGATTTGTTCCTGTTATGCACTGAATTTGTACAGTGTCGACTACCGGATAATCATCCAATGCATCTTTTAGGATAGGGGTTCCATCCCACATCTCCCCAGTGCAGCATCCATTACAGTTGTCCCATGTTCAGTTTTTTACTTTGGCTAAGGCTGCCTGTATTAACTTCTGTCCCATCTCTACCAGCATTTTAAAAACATAAGCAGCCTGTTGTATAACAGGGGGATGGCACATTTCTTTTTTTTCAAGTTCTTAACAGCTGTTTTCAATCACTTCAAGGAGGAAAATGTTATCTCTTTGGAATGTTTGCTGCCCTGTCTGCAGGCTTAGCACTTTCTAGTGATTTATCGAGGATGTTACCTCCTTTCTCTCTCTGATCTTTCCCTTCGCCTTGGAGGCAGGTAGAGTAGTATGTTGTTTAAGGTATCACACTGCCTGTTCCAGCATTTGCAAAGTTCTGTACTTTCTGTTTTTGCTGCTATTCTTTAGAGCTTCAGTTTCTGTCATTGCTTTACATGTGCCAGTCCTGGTATCCCCACTTTCATAAGGGTGCCCCCGCCCTCCCCCCCACCCCAGTCTGGCAATCCAGTGGGTCCATATTTCATCAAACACTGTGGGGATTTTAAGGGAGGGGTTATATAGGGATTCCCTCGCTCCGAGTTTTCAGTCATGTTTATCACGATTCCTACAGAGCACAGCTTGCTTACTCACCAGATTGGCAGTCTGGGTCACCAGTGTAGTCAGGCGTCCCTGCCTGCACGGTGCTCGAACGTCCAGTCTGCTCCCGTTGATGTTAACTACTTTGGCCATGTGCATGCGCTGTCTTTGGACAGTAGCATAGACTCCCGGTTAGCCAACACTGCGGACCTCGGAGAGACCCCAAGACCCACAAATCAAGCGAGGAACAAAGGCACTGGAGCCAGGTTTACTGTCGTTGACGTATGGTCTCCAACACCCTCATGAGTCTCCAATATGACTCAACCGTTTACACTGGTAGATGCATACGCTGTGACAGTGGACGCGACTCAGTTGACAGCAAGGAGGCTCCGTCATCCCCTAGGTTGCTCGTTGCAGCCCCTGTTACACACACCTTTATACACAGGCATATACAAGTTAGGTATCCAGGTACACCCCCCTTATTGTAATACATTGACACCCCTTAATGTAACTAGATCTACCCATTAACTTGGAGGATAATGGTGATACCATCAAAACAACACTATCCATCATGCTGTCTTTACGACCTGTTCCTGAACTTGGTTGGGAATGTACCTGGTGCTAAGCTGTTATCTATGGGGAGTGTAAGTTACTAAGCAGGATGTGTTTATGTGTATCACTAAGTGCCTAGCTCTGGGTGCTTTTAGGTGTTTTTCTGTGCTTTTAGGCCCTGCGACTTATCAGCTCTGTCTCTTGTTGTATTTCTTTGGGCAGAATCTACCTAGCTCAGGTTTCTTTAACCTACTTTTGTTCCGGCTTGAGGCATTTAGCTTTGCGGTATGTTAACAAAGCATTGACTGTTGTCCTCGGCCTTTAGCCTTATACCTAACCTCTCATTGCTACAGATACAGGTGTCAGTGGTGAGACAGGGCATCTTTGCTTTGTCATTCATGGTATCCAATGTACTGTCCTGTTCCAAACACTTTTGGGTTGGGTCTCGGTACATTTCGTGACCTTTTTTTTACTTAGGTTTGTAAGTGAATGGTGGGGGGAAGCAGATTAGAATGTAATGCATCTTGTAGCTTTTAACTGCAGAGCACTGCCGTGTTTTGATAGCTGGGAAACCGCATTGATGACCTAAGACTTCCCTGATGTGTAAATGAAAGAGTGATTGTAGCCCAATGTGATCTCTGCTGTCCAGTGCAAGCCTCCTTCATTATTAGTGTTTCCCATGGAAAGACAAAGCAATTTAATTCCTGCTCTGTACGTGCACATGTGCGCGCTCTCTCTCTCTCTCTCTCTCTCTCTCTCTCGATCCACAGATCGAAAATTGTATTAGGGGCTATTGTCCTAGACAGAGGAGTCAGGAATGCAAAACAATGTTCAGAGACGTACGAGGCTGGCTGTTTGTATCCTTGTTGGGCAAGTTGCGTGCTCTAGGATGGCAAGCACTGGGTTGGGAAGCTCTAAGATGGGGAAAGGCAAATCCATTCTGATCCTGACCTCTCTGACTTCATTGCATTTACACCCATTTTTTTTTTCTTCCAGGCTTCTCAGGCCGCCCAAGAGGCAGATGACAATGCAAGAAAAGCGAAGACCTCTGTTGCCAGCTTACTCACCATGATTAATGGCCTTTTGGACCAGCTAAGTATGCATCTAATTTAATTCTCCACACTTCTCACAGAATTCTGCTTCTAATACTTATGCCTTGTTCTTCAGTGTTGTTTTATTGCAGAACCTGGAAGAAAGTAGTGATTGGATTAGGTTTTCTGTTCACCTGAAACTCTTGTGCCAGGAATCTAATGGCCCCCTAAATTATTTATTTCTGAATCAGTATTTTGCAGGTTAACCTCAAAGGCTCATTGTGTAGTGTGCTGTGTTCATTGCTGCTTTGTGTGAGTATTGTGGATGTGACTTTGTTTCACAGTGTCAGACTGTTGGCCCTTAAAGCGCTGAAGACGGTCTAAAGAAGGCTGGAGTTCTATCCTCTTTCATTTCCTCTGCTCAGGTTGTTTCTTTCTGCCTTTGGAGACTTAAATACATGTTGGTCTCCAGAGTGATGGTCTTCCAGCAGGGGAGGAAAACAGGGAAATGATGAAAAGTCTTCTAGCTCTTGTTCGGATAAATAAGTTTACGGTCTTAATGTTGCTGCTTGGAGGAATCTAGAGCCCTTTTGACAAGCATGTGCTGGCTCCTTCAGGGAAAGAGGAATAGAAAAGCTGCTGTGAAAATGAAGGCATGAGAGAGATCCAGGTCGTCCCTTCCTCACCCTCTTCTCTCTCGGCCACAGTCCCCTACGAAGGGTACAACCGCCAGGGTCTCTGTGATGGAGATTCAAGCTTAGAGAAGAGCATCAGCTGGCTTTAGAGCTGGGAAGCCCCAGCCTCTGTCCCAAATCCAGACTGCGGCTTCCCTGCGTCCAACCCCGAGGCTCAAGGCTCCCCTCCCCAGCATCTGGCCTGTGGCGGAGTGGGGAGCCCTGAGCCAGACCAAGCAAGCCGTGGCCAGGCCAAGCCCGCAGGCTCTGCCGGGCAGGGAGCAGCTGTGCTGCAGCCTCTGCTGCCACTGATCATGCCCATGACGGGGTAGGTGCAGCGCTTCCTGGACACTGTGTTTCCTTCCTCCCTCCCCCCAGGCACTCTGATTGGCTACAGTTCCAGCCAGTCAGAGCAGTGGAATGGTGCCTGGGAGTGGGTAGAAAAACTTCCCCAGGATGCTTTTTTCCCTGCTGCTGTTCCCTCAGCTGGGGGAGGGAGCAGCAGCAGCGGCAGCACACAGAGGTAGCACTCCACCCGCCGCATTGCCCGGCACTCCTGTCCCCTCCTCCTGCACCTCCCTCCCACCCCGACCTCTGACCTCCAGCCTGCTCCTGAACCCGCCAGCTCCCAACCGCCCACCCCCAGCCTGCTCCTGAACCCCCCAGCCCACGTCTGCACCTTACCTCCCACCCCGCTCCCCCAACCTGCTACTGCACCCTTTCTCTCACCCAGCTCCCAACCGCCCACCCCCAGCCTGCTCCTGAACCCCCCAGCCCGCCCCCCCAACCCCAGCCTGCTACTGCACCCCCCAGCCCACTTCTGCACCTTACCTCCCACCCCGCTCCCCCAGCCTGCTACTGCACCCTTTCTCTCACCCAGCTCCCAACCGCCCACCCCCAGCCTGCTCCTGAACCCCCCACCCCGCTCCCCCAACCCCAACCTGCTCCTGAACCCCCCAGCCCACTCCCCCAACCCCAGCCTGCTACTGCACCCTTTCTCTCACCCAGCTCCCAACCGCCCACCCCCAGCCTGCTCCTGAACCCGCCAGCCCACTCCCCCAACCCCAGCCTGCTACTGCACCCTTTCTCTCACCCAGCTCCCAACCGCCCACCCCCAGCCTGCTCCTGAACCCCCCACCCCGCTCCCCCAACCCCAGCCTGCTACTGCACCCTTTCTCTCACCCAGCTCCCAACCGCCCACCCCCAGCCTGCTCCTGAACCCGCCAGCTCCCAACCGCCCACCCCCAGCCTGCTCCTGAACCCGCCAGCTCCCAACCGCCCACCCCCAGCCTGCTCCTGAACCCCCCAGCCCACGTCTGCACCTTACCTCCCACCCCGCTCCCCCAGCCTGCTACTGCACCCTTTCTCTCACCCAGCTCCCAACCACCCACCCCCAGCCTGCTCCTGAATCCACCCTCCTATCCAGACCGCACACCTGCTCCCCAGCAGCCCCCTCCCACACACTGAACCCTGAACCCATGACAGAATGGAGGTGTCTCAGTCAGGGGCCACGTCAGCGAGGATTTTATGGGATTTATTTTATTCTTTATTCTGTTTTATTTTGCATCTCATTTCTATGTGGCCCCCAATCCAAAAAAGTCTCCTTCCCACTTCAGATTTCTGAAGGTTACAAGATTTTAGTTAATTACAACGGAAAGTATTTTTCTGTCTCATTAAACCCTCTTCTTCCTCCTTACTCCCCACCATGGAGTTCCACTGCCATTAATGTCTCGGCAGAAGATTGTCTATTGACAATACATGTTCTGCTACATCCTGAGACTTGCCAGGATTCGCTAAATCCCTCCTATGTTTACAAAGCCCTTGCCCAGCAACACACGTAGAAGTGCATTGTAGAGTTAGTAGAGAGTAATTAACTGTATATTGCACAGCTGCGCAATTCATAGGGATCTCTTAACCTGATAAGCTATGGTAGCGAAGCTTGTGTTAAGAATGTGGAAGATGGAGTTTGTCTTTTTATAGCTGATGTCAAAGAAATATTTAAAATGTATTATTAAAAACAGAGAGAGGGGTCCTGAACTGGTACAAAGTGGAAGAACTGACCTACAGGTATGAAGTGAGCTAGAATGGTTTTTAAATCAGCTGTCACCCAAGCACTATCTAGACTGGGTGGTACACTTCCTGTTTATTCATAGTGGGTTCAGGTAAGTGTTGTGTCTGCACCCAAATACAGATGAACCCACTTAACCTGAAACTCCACCTTGCAAAGTGTAGCCTGGATTTGTTTCACAGAATTGAAAGTCCCAGTGGCAATTCCCATTCGTGTTAGTGTTTTGTGAAAACAGATATTTCACCATAAGGAGGTTCCACAGTATTAATCCATAATTTGCACTCTCCTCGGTAAATGCTTTTGAGCAGCCAACAGTCTCATGAAGTGTTAGTGGAATTCATTGTGTATGTTGCTGGTTTTCTAGGGAAACTGGACCCAGTGGACTTGAACAAACTGAATGAGATTGAGGGCACCCTGAACTCAGCCAAAGATCAGATGAAAGACAGTGATTTGGACCGGAAAGTGACTGAACTGGAGGATGCAGCCAGGCGGCAGGACGAAGCCATACAGGCCTACAACAGGGACATTGAGGATATCCTGAAGGACATTAGCAACCTGGAAGACATCAAGAAGACCTTGCCGTCTGGCTGTTTCAACACCCCGTCCATTGAGAAACCCTAAGGGTGTGCTGGGGGTGGGGTGGAGGCCTTCCCCCCGTGACTGGTGGAGCAGTTGTTTGGCTATGGAGTGCCTTAACACACAGATTACCTTCTTCAAATCCCCAGCTCTCCACTGCTCACAGTTGCTGTTTCTTTCCAAATCAGGAAAAGTCGTGAAGTTTTAAAGAGAATCAAATTAAATATCCATTTTTGGGCATCAAAGGGGTTTATTAAAATAACTTTTCTCTTTCTCAACACTCCATTCTGCCCCTCTCTCATTCTTGCTTCCCTTTGATTTGCACAAGGATGTGAAATGTTTTGGACTACTCTTACTGTGGTGCAGAAACGACCACGTGAGCCAGTGTATAGTGGGGCAAGCTAGCTCTTGTTTTTCTCCTCTTCTCCCTCACACCTTAAAACTGCCTTAGTCTTGGAGTTTGCTGTTTCAATGAAGGAAAGGGTGGCTATCAAAGTATTATTATAATGGCCAGTATAGCTGCACTCATAAAAACACTAATCTCTTGCCCCTTTTACAATAATCTATGTAAATGAATGGCCAATCAAAAATTTTGGTAGCCATCTACCAAATGGTTTAGCATCTTTCTGGAGTGCAATATATCCCTCTACTGAGAAAGATATACAGCCTCTGAGAAGAGCTTGTGGGAGGAAAGGGAGAGGAACGGGGTGATAGGTCTGTTGGCCTGTAAAACAGAAATGTTCTTTCCTGTCTGTGAACAGCTGCGTAATCTACTCCTCCAGGTAGGAAGCTTGCAGGTGATCCGTTCTGATCTCCACAATAGTCAGCAGGAGTCTGAAAAGAGAACTTCCAGGGTTACAGAGAGAGTAAGATATTTTAAAAGCCACTAAGATCTTTGTGAAGAAGAAAGCAGAGAGCTCATACCAGTTAACCTGTCTGCATATGAAGCTGATGTCTTCATGTAGAACACAAGTGTCTATTAATATAGAGCGGTAAGGGTCTGTCTCTCCACCCTGTTGCTGTCAGGGGATGGTGTTTTACACTACAATACCAGGGTTGTCTTTGTCCAAGTCAAAACCCATCCTATCCCCATTTTCCTGCTGATCTCCCACTCTTCCTAAAATGCTGCAGCACAGATTGCTCAGACCTTGCTCTGGTGGCAGATGTCCAGCACTCGCATTATTTCACACAGCTGCCACTTGGGAATTTCTGTCCAAATCAATGTCACCTGCTCCCACCTAGCTGAGCTACCTTATTAGGGTGGGGGAGGAGATGCCTTTAACTCCTCCCCCTTGAGTTTTCCCATTAGATCAGTCTGACACCCCCTGCCTCTGAGATCCATATATATATCTATCCTTAAACACTATGCAACTTTGTACGTTTGCGTAGCGGGGAAGAAATTGTTATCTGACACACACTGGTGCTATTAATTATTTCAAATTGATATTTTTGTGTGAATGTGGGATTTTTTTTTGTTCTGTGTCTGTTTGTTTTATCATGATTATAGAGCGAGGAAGTCTTATCTTTTGTGTGTGTGTGTGTGTGTGTAAATATACTCAGTCCTCTTTCCAGAATGACACAGTCTGTTCTCCTCAAATGCACCATATATCTCAGCCATTTATTATTCCTTCAGGGTCTGGCATCTCCCCTGGCCAGTCTCCTGCTCTCTTCTCTCCCTTGTGTTTACAGTATCTGTATTCTGTGGTATTAACAATAACCGGCTTGCCTGTGTATGCAGTCCAATGATGGGGCACCCAGCCTCTCTTCCAGAGTCAAGCGCAGCCCACCCCCCCCCCCCCCCCAAAAGGACTCTGACGTGTATAACTCATCAGAGACCAGTTACCTTTAGTCTCTGACTATTGGTAGTGATGGTTGTGGGTTTGCTCCTGGGTCTTGTCGCACTCTGATGGGCCCAGCGGAGGTTTAAGAGCTGACTCCATAGCCTTCCTATCCGTGCTAGAAGTGAGAGTTCGGTTTGGGGCTCTGATCATGCTGCTGGGCAGGGGAGAGCAGTTCCCGCCAGCCCTCGCATCTCCTGCTTCTTACCGAGAGTTTGTTACAAATTCACCAAAAACTGACTTGGAATTCCCCTGCCTGGAAATGCCCCTAAGCTGCCAGTGAAGGAGAGTTGCCTTCGCTGTTGGAGTTGCAGGACTTTCCTATCAGTATTTCCTGGCTGGCTTGTTCCAGTCCTGTGGCTGCCTTCTAACCATGTCACCTCTCTGCCAAGGCTGTGGGAAGACCAGATACGAAGATGCAGTACCATGCCCTGGCTGATCTCAGGCCTAAGGTTTCTGGCTTTTCACTTTTTCTTAAGCTGTTTTTAACAGATTTTTATTTTTTAAAAAAAGATCTTTATAAGCAACCTCTTACTACACTACTGCATTACAGCCCCAATATCTCATTGTATAGGTCCAGTTATTTCTTTGCCTAATGTGATGACAAGAAGGCTGCTGGTAGAATGCTGGTTGTGACAGGGAACACACGACAGTTCCCTCGTTTTATTCTTGCCTGTGGCCTTCTCCATATGTGCCTTCATTTCAGCTTTTGCTTTAATCTGTGGTCTTGCTGTCTCGGGCGGTGAACAAGCGCAACTCTTGCAGTTTTTTATGTATAAAACAGTATTTCTTATTTATATTAAAGTCTGAATATTTGTAACCCCTCATACTGTGAGTTTCTTTGAGTGTTCTTTATTTGGGGGAAGTGCGTGGTAACTTGGCGTGTAAGGTTGGCCTTTTGAAGGTTCATGAGTTTAATATGTGGGTCGCGGTACGGCCCCTTCTTTTTCTGCCGAGTTTGTTTTGGTTTAGCTGCTGTGAAAGGACTTCCCCTAAATCGTCTCTCAGAATGTGTAGCAGTGAAGAGATCTCACCTTAGGATCAGAATCATGACAGATGACTTTTTGGTGTCATGGGAATTGATGGATGGATGTTAACCTTCTCAGAACTTTGCAAGACAATGAGTGCTAGTTCATGTATGAACTGTGTACCTCAGCTGGCCTTGCTTTGGGCCAGGTCCACAGTAGACTTTGAAGTTGATTGTAGATACACAATTGAGCTACAGCAATTGCGTAGCTGAGATTGACTTATTGTTGGCCTCCCTTACTCCTTGCGAGAGTGTCTCCACTAGGCACATGAAATAGAACCCTGGAAGATCGACCCTGACTGGGTCGATCTACTAGGTAGTATAGATGTACTTTTGGTTTGAACATAGATGGTAAAGCCCTGCATGGGACACCTTTTTCAATCCTGCCCAGCCCTGTAATAGCTACACCCACTCTCACCTGCAAAAACCTTAGATCCTGCAAATCCTACAAAAATGAGTGTCTTGTTACTTAACAACCCTCCCTCAAAAAAGTCAATTAACGTATGAGTCACTAACAACAGAGTTACGAACTGACCAATCGACCACACCTTATTTGGAAATGGAAATAAGTAATCAGGCAGCAGCGGACACCAAACAAATAAAAACAAATTCAGTGCCATCTTAAATGTAAACTACTTAAAAATAGAAGGAAAGCAGCATTGTCTTCTGCATGTTAAAGTTTCTAAGTTGTACTAAGTCAATGTTGAGTTGTAAACTTTCAAAAGAACAACCATAACATTTTGTTCGGCGTTCCAAACATTCCAGTTACAAACAGCCTGTGTTTTCGAGGTGCTCGTAGCTGTGAGGGTCTGCTGTAAAATGGAATTCAGAGACTAATTTTACTGCTAAGAGAACAAAATCAATCTTTCTAAAGCCACGTAAAATACTTCAGCTCCTATTATAAAAGACCTCAAATCTTTCTATCCCTCGCTGAAATTTAAGTGTTCAAACTTTTATTTGGAAAAAAGAAAAAGAAAGGAAAAACTTGCTTTGAATTTCTATTTATGACAAGCTGAGGAGAGATTTAGCCCTTTCCTGTAAATTACAACAGTGGGGCAGGGAACTTGCCCATGCAATCCGGCTGTAACAAAGTACATTTTCCCACTCCATTGATTCTCGTGGAACTTCAGGAGGTAGTTACTTCTGAACGAACTACGCCATCTTCCTGCAAGAGAGAGAGAGGCTTTCCCATCTCAGTGTTCCCTTTACATCTTTACTTCCTCTTCTCTCATCCTTCCTCATTACAAGGCTCTTTTATGAAGTTGAAAACATGCCAGTGTGGTTGCTCCCCTCAAGGGGCAGAGAGGAGGGCTTTCTTGTTACAGAGGCATCCTTCTTCAAGACATGTCTCTGCCAGCAACAAAAATCCTGTCCTGGCCATGGTTCAAACAAAGCATCTAAGTTTAGAAATCAAATCCCCAAAGTCAGTCACACGTGACTGGTGACAGTTCTTTCTCTCATGGGGCATATGAAAGAATTTTAGTTCTTTTAGTGAAAAATAAAAGCAGTTTCTTCCTTGCCATTGAAGGGTAAGTATATACCACGTGTCTGCAAGCCTGCCATTGGGGCTGGGGAGGTAAAGAGGACAACTCCCCAAAGGCCTGGCAGGGTTCCTGTGCCCACTACTGCGGTATGGGGGGTGACGGGAGCCCCAGGCCCTTTAAATCACCACCAGAGTGTCACACGATACCCTCCGGGTGGCTCTGAGGGCTGGCTATGGAAGGGGGTGGGCACAGCACACTCCAGGCAGAGTGGACAGCTGGAAGCTGAGGCCCAGCCCCTTCCAGGAGAGCAGAGCCACCCCCGTGCCTTTCCCAGCAAATCTGTCAGCTCCCCCATGCAGCTGGCTGAGTGAGTGGGGGTGATCACCACCTAGGGGAGGATAAGGGGTGTGTTTTTGTGCGTACTGTGAAGGTCAGGTCTGCTCAGCCTGGACTGGAGAAGTGACTCTGAGCTGCAAGGACAACACCCTCCTCTGGGCTAAAGGGGAAGTTTGGTTCTGATGTTTAAAATTTGGTTTTTACAGAATAGGAAGTTGCAGTGACCCTGACACTCCCTGGACTCTTCAAAGGGACTTCCACCGTGATCAGTGGTGAGAAAACTTCAGCTCCAATCTCCCCAGCTTCCATGCATTCGTATGTTTCATGGACTCTAAACCCTTTAGGAAGGGACCATGATCATCTGGTTGAGGGGTGGGCGGTAATTTTCACAGAAGGGCCACTCCATGAATTCTGGCACTGGTTGTGGGCTGGCTCTGGGCCCCCCACCCGCCCAGCAGCGGTGGGGCTGGAGGCTACAGAAAGAGACAGGGTGTGGGGGAGTGAAAGATACTTTGTGACACAGATTATATGCTGCAATGTGTATGTGAGGGTCACTCTGTGTGTGTTCTCACTGCTGCTGGGTAAGTGCCCTGAGACAAGCCACTCCGTCTCTTTAAGGGAAATCTGTCCTGCTCCATTGTCTGCCCCTTGCGCTACTAGGATAGCTCTGGGGTCTCTCTACTGGAGTGCTTGGTGGTTCCACTTTGCGTTTGGCGCACGTACTGTTGCGTGGTGGTGTGAAAGCCGTGTCGGTGTCTGAGAGGGAGCCACGTTAGTCTGTAGCTTCACAATAAAAAAGCCGTCCTGTAGCACCGTTCCGACGGTGTGGTATACTGTCCCGTGTAATGGCACTGGGACTGCTTACAGAGAGAGACTGACTCTTCTCTACAGCCTTAGCTGAGCCAGCCAGCCTTTTGCTCAAACTGTAGTGCACTAAGCTCCAGAGGTCCCAGGTTCGAGTCTGCCGGTGGGGTGGTTACACTTGCCTGAGGAATGAGTGTAACGGGAAAGGGACAGGAGTATGCCACAGGGGACCAGAGGGGCTGCGAGGGCAGAGGGTTGTAGGTGAGGGAGGGGAGGATTAGGACAGGTGGCCTGGCAGCAGTGAGTCAATGAGGCAAAGCCGATGGCAATGTATTACCGGCATTGGCCGGAGGTGGTGTTATGAGGTCCTTGTGCTGAGGTAAGACGAGCTGGTTGACTTAGGCTGCTTCTGATGGCAGAGATGTCTGGCAGGGTGTGAAGCTTGTCTGAGGGAGCTCGGGGCTCCAAAGAGCTGCTCTTGTGGGAGTGCAGGAGACCTCCAAGACCCAGTGCCCTGGGCTGGTACCTCAGCGGGTTCTCATCAGGACAGGGGAAGGGGATCTGGGGAGCCCGGCTCTGCTCCTTTATCCTGCCGGCTGGAAGAGGATTCCTTTGGGGGGCAGCCATTGGGCAGCTGTTGATGGTGAATGTGAGCTGGCTGGTGGTGAGGACCTGGGGTCCCACAAGCAGCTTCATGGCACAAGCAGGACTGGGCTGGGGGCTGATTGGCCATACCCCAGTTGCGCCTGCCACTGCCATACTTCATGCATGTAGCCCCACCTGAGCGTTGTACAGCTGTGACCAATCAGTAGCATCCTCCAGAGATCCCCCATGGTGGAAGCTGGCAGAAAGCGGCCTGGAGTTGCAGGGGCAAGTGACAGCTGTCAGGAATGAGGTCTGAGAATTCCTTGGCCATCCGGCGGGGACGAGAGACGAATGAAGGAGCGGCAGAAGAAAGGAAACAGATTCCTCCCTTATCTCACTTACCTGTGCGTGCTTTGTGGCCGCCAGGCAGGGCGTAGGCGAGGCAAGGCCGGGCATGACTGTACGTCCTGGCACTGCTGACGCCTCAGCTGCAGTCTAGCCGAGCCAGCTTGCTCACTGGAGCTGCCTGGGAGGGCACGGCTCCTGAGTGATCAGCCCCAGCCCTGAGGCAGTGGATTTCGACTTGAACCATAGCACAAAGAAAGGTGTCCCTGGGGCTGAGTAGGGAGGCAGTCATGCTCTTGGACATTCCTGTGCTTTTACGACACCCTGGCCGCCTCCCTGTCGTGTCACTGTCTCCCATAAATCACTGCTCTGCTGAACGCCCAGCACTTCTGTGCGTTTAAACAAGGGCGTTTGTGTAGCAAAGTACAGAGAGTCTAGTGGAAGCAAGTAGAAGTACTGGAAAGAGCTGGGTGGCTGTAAAAGAAAGTTGTTACGCCCGCCCGTTCTACAACCTCGACTGACTTAACTAAATCCTTTTTTGTCTTTGCCCAATGCTCACCCAGAGCCCTTCCAGCGATTTGCAGCCAGATGTGACTGTGATTGTCCGCTCAGGCAGTCCCTTTGCCCCTTGGCTGGAAGAAGCTGTGGTTTGCTTTGCGTTACCTGTGGTACCAAACTAACCCTTGGGTATTAGGCTGATTGTTTGGTTCCTTGGGGTCTCCCGCCTGGAGGTTTCGGCAATCATTTAATTAGCAGCTGGTGCTTGTCCAGTCGGCGATATGCCGTACAAGAAGGAGAAATAATATTTGTTCACATTCGTTTTGCAATGATTATGGCTGCCAGACGGCTACTGGATCTCACTAGAGATCTCACATGCCAGCCACAAGGAAGTTGCTGGGCTTATAGCTGACCTACAGGACCCCTAGGCCAGGTGCCACTTAGTGCTCCCAGGGTTGTAGATGTTGCTCAGAGAGCAGAAAACTGCCTTCAGAGGGTCGTTCACCCACCCATCAGCTAATGTGATCTATGCCCTCATGGGCCAGCAACGCCCTTCTGCTGTGTACATTAACTGGACTGTTTATGCAATGACAAATGGTTTCCCCAAACACCCCCCTCTCCAAACTCCTTCCCTAGCTCCCCACAGCATCTTTCTTTTTGTATTTAGCAATTGTCCTTTAGACCTTCTGGTCTTCCTGAGGGGGCCTCCTTAGTTCTGACATTGTGTTTTTAAGCAGTTGCTGCAAAGTGGCTTATCTTGGGCTATTTTTCTTCCCGTTCTCTTAATTTTCCTTACAGCCCCCTATTGAACTAAGCCAGTCCATTCATACAGTAACAATGCAAATGCCAGGTCAAACTACAGCCTCGGACGTTTCTGCAGCACAGCTCCAGTTCTTTCATGACACAAACTTAGTTCTTCATTCCCCTCTTTCCCCAGGGGAGTTATGACCTGGCAGCAGCATGTGGAATAGTATCGTTGTATAACGCTCAGATGGCCAATACAGTAGAGAGGTTTCCTATGAGGACAAACTGGGTATCTCTCCGTCTAATCAATTCCCTGATACTGCAGGAACGTCTGTCATCAGGGCATCTCCCTCCCTCCCCCGCTCCTGTTGTCTGCCTGCGGTACATGAAATCATGATGTCTGGGATCCTGGCATTCAATGAGCTCAAGACACAATTATATGGCTACGTCTACATGTGAAGCCTACATCGAAGTAGCCTATTTCAATGTGGTGACATTGAAATAGGCTATTTCGATGAATAACGTCTACACGTCCTCCAGGGCTGGCAACGTCGATGTTCAACATCGACGTTGCGCAGCACCACATCGAAATAGGCGCAGCGAGGGAACGTCTACACGCCACAGTAGCACACATTGAAATAAGGGTGCCAGGCACAGCTGCAGACAGGGTCACAGGGCGGACTCAACAGCAAGCCACTCCCTTAAAGGGCCCCTCCCAGACACACTTGCACTAAACAGCACAAGATCCACAGAGCCGACAACTGGTTGCAGACCCTGTGCATGCAGCATGAATCCCCCGCTGCAGCAGCAGCAGCCAGAAGCCCTGGGCTAAGGGCTGCTGCACACGGTGACCATAGAGCCCCGCACGGGCTGGAGAGACAGCGTCTCTCAACCCCCCAGCTGATGGCTGCCATGGAGGACCCCACAATTTCGACATTGCGGGACACTGATCGTCTACACGGTCCACACTTCGACGTTGAACGTCGAAGTAGGGCACTATTCCGATCCCCTCATGAGGTTAGCGACTTCGACGTCTCGCCGCCTAACGTCGAAGTTAACTGCGAAATAGCGCCCGACACGTGTAGCCGCGACGGGCGCTATTTCGAAGTTAGTGCCGCTACTTCAAAGTAGCGTGCACGTGTAGGCACAGCTCAAAAGATCGAACGTATAGACCTCAGGCAACATGGAGATCAACTGAGATGAAGGAAAACAGCTGGGATACTCCTGGGGCCAGCTAGAAATTTTGTCCCGAGGCAGAGTGAGATGGAGGAGACTTGGTAGATGCCCAATGCTCCTCCTGGAGTACGAATGTTTAAGCCAAACCTATAGAGTCTGCTGGGGATTTGGCTGCTAGTTTTAAATAAAGAAGATCCTTGCAAAGACAGCCAAAGGCCAGAAGGGACTATTCAGTTATACTTCCTGTGTATCACAGGCCATGAAGAGAGTAAGGGGCAGGGGAAGAGAGCGCACACTTTGCAGCTGATATCAGAGATCGTTTTCCTTTTACAGTTCCCCAGCCGGTAACAAAGCAGAGGCGAAACTCTTTTCCATGTTGCTTATTAAGACTGTCTCCCAACAGCGCTGTCCGAGGTTAGGGTCTGTATAAATAGCGTGTTGTGTATTTTCATTTCTTCCAGGCCCACATTAAATGGCTTGCCTGGAAAACAAGGGTTTAAAACCTTATCTGTTGGTTAGTGTGTTGCGCTCGTTGAATGCCAGGATCCCAGACATAATGACTTAGTCCTGGTGGGAAAAGATGGATGAGTAAAGATTAAGTAAATAAGCATGAATGATGAGTAAGAGGGAGGGATGTGTCCAGCTAGTGTAAGAAGGAGGTAAACCCCAAGGAAGGAGAGAAAGTGGGTAGAGTGTTGGGAAAGGGGGACAGGGAGGAGAAATGTGACTTAGGGGGCATGTCTACACTTAATGGGAGATCGATTTCTTGGGGATCAATTTAGCAGGTCTAGTAGGGACATGCTAAATCGACTACTGATCATATTCCTGTTGACCCTCATACTCCACAGGAGTCGTGAGGAGTAGGGGAAGTCGATGGGAGAGTTTCCCAACTCCCCCAACTGTGGGGATGCTGCAGAAATTCTGCTTCAGATATGTCTGCTCCAGTTACGCCGTTCCCATAGCTGGAATTGCATCTCCTACGCTGGCTTTCTCCTTCAGTATTGACCTGCCAAAGTGTTGGTTAAATATCAGAAAATGCTTCCTGACAAGGAGCTGGGTTATTCCCATCTCAGAAGCCCCTTTGGTAGGGGTGTTTAAAGCTATACCAGGCAATTGAAAATGCACTGCAGGGGTCAGTTCCGTCTTGGCAGGTGGATGGTGTTACACTGGCTCTGTAGCTGGGTGGAGGAAGTAGTGGCGGAAATAGGGTATTTTGCAGCGCATGAGGAATCTTCAGTGGGTCAGGCACTGGCCTTTTAAACCCAGGGTTGAGAGTTCAATCCTGGAGGAAGCCATTTAGGAGTCTGGGGCCAATAGACACACACAAAAAATAAATAAAAACCTGTTAGGGAGTGTGCTGGTTCTGCCAGGGTAGGGGACCGGACTCAATGGCCTCTGGAGGTCCCTTCCGGCTCTATGAGACATGTATATCTCCATACTGAATACATTTCACCAAATGAGTGACTGAGCCGCGAGACAGTTCGGCAAGAGCTATCTGTTAATGACCACTTTAGGACTGTTTATATCCCTCCCCTTTTAAAACCCATCAGATAAAGCTGTCCTGGGTGGCCGAAATCCACCTGCCATCAGCAACTTGGTGAGTTGGGTTTGTTGTTTGTGCTAAGCTCTGTGGTGTTAAAGGGGACAACAAATCTAATAAAAGCTCACTTGAGAGCAGCGTCAGGGAATTGTGGCCAAGGGGCACTCCAGCCGGGCAGTGACATCATGTGGGTTGCTGCTCCTGGTCTCCTGGAGAGGAACTGCATAGCATAGCACCAGCACCAGGGATTTACGCTGTCAGAGGCTGGCGGGCAGCTTGAGAGGTTCGGAAGGAGACGTAAACATTAATTATCTGAATTAGAAATTGGGGTTGGCCCCATGGCTTGCAGAACAGAACCTGACCTCTCCGTGCCCTTTGGGTCATCTGTTTTGCGTGCAGTCTCTTCGGTCAGGGATGCTTGCTCCCAGTGCGTCTGTACAGCACCTTGCACAATGGGAGCGTGAGCTCGACCGGAGCCTCTGGAAGTGACTGAGAGACCCGTGGGACTGATTAGTTCCTGAAGAACATCCCAAAGACAGGACAGTGACTGAGACTGAGCCCTCTTGATTCAGCCACAGGCTTGACTACAGCGCAAGATTTCCAGCATCTACAGCAGCTTTGATTTAATTCTGTGGGGCTTCTGCTGAGGATCGGAGCTCCAGCTGGCAGTGACCGGGAGGAAGCTGGTGCTGCTGAAGTCTGTGTCCCTCCAGATCGCCCTCTTCCCTGGGTGCCTGCTGTTGTTTTGGCTGGTGTAGGACACCTATGCAAGCTGGGTGTGTGTGCGTCTGCTTCCTATGGGCTGGGCTTTCCCTTGCTCACCAGGGGAGGTGAGTCAGACTGAGACATACCTCTCGGGAGTGTCTCAGGGAAAGGAGCTGATAAAATCACTGGGGAAGAGAAAGCAAAGCACACTCTTAAGCCAGCTGCAAGCTCCCCGCAGGCCGCCCGTGTTTTGATCTGCTGTGTAGTGTGTTCACACACCTTCGGGGGCTGCCCAGGGCCCTCAGAAATGACTTTGCCCTGGCTGCTCACCCTGAGCTGTCTCAGTGTGTCTCTCTTCCTGCCTGCAGCCGTTGGTACCAACGGAAGAGAAGGTGAGTCTGATATGATTACATCTGCCGGCCTTCGTTTAGGAAACTGACTCCACTCAAAACTACAAAAAAAAATCAGCGCTAAGTGAGGGGGACTCAGTGACCTTAAATGCTAAAGAGCCCTCAGGTGAGACCTGTCTCCCCTCCTTCTGGGCCTTTTCAGAGGCACTGGTGGATGAGAGCCATGCTGCTTTAATGGGGAGTAAACATTAGATACTACTACAGGTCGAACCTCTCTGATCCGGCGCACTCGCGTCCTGCAAACTCCGTTACCTGGCATGATTTTAATTAGCTGAACAACCTCTTATCATGGGTGTGGCTGAGTTTCCCGCAGTCCCATAAGTTTGTTTCCAACCCCCAGTCCTGGCTCTCAGTGTTCTGTGCTGTGATTTAGTTCTAATTTACCCCTAAGAGCCCAGTAAGCAGTGGAAGTGTTGGTAATGTGCTAGAAAATATTGACCTCCCGTCCTCTGGCAAATGCTCTTGTCTGGCACTGGGCAGGTCCTGAGAGTGCTGGATGACAGGTTCAACTTATATTGGTATTTCCTTGGAAGGAACTCAGACAGGCAAATGCTGACCAGAGCGAGCCCAGGAGCCCTTTTTAAATAACAAGCTGGCGGGTAACTATTCTGTTGCTTTCTTTATTAGAGAAATTGGGGCCTGACCGTGCTCTTTACACTATATTGTCTTAATCTAGCAGCTCAAAGCAGTTGCAGCTCAGCCAGCGCCAGACCTGGGCGAAGCGTGCTTTTTCGTTTTCGTAACACAGAATCGAGATCTCGGGGAGATTTGCCTTTCAAACTGTTTCATGTTAGACCGTATCTGCACAGCCAGTGTTCCCAGCTTGCACGTGACTCTGTGTAGTTACCGGTCGTGCCACGACACCACTAGCAATTTTCTATGTTATGAGAGATTTTGCACGATGATGCTGGTTGTATACCTATACAAGTTTGAACAGGTGATTTTAATGGGTTCACTTTGCTACACTGCAGTCTACTTGCGTGTAGGGTTACAAGACATATACTGACATTGGTAGGATCTTTCTGGACGATGCAAGGCGGACTGATTTTGTGGCTGCATTGCTGTTACTATATCTGATATACAATGGTGTGACAGTGTCTGACTTGAACACACGTTGTCTGGAATGACACGCCACTGAGGGCACGGTGGATCTTCCAGAATTCGATTTCGTGCATCTGGTAAAGGCGCGTGAACCTGAGCTCTTTGAGGTCCGCAGTCAACCCCCATACTCCTGCTTATGCAAGAAATAAGGGAGGTGGATAGAAGTAACGTTGCTATGGACCTCCCTCAGTGAGGACAGACCTTACAGTTGATTGCAGGTACATTGATTCTAGTTACCGCAATTGCTGTAGCTAGAAGTGCATGTCTGCACCGCACTCTAAAGTCTCAAGCAGACCAAGCCTAAGACTGTTTATAGAGAGATGCTTAACGTTGTCAGTAGGATGGCAACATCTGTGAGTATATTGACTCATTGGCTTGGAAGCACGGGTCTGTAATTTTAATTATTTTAATGTGAATTAGATGCACCAAGAGACGATGGAAAAAGTAAAGAAAGAAGGACTGAAAAACGACCTGTTTTGCGAAAAACACATCAGATTCATTTAAGGGGCAGAACTAATCAGATTATTATAAGAAACGTAACTATAGATGAAACAAAATCTCCGAATAAACCATCATCCTCACTTTCTTTTTCTTGCAGTAAGTGAAACAGAACAGTGAGATGTTCGGTATATATGGACTTTGAACCAATCACTGTAGTTGCTATAAAGTGACAACCAGTAGCAAATTATTGACAGACTTGTATTGAGTGTAATTAATCGACAGCAAACTTCCTGAATCAGTTAATCAAAGGTAGCTTGATGTTAATGTTATTGGCACCTTCTCCTGCATTCGTCAACCAGCCATGTTCTCACAGTTAACGTGCTTGCCTCTTTTGTTTATAACCGGTCTATTTAAATCAAAATAGCTAAATATGAAATCTCGCTGGGCTGCAGACAGTCACATGCTGGTTTTTCAAAATGCTCAACAAAACCTCTTGCAATAGACGTGTAAGTTGCGTTGTAGGCAGGCGCCTGACAGAGCAGTGCAGTGTGCCGTTCAGTGGCGGCTGGCATGCTTGTCATGTTTATAACGCACTGGGCACTAGGGTGGCACTCGTTTTTCCACGTGCAATTATATGTGATGGTGCCAGTCGTTTGTCACGTGTGGCTCGTGCCTCTTTTGTTGCTGGCTGGGGATTTCTAGGCAGTGACATTTGCCCGTGCCCCTGTGGGTACTGGGGCCAAAGAGGGAGATCTCAGCTACCTGCACTTTGTATCTATTAAAGGCTGGTTCTCAAGCGTTTCTGGTGGGAGAAACATCCTTGGATGGATCAGGACCATAAGGTTATGTCTACACTACGCAAGTGACAAGTATCAGAGAGGCAGCCATGTTAGTCTGTACCTCCAAAAACAACGAGAAGTCCTGTGGCACCTTATAGACTAACAGATATTTTGGAGCACAAGCTTTGATGGCAACGGCAATTGCATAGCTAGAATAGACATATCTGCAATCCATTTAACTGGCCATCCTCACTGAAGAAGGCCAGTGGGAAGAGTGTCTCCCGTTGACCTCTCTTGCACCTCATGGCACATGAAGAGTACAGGGGTCAACTGCCAACCCCTGATAGGTTGATTTCACGCGTCCCTACCAGATGCGCAAAATTGCACCCTGGAAGATTGAACCTCTGGGTCAATCATCCGGGGTCATGTCACCATGGCCTTTAAGTAAAGTCAGACGTGTGAGGCTCAGCAGCCCTCATTGCCCCTTCACGTGGGGAGCGTTTGGTCCTGGATCAGAGGCGCTCTCATTGTTAGCGGGTGAGGGAGGTTTTCATAGGTGGTGGTCCAGCTGAGTGCTGGATATGGATGGGTGGGCTGGAGGGAGGGGCAGAGGCCAGAGGAGCGGATTGGATTTGGGTGCTGGCTGGCAAAGGCTGAGCCCCCAGACAGATTCATCTTGCTGTGCTGGGTGGAGGAGCGACCTGCTGGGCTGAGGGCCATGAGCTACACAGAGCTCTGTGCAGCTGACACTAGCCAGTGGCTCCGCTCCCTGGGGCTTCCCCTGTGAAGTTTAGGTGTGGGAATGGGAACTGGGGGCTTCTTTCCACCTGTGAGGTGTGTGTTTCCGGAGCCCAGACTCAGGCCTTTGCCAGCAGAGGCCTGGGATGCTCCACCAGCTCTGCGGCTGTTGCTTGGAAGCCAGACAAGGGTGACGAGTCTGTCGCGTCTCCCCGGCCCTGGGTTTGTCCCGCTCCAGCCAGAGCGATGCGCGTAGGAAGGGCAGGTCCAGGTCACCAGAGGCCTCATCTGGCAGCATGAAACTCTGCCTCGGCTCCTCCTGGAAATCACCGATGTGAAATACATTCATCGCGGACCACTCGGTCAGCACCCCGGAGAGCCGTGGGGGTGGGATGCTGACTCCCAAGGCAGCCTGCTGACCTCCCTTAATACCGCTTCCCCTTTTCAACCTGAACGGCTCGTTGGCCTGCGGGGCCCTGCGACGTTCTACTTGTGCAAGGAGACGCAGACCGTCCGACGTTTTTCTGTGGTGCAGTTTTGTTCACCGACGAAACGCGCAGCCAAAGACGGGGCAATGTGCGGCCGTACCAAGTCCTGCCTCTCCGAACGCCGACGGAACCAGCAACACAAGGAGCTGGTTTAGCTCATGCCCAGGACCCAACCCCCTACGCTCTCTCTGGCTTTCTCCTGGGTCCTGCTGTGCTCACAGGCTCCTCCTTGGCCTTCTCCTCCTCCAAGCCCCTGTCCCCTGCTTGTCCTTTTCACACACTTGTGAGCACGTTCCCCCACCCCAGCCGCATCCTCTTGGGGCGTGTCTGTGCTGCAGTCAGACGCCTGTGGCTGGTGACTTGGGGGCTCAGGGTAAGGAGTGCAGATGTTTGGGCTGGTGCCTGGGATCTGGGCCCCTATGAGGTGGGATAGTCCCAGGGCTATTAGTGCAGCCTGAGGCCAAAACTTTACACCACAGTTCAACACAAAGCGGTGGCGTGGGTGCAGCTGATACTGGTCAAGCTGTGCGTGTCCCAATAGCTTATTCCAGCCCCACCAGAGCAGGGAAAGTACAGTGCAACCAGTCCTGTGCCATCTCTGCGAGGGGGGTTGCTTGCTAAACCCAGGGTGGTGAGCTCAATCCTTGAGCAGGCCACTTAGGGATTGGGGCAAGTAGATGTCAGGGATGTGGCTCGGTCCTGCCAAGAGGGCAGGGGACTGGACTAGATGACCTCCTGAGGTCCCTTCCAGTTTGTAGCTCCAATTATATCGTTAACCCCTCACAGTATCCCAGGTCCTGCCCCCGCCCAGTTCTGCCCCCATCCCTGCTCTTCCCCACCTCCTGGCCTCATGCACCACCCTGAATCAGCTGCTCTCGGCAGTCAGTGGGTGCTGGCAGGGAGGTGGAGGAGTTGATGGGTGGGGCACCAGGCAGGCAGTAGACACTAAGCACCCGCTAATATTTTTTCTGTCTGTGCTCCAGCCCTGGAGCAGCCCTGGAGCCAACACTTGTGGACGCAGTTCTGCTGGCAACAGTTAGAAGTAAAGCCGTGGCTGAAGACCCCAATAAGCACGGCTGAACTTCCCTCTGCTTTCACCGTGCTGTTCACTTGCACGATGGCTTGGTCGCAGCCAGCAGGAGGGCTTTGTTAGGGCGAGCCAGCCAGAGTGTGACGGGCGGACTTGTCAGTCTGTGCCAGCGAGATGCTTAACTGTTATTACTGAACATGCCCAGCCAGACCCAGCCCATCTGGCAGGGTTTGGGTCTGGTGGCGGGGGGGATGAGTGTTCAAGCCTGGAAGTCCATGGGAGTTACTCACAGAGAGAGCCACAAGCGGGGAGTGTGTGGAAGTGGCAGGTAGATGTGGCTCTGACAGTGAGCACAGATTTGCAAGAGATCTCAGCAGGAAGCCCATCTGACTCCGGCATCTGGTTCTGAAGGGGTCACGGAGAACGGAGACACGCAGCAGCAGCGTGAAGGGAGACAGGCAATGACATGTGAAATCACGTACAGTTACAGACATGTTTCAGGTGATGTCAGTGTAACCAACACGCCTATGGGTGTGGCTCCCTGTCACAGGCCGTGGCACCTAGACCACTTACCGAGAGAGAGAGCGAGTCTCCTCTGGAGCCAGAGCTGAGGGACCGCTGGCTTTTAGCACACACTGGACAGGCTCCTCCGCTAAGCTCCAGAGGTCCCAGGTTCGAGTCTGCCTGTGGTTACAGCAGCAGCCGCTCTTCAGAGACTGCAGAGGGGAAGAAGGCGCTTTGTACCTCTGGGGGTCTGGCTTGTTCTGCTTGGTTGAGGAGATTGCTGGGCCTGAAGGGGTTTTGCATTGAGTCAGGGAGCTGCCCTTTTACCTTGCTACAGAGGGTTTGCCAGCAATTGCTGTGTTCGGTATCAGATGTTCCCTGGCTTACCGATCTCTCATGCTGCAGCAGCCCTGGCTGGGGATGAAGCTGCACTGGATTTCCCAGGCTGCAGCTTCCCCCTCGCTCTCACCAGGCCTGCTGTCAGGGTGCCTTCTCCCTTTGCCCGGCCTGTGGCAGCTGCAAGCCAGCACCGGGGGTTCCAGGTCGCATGGACCATGGATTCAGCACAATCTTTCTGCCCCTAGTGGAGGCTGGGGGAGCTGCAGAAAGGTTGGGGAGCAGTTCTCCTCCCTGGCCGCTGGAGAAAACTCTCAGTAGCGGGTGTGGAGCGCAGGCCTCCAGGGAGCTGGGCATGGGGGGGCTGGTCTCAGTGTGCTGGCAGCAGTTTTGGGCCGAGTGCTGGCTTCAGGGAGCCCAGCTCGTGGTGGCCTGGCAGCGTCAGCAGATCCCGGCAGGGTTTTCCCTATGGGCGCAGGTGTCTTGGAGGGGGGTTGGAATTCCAGTGTCGTGGTTGAACCTGGGGCGGGGGCTGGCAGCCCACTGGGCCAAATGTACCACTGCTGCTGCTGGGGTGCCTGGGATTCCTCCCACCACTCTCTGGTTGCAGGAGCTTTTGGAGGCTGCCAGGCGTGGGAGGGCAGGTGGGGATTTCTGCACACACCGGTCTTCCCAGCTGTCCTTACCCAGGGGACGCATCTCTCCTTGTTTAACCAACACGCTCCTCTGACACCTGCCAGTGGGACCCTCTTCCGCTCAGTCTCCTGTGGCAGCCACCACTCCCCCTGCAGCAGCAGGCCCTGCCTAGCAGCCGTGGCCGATCTGCAAGCTGTTCCCAGGGACACCACAGCCGCCGGGGCAGTCGTCTCTGTGGCCATCCCCGGGTCCAGTGTCAGTGAAGAGACAGCTGTGCCGCCGCGCGCGTGCGTTTGGGAGAGCTCATTCCGTTGGCTGGGCCTGGGCACAGTCGGAGCCTGACTTCATGGCTGCAGGGTGACGGATTCCCAGCTGGCCGAGTGTTGTTCTGTCCAGTGTGCTGCGTTCTTTCCTTTGCTTCTCTTTCCTCTGTGGCTTGGGTCCTTCCCGGCTGACGCTTCTCCCCAGGTAACACGGAAAAAACGCCGCACCACGTTCTGTTTCCGGTGGCTTTGTGCTGGCCGTATTTCTGCCATTCCCCCTCTTTTTTCACTATAAATAACAACGTTCTCCCTGCGGTTCACACAGTGGAAATATTTCAGACACACGAGAGTCACTCATTTAAATTCATTTCTCCTCTGCCCTAAATACTAATCCCCTTTGCTCTCTCTCAGGCTTGTTTCAGGAAGACTGGAGGGTAGGGGACACCTCAGCTGGTATAAACCTGCACAGCTCCGAGGAGCTCCCCTGGTTCACGGTGGCTCAGCCTCTGTGTGTTCCAATACAGCCCCTAGAAATTGACAGGGAGGATATTTCTGTTCAATAAGATGAGATCCCAAACCAAGAGCGCCCTGTAGCGTAAGCGCTGGGAGGTGTCAGGCTACTACTTGCTTTCTGAAGAAAACCTACAGCAGCCTCAGCGCAGTTCTGGGAGTTCATATCACCAAAGAACCCCGCACAAACCAAGGTGGTCAAATCACAGCTCACAAGATACATGCAGCTGTTTTGCAGGGAAAGTGCAGCTCCCAGGCTGGGGCAAGGGAGCTCAGGGCTTCTGCCCTGCAGCAGGGGTCTGGGGCTAGGGGCTTCTGCCCTGTGGGGAAGGGGGGGTGTGTGGCCTTCAGATCTGCAGGAGGTGTCTGTCGGGGATGAAGCCCTGAGCCCTGGCTGGTGCACCTGCCTCTCAACCCTCTGCAGATTATCCTCTGCAGCACAGAGAGTCAGGAAGGTTGAGGGATGTTAGTGGGACCTTGCACTGCCCATGCCGTGCCTGTTTTGGACTGAGCAGAGGGCTTTGATACCCACTCGCTGTCTGGAGTCCTTCATCGGCCAGAGGTTTGCCTGTGAAAACTCCCAAATGTGGCCGCTTCTGTGTAAGTGCTCCCAAGGGCCTTCGGTTTAACTGTGGCCATCGTGACAGGTCAGGACCCCTGTGGGACTGCCACCTGATGTACTGAGACCCCACTGAGCCTGGACACCTTGTAACTCTGTCTTGCTGACCTCTGCTCTCCAGCCTGCATCAGCACAGACACATCCTCCGGGCTGCAGACACACACTTTAAGCAGTCCAATGTGAGAAATTTGCCCAGACTGGAAGTACAGAGCCTTTCTGGAAGCTAAACCATGTATGAATCCATCATTTGCTGTATCGAGATCTGTACTGTATAAGCTCATAAAATTTGCCTCCTTTCTCAAAGGGCTTCTCTACGCTTTTTTTTTTTTTTTAAAGGAAAAAAACCCTTTTTGCAGAAAGACAAAACATGCCACCAGCCTTTGCCTCCACACTACACAGCTTGTTGTTCAGTCATAACAGTGCCTTTAACTCGAAATAGTAACTCCACCAAAATCAACGACTTTCACCAACCTCCTCCCCTTTCAGTTTCCAAATGGGCTCAGTGTGTACTAAGCAGAAGCCATTAGGACTTAACTGGCCTCCTGGGAGGCTGTCCATTCTTGCTCTTATTTCCAAATTGGGCTGTCTGGCGGGAACGCGCCATTTCGAAATGGTCTCGCCGTGCAACTGCTCTTTTCAGAAGTAACTTATTTTGATGGCAGAGCATTGAAATAAGTTCTCTCTGAAAAATTCTGCGGTGGAGACATAGCCAAAGAGAAATGTGTACAGGCTCTTCCCATCCCAGGTACCAATTATTTACATGGGGTTTATTAATAAAAGTGAGTTTATTAAATATAAAAGGCCGTGCTTTTTTGTGTTTAAAAAAAGGAGTTGGTACTCAGCTGGTTTCCCCTTCTCCTTCCCCCTGGCCAGCCAATCTTGCAGCTGGGGCTGCCAAGGTGCCAGTACTCAGTACGGGCAAGTATCAGCACCAAAAAAGCACCGATAAAAGGTCAGATTGCAGTGGAAATAAAAGAGATCCTGCAGTAGAACGTAGGGTTATTAAGCAAAATAAAACAGAACTCTCAAGGTAAGCTTCATACAGTTGACCCCCTGACTTAGGCAAAGGTTGTGTTCTTGCACAGCCCTGCACAAGTTGAATTTCACATAACTTGGGGGGAGCCAGGAAACCGACCAGTGCAGAGGTGCTGGTCAGTTTCCTGTCTCCTGTGAGTGGCAGGCAGAAAGCCTGGCTCTGGGCTGCCCCCCCTGCTCACAGGAGAAGGGAAACTGACCAGCTACTGTGCTGGTCAGTTTCCCAGCTCCTCCCAGTGGTGGCAGCCAAGAGTCAAGGTACTGCTCCTGTCAGGGCTGCAGCCTGACAGGAGCAGGGAAACCACTCTTGTGAGGAGCGGCAGCCTGACTCTCTCTGTCCCTGACAGGAGCAGTTTCCCCATTTGGGTCAGTGGTGGCAGCCCAGTGTCAGACTGCCATTGACAGGAGCAGGGAAATTGACCAGTGCAGCAACTGACAACTGACCACTGGTGCAAGGGTCGGTTCCCCAGCTCCCCGGAGTGGCAGGCAGCCTGGAGCCAGGCACCAGCTCCCTCCAACTCAGTTGTGTTAACCTTTGAGTCATGCAACTAGAGTGTGCATATTTCAAGGTTCTACTGTATGCTAAAGAAACTAGTTACTTGTCGTATCTCACCCGCAAAGTTGTTCTAATAATTGTCACACTGCAGACACCTTTCTAGCCTGGGCACAGGTCTTTCCTCCAGTTAAGTTGTTTCCAGCACTTGTCTGGGGTGGGGTACCAGGGTGAACTGATCACCTGGGTTATCTGCATCTCTCCCCCACCCTCAAAAAAAAGTGCTGTAAAGGTGAGAGACTCCTTTGTGTTCAGTCAAAACTTTCCCTCTGCTCCTGTAGAAAAATACAGCCTCTAAGTTGGATCCCAGCATCAGGTGACATGGTCACATGTGTCTGCAAGACCCCCTGTGTCCATAATACACAAGCCATCCCTCACATCCTCAGGAAATCTTGCTAATGGGTCATCACAGCCCTGAAGTGTGAACAGTTGGTGTGACCCAAAGCAGCAAATCAGCAATGACAGACATGTAGTTCGAGGTTCCTATCTTGATCTGCAAAAATGGTTCATGCATGCAAAAGAGATAATCAGATTCAATATATCTCAGCCCTTCAATGAGCTCAGGTGAAGTATCTTGCATAAAGCACGTTGCAGTTATGTCAGATTCCCATAGACAGTGTGGTCTGCCCTGTCACAACCATGTCTTCTGTTCTTTCAGTCTGTGACTGCAACGGGAAGTCTGGCCAGTGCCTCTTTGACAGGGACCTGCTCCGAGAAACAGGCAATGGATACCGTTGCCTCAATTGCATTGACAACACCGATGGCGCTCACTGCGAGAGGTGCAAGGAGGAGTTCTATCACAGGCGGGATGGAGAGGCCTGTCTGCCCTGTAACTGCGACCCCACAGGTACCGGAGCAGCGAGGTGGGGACATGGGAGGAGGTGGCGGGGATGGGAGTTTGAGAGACACAAAGGAGCCTCAGCTGGATTAGAAGTGAGCCAATCAAACAGCTGTTTTGTAGGTGCCAATTAAAATGGTCCCTGCCTGATTCTGGCAGATGAAGCTGACTGGGGCCTTAGCCATGTCTCTCCCAAGCTCTGTCTGCTGTGGCCAGCGCTGGCCAGGTCGTGGGAAGAAGGGACAGCCTGCCCAGGGCTTGCCCTTTGGGAGGGCTCCCACGCTGTGTGGAACTGCAGCCTGGCACCCAGGGTGGCAGCGCGATTTGGTTTGAAGTATGGCTGGGCCACGCCTGAATGATGCTGTGACCCGGAGCGTCTGGTCACAAAAATGTGCCCTGCTGCCTCTCCTGCATGATGTCAGGCCGGAGGGGTGAGCCCGGATGCAACACCTGGGCCGAGGCCTTAGGCTCATCCCTGTGGAAAGGAGCTGTGGCTGCAGGGTGTGGTGGCTCAGTTTCTAATTTTCCTCCAGCCACCGGAAAGCTCTGCGCGTCCGGATGCTGCTGGGATGCTCACGGTGTCGAAGTCGTAGTTTTCATCAACTCTGCACAGTGCTCTGCTGCTGAAATCTTTCCACATATCCAGTACAGCCTCGCTGCAGTAACAACACCCTCAGTGCCCCGTTATGGAGAGAGCGGGAGGTGGGGCGGGTCCCACCTATCTCAGCAGGCTGTGTCTTGCACTGGCTGTACCCCCGGCAGTGCCTTTCCCTTCTAACATTTTAATAATATGATACGGGAACTCTGCAGGCCAGCACAAGGCGTTCTATGGGCACGGCTCACTGGTAGCAAAGACCCTAAATTAATTCATCCCAGCCAGCCCCAGGCAAGTCAATAGAACAAATGAACTTCTGCCATTCAGGTCCAGCAGAGGTGGAGAAATCTTGTTGAGGATCCCAAATAGCCCTTGCCTGAGTCTGTTAGATAAACATCAATCAGAGATGGTCTTAGATGGTGCCTGCTCCAGCCCTGAGGGCAGGAGACTGGATCTGATGACTTCTTGAGCTCCCTTCCAGTTCTAGCGTTCCATGACTCTGTGCTCCAGAGACCTGCCCTTAGCAAAGTAGTCACCCCAACGTGAGCACTTAGAAGGCACGAATTCATTGTTCACATCATGCTTAGTTTGCCGAACTTTGTGGTTAAAACCTGAATCTGAATCTAGGCCACGCCCTGGATTAACATGCTCCAGATGGAGAGAGGAGGATTGAATGAGACCAGCTCGGCCTTATAAGGCTCTTAACCTTAATGAAAAAACATATCACCCTGTGTTACATTGCTATTCAGTGAGTCAAGCAAGTTCATCCCCCTTTGGAAATGTCAGGAAGAACATAGATCTGATGGAAAGCTTCAGGGCTTGGATCCAGGCCAGGCCTGGCCTTCAATGAGCACACAAGACAGCAGGATGTCTACCAGGCCGAGATCAGAGCTACTGTTTTTATTATTCCCTCTTCTCTTTACCATCTGCACTAAGCGAAACGCTCTCAGTATCATTTTTAATGAGCCATGAACGACTGTCAGGATGAGGGAAGACGGAATGAATTGGGCTTGTTTTGTTTAGAAAAGAGAAGCCTGAGAGGGAACATGATAGTGGTTTACAAGTACAGTAAACTCTTTCATATCCAGCAGCCCTTCTCTATGGTAGTCATAGAATCCTAGGGTTGGAAGAGATCTCAGAAGGGCGTCAAGTACAACCCCCGCTCAAAGCAGGACCAATCCCAACGAAAGCATCCCAGTTACAGCTCTGTCCAGACGGATGTAAAAAACCTCTAGGGAGGGAGATTCCACCACCTCTCTGGTCTATCTCCCAGTTGCTCAAGCAGGCAGGGCAGGGGCTTGGCTGGGGATAGAGAAAGCCAGTTCAAGAAGATGGTGTGATTTGACATCATCTGGTGAAGCTTGGTCAGTGATCCTGGTCCAGATCCTCATCTGATGTAACTTGGTCCAGCTGCACTGAAGTCACTGGAATTATACCAGTTTAAACCAGTTGTGATATGATTCTGGGCTTCCCTCAGGCTATGTGGTGTAAGTAGGGTTATTGTAGGGACAGGGAATCTTTATCCCATAAGAATCCATCATCTGCTACCTTGGTTTATCCTTTGCCAGATGCCATCATCATCTGTGTGGGTGTGGTAACCGTTTCCACAGCAGAACTAATGTCACAGGCCCACGCTGTGACCTCACGGTCAGCGCCCTCCACAGGTGCACAATTGTCCTGGCATCTGATCGGTGATCTGCAAACATGGTCTGCGGCTGTCCGCAGATTTGCAGGGCTCTCCTCGTGGGCTGGTTTAGCAGTAAGGGCAATGGCCCTATTAATACGAAACACCTGCCGTCAGTGGCCTATCTTGGAGATC
Organism: Carettochelys insculpta; assembly: GCF_033958435.1. Taxonomy (NCBI): domain Eukaryota; kingdom Metazoa; phylum Chordata; order Testudines; family Carettochelyidae; genus Carettochelys; species Carettochelys insculpta. The sequence continues at coordinate 56,805,224 of NC_134145.1, read as the reverse complement.
CCCCATTGGGGGGGGAAATGGCTTGACAGTAGGCCAGGAGTGGCCAAGCTGCAGCTTGGGTGCCACCTACCGCTCTTTTATGTTTAAAGCACAGCTCATGGTGACTCCCATCTCCTCCCATTCTCCACCTACCAGGCCTGGGGTGGAGCACCTGACTTCTGCCTTGCAATGAGGTGAGGCGTAGGCACCTTTGCCCAGCAGGAAGGGGGAACTGAACCCTGAGCCCTGCAGGCACCTTGAGTGGAGCCAAAGACCCCCTCAGCATTCCACCTTTTGAACCTCTGAAGATTGGAGAGTCAGTCAGTTGAGCTGCTCCTGCAATAGGACAGTGAGCTTTGCCTCACATGAGATTCTTTTCCCCCCACTCATATTATTCCTTGTGGCCCCCGTCAGTGTTAAATTCCTTCAGGGGTGTGCTTGACCCACACCAGCGCTGTGGTGGCGAGGCTCTTGAATTCTCTCCATCTCCCGCTCCCACAGGCTCTCTCGGCCTGCAGTGTGACAACTATGGCCGGTGCAGCTGCAAACCTGGGGTGAGGGGCGATAAATGTGACAGCTGCCAGCCGGGATTCCACTCCTTCTCAGAGGCTGGGTGCCAGGCAGGCAGACCAGAGGCGTAAGTACCTGATATGAGCTCTGCAGGCCGGACTGTCCTCTCCAGAGCTGTGTGGAGACTGGAGATAGTTTATTTCTGGGCAGTCTGCATGGGTAGCACGGTGTGGTAGCTGCACTTCCCCTTTCTGGTGACGGGATATGGGGGCGAAGGCCTCTCTCCCTTACATCATAGCCGTGCTAGAAGTCATCATGCTGGCCAGGAGGACAGAAAGTGAGGTGCTGAGTAATAACACTCCAGTCCACCTCCATGCAGAGCTCACGGCCTAACAGGTCTCCTCCCAGAAGAGAAACATCCCCGATCTTCACAGCCTCTGGAGGCCCATGTCCAGCACTTGTTTATTCAGCTCCGTCTGGTGTACTGAAACCTCTAGGACAACACACACACATCTGATGGAAAGAGAGATTTAGACACAGTGCACCTTAACCTGCGGAACTCACCCCCCCCCCCCCGCCCCACAAGGTTGCAGAGGCCACAAATTTAAGTGTTCAGAACAAGGGTAGTTAGTTATTTGCCTACGGAGAAGATGAACAGCAGCAGTAAATAAATAAAACACATGGTAACACACGGCCCAAAATATGCTAATGAGGCGCAGATGCAAATTCCCCGTGCCTCATTAGCATACAGTCACATGATTTGGAGTCTGGAAGACCATTCTTCTGGACTCCAAAATGCCGTTTAGAAGCGCAGTCCCCAGGGGATCTTCCGGAAGGAAGTCCTTCTTCTGGAGGCCCCTTCTTCCCAAAAATTTTCGGGAAGAAGAGGCCTCCGGAAGAAGGACTTCCTTCTGGAAGCTCCCCTGGGGCCGCGCTTCTAAATGGCGTTTTGGAGTCCGGAAGAACGGTCTTCCAGACTCCAAATCACGTGACCTTATGCTAATGAGGCACAGGAAATTTGCATCTGTGCCTCATTAGCATATTTCGGGCTGTGTATTACCATGGCACTTTCGAAGAAAGTGGCCTGTGTAGAAACGGCCATTCATTTTCTGTATCACATTCAGCATAACGGAGCAGCAGTTCCGAGCAGAGCCCTAAGGCACTACAGGTTGAACCTCTCTAATCCAGCACTCTCTTCTGGCAACATCTGTAATCCAGCATGAGTTTACTTGGCTGGACGAGTATTTACCACGGGTGTGGCCAAGTTTCCCGTGGTCTCATAAGGTTTGTTTCCATCCACCAGTCCTGTCTCTGAATGTTATTTAGTTGTAATTTACCCGCAAATGTCTTCTAAGAGCCCAGTAAGCAGTGGAAGTGTTGGTAATGCTGCTAGACAATATTGACCTCCCCTGGTCCGGCAAATACTCTTGTTTGGCACCAGTCGGGTCCTGAAGGTATTGGGCGAGAGAGGTTCAACGTGTACCATACTGCAAATAAATAAAACGGGGACATAATGGTTCTTGCTTCTGCGCACAAGCCAGACTGCAAGAGACAGGAGCTCAGAAGAAACTACCACTATGGGCAGGGTAAGGCAGAATTGTCCTTATGGGGTTTCCTGCACTTTTCTCTCTTGTTTTGTGCTGGCTCCTCTCAGAGACAGAGTGCAGGACCTCAGCTCTGATCCAAGGTGGAGAGTTCATAACCTCCATGTCGAGAACAAGTATCGGGAACAATGACCACCCTGCTGTGTCAGTGCAGTAATCCCTCGATTTACGCAGAGGTCGTGTCCTGGGCAACCTCCACGTAAATCGAATTTCACGTAAATTGCAGGGGGGTTGGGGACATCCCTGGAATGCCCCTAGCTGGGGAAAGGGGGGCAGCTACAAGGCCCCCAGCTTCTTCCAGTTGGGGGGCACACAGCTGCTGGTGCTGCGGTTTCTCCCAGCTAGGGGTGGAAGGTGTGTGTGTGTGTGTGTGTGTGTGTGTGTGTGTGTTTCGATTTGTACTTCACTCCCATTAATGCGAGTTAAGCACAAATTGAAATCGTGCTTCTAGAGCATTTGCTGTATTACCAAGCGGGGATGGCTGGGGAGGCAGGTGCATGGTGGGACCCAGCTAGCCGCGGTAAGGCAGAGAACCACTGCCGTATGGCACTTCCTGGGTTCTCAGTACGTCACCTCATACAGTCCCTGTCCATGATGGGCTAACCAGGCCAGACTGCTCCCTGGCTGTGTACACTGAGCTGTTGGCATGTGACGAAGGTGGTTATTGGGCTGAAGTGGAATCAGCCTGAGACGCTTTCTTTCCTTCTCAGTAGCGTTGCATGTGACTGCGATCCGGCCGGCAGCATGGGGCATTGTGACTCAGGTCGCTGCGTCTGCAAGGCAAATGTCGCAGGAGAGCGATGTGACAGGTAAGTTGTCCCAGCGTTGGGGGGGTCCCCAGGCCCTGCACCCCACCCGCAGTCAGCCGTGACTCCCATTCAGCAGGAGAACAGCAGGGTTATTAGGTGAGCTCGACCCAGCGTAGAACAGGCTTGTCAGCGCAGAGATCAGAAGCTGCCAGTGTAATCCAGCTCGGGGAGAGGCCTGGCCCTCCTTTCTCCCTCTCAAGTCAGCCAAGACTGCTCTCTCCCCACCTGCCCAGTTCCAATTCAAACCAGCCAGCCCCTCCTCCTGCCTTTGTCCTGTTTCGGAGGGTGAGGGGGGGGAAGTGTCATCTGGGTGCCGAGGTTACAAAGAGCACAGGGTCATTGTGTGCACATCAGAAAACACCACACTGACATTCCCAGCTGCAACGATGCAACGATGCTGTGCCTGGGGAAACAGGAGGCGACACGCGCAACACGAGGGGAATAAAATCCCTACCAGCCCATGGGGCAGAGGTCGGTTCCAGTTTGGTGTCATTCCTTTCCACAGAGCAGGGCTTAAAGGGCAGACCGGGGACCCGAAGGGCTCTGCCCATTACCGTGTGGCCCAGGAGCCATTTCCATGGAGTGTGACTCCTAGTCCCAAAGCCTGTCACCCCCTGGGTTTCCCAGAGCTTGGCCCTCAGCTGTTGGGCCAGACCTTCGACCTCCAAAGGGCTGCCCCAGGGCCGAAGCCTTCTGTGCTTTCCCCCGGCCTTCTCTGGGGGAAGGCGCCCAGCGTCTCTCTGCCCCAGGTCACAGAGTATCCTGGGGCACCCCAACAGCATCCCCTGCCAGAGTAACGCACTGCCTTAGCAGCAGAGCCTAAGAACTCCCTCTCCCTCGTGTGTGTACGGTGGGGGGGTGCAAGGGGAACAAAGTGCCTGTAGATGAGCTCTTCAAAGCCCGTTGCGCTATCTCACACCCAGCAAGGAGCTGTTATTACTCCCGGCCCTTTGGAGCTGAGCCAAGTCCAGGCAGGTGCTGCCGCATAGCAAGATCCACCCCAGCCCTGGTGCAGTACATTCCTGGGGCTCGTGCGGTGCTTCAAAGCTGTTCCTTAGCCCAGGACAGAGAAGGGCAGGGGCTGGTGGGCAAATCTGCCCCAGCGGTGGCGGACACTTGTTTATAAGGAGCCTTTGCTCGGGAGCCAGGTTTTTGCAAGTGCTCGGCACCCATGATGGGGGCCAGAGAGCCCAGCACCCAGCGCATGCTTTAGAAATTCTGGCCCTGGTTGCAGAGGGGTAGGTGTGACCCTTGCTGGGCGGCAGGAGTCTTGAGCTCTTTAATGTACAGCCAAGAGCATCCGCCCATCTCTGCTTCCACCGGGCCTCTGGGAAGGGAGCTCACGGTGGCTTGCTTGCAGCTGTTCACCCAGTGACTGGTTGGAGCAGGGGGCGGGTGGCGATGGAGGAGCTGTGACTGTGAGTGAAATATTTTCTCTGCAGCTGGGGTGTTCCTGAGCACAAAAGCTGTCACCTCTGCCAGCTGCGCTCTGCACCATCAGCTTTCGGGTGGCCAGCGAGTGGCTGACGCTGGCTGGGTCTCGGTGTTCATGGGGAGGCTCACCCCGTACAGCAGGCAAACTGGCGCGCGGACGCTCTGTGCTGATGTGAAATGTGCCCTAAAGCCCAGTGGACTGGTGCAATTTCTTTGGCAGGTGCAAGCAGGGCTACTACAATCTGGATGCCAAAAACCCCGAGGGATGTTCTCAGTGCTTCTGTTATGGCCACTCCGCCACCTGTGCCAGTGCAGAAAATTACAACGTCCATAAAATCACATCCACCTTCCAGCAAGGTAAAACCTCTCGCTGTCCGTGGCTCTTTTCCGCTCACACACACACACACACTCACAGCTGTAACCAACTGAAGCCTCATTCCCGTACTTGCAATCTGTTCCAAAGGAAACGACTAGAGCCATATGCCTTCTTGCTCAGACATCGCCCAGTGCCTTGGGCGGTGGCTTCAGTTCTTTCAGCTATCACTGCACAAAGAGGTATTTAATTGCTCTGTCAATTTAGCCTGAACAAAAGGAAGTTACTACACCCAGCAGTTTTATCCAGGTCTGCCACCGATCTCCGTATTGATGACCCGCTGGTCTTGTGAATTTCCAGATCTGAAGAAATGGGTCTATCCCAGGAAAGCTCATCCCCCAACGCGTTATTTTGTTAGTTTTTAAAGTGCTACATGACTGCTTGTTTGTTTTGGTCCTTGTGTGATTGCGTTAGCTTCCCCGAGTGCTTGCCTGCTGGGGGGCTGTGGCACTGTTACCTCCTGCTCCCCAGCCTGTGGGGGCTTTCCTTTTCCAGGATGTTCCCTGCTGGGGATGGAGAAACTGATATCCACCCCCATGGCTCAGCCTACTATGCCACAGTGACATTTCTCAGTGACCACTCAGCCTCCCTTCTGGCCAGCTAGCGCTCTGCAGTCCATGGCGTGCTGGGGGAACTTTGTGGCTGTGTTTACCTTTCCTGAAGTGCATGGAGAGCAGCACTTGACCTGTGCAGATATTCACGTTTCTGCTCACGGCTGCCATTGTCACCTCTCAGAGATGAATCACCGTGTGCGGGGAGGGCAGCCGGCGTCGTGCCGTCTGATCTTTTCCATGCAGGCATGGAATGCATTTTGTCACGTGCACCAAGGCGTGGGTGGATGTGCACCACCAGTAGAAAACCATGCGGGTACCAGTGGGCACTCTGCTAATCAGTTGGGCAGCACCTGAATCTCTCTTGGGCAGCCCCCCAGGTGCTCAGAGTACAGGGAACGCTGACAGCCAGTCTTCTTAAAAGAATCCGTGGGCTGGGTCCCCAGCTGGCGTCAGCCTGCTTTATAGGTTTGCACCCGCCAGGGATCGGCCACAGGGCGGGATCTCATTCACTAGTCGGAGCAATTTATTTGGAGCGGTTTCTAATTCAGTCGTGTGCTCCCTTTGAGCTCGTCAGAGCACCATGTGGCTATCAGCTGTGACCTCAGAGCTGCCCAAGCTTCCCTTGGAGCATTTACTCATGGGCTGATTTACAGATGATAGGAGGACACACCAGCCGGTAGGACACACACAACCTCCTCCTCCTCGGCAGGTGATCCCCGAGTCAGTCAGGATATCCCCGGGAACAGGCAGCTAGTGTACAGAGAACTGGGCTGGTGATGGTTATCAAGGTGGTCACTGACACACAACTCATACAGGAAGTGGGTAGTCCTAAGAATGCCGCCCTGGGCTGTGGCAAGGGAGTGTGGTCGTGTGCAGGGCAGACTTGATTGACCCTGACTGACCCGACTGCTGAGTCCTACAAACAGCCTTTCCTCTGCGCTCGTTTCCTGGCTGCAAACGGCTTCATTTTGCCTTCTAGATGCCGAGGGCTGGAGAGGCACGGGCATGGACGGGTCACCTGTACAGCTCCAGTGGTCTTCTCGCCATCGGCACGCGTACGTCACAGCCAGGAGATCGGAACCCATCTATTTCACGGCGCCGGGTACGGAAGGGAGCGCGGTGGGGAGACACACCTCGGGGAGCAGCAACAGACAAAGAAACGGAGCATGAAGCTGTTCTCAGTGTATTGCACAGACTGGGGTGTAACCGCCCACAGGCAGACTGGAACCTGGGACCTCTGGCGCTTAGTGCAGGAGCCTGTATGTTTGAGCTAAAAGCCAGCTGGCGCTGAGCTAAGGCTGTTAGTGGAGACTTGTTCTTTCTCTGCGTAACTGGGCTAGGTGCCACTCCATGGGACAGTGACCACACCTAGGCGTGTGGGTTACACAGTGGCACAGAAGCGGTCCTGCAGACAGACCCCTCCCCTTTGCGCTGTGGTGCTCACACCCACTCAGGGCTGGGCAATCTCATTAGAAAACCAGCAGAAAGTAACACAGGCCTGCTCAGTCTTCGCCACCTGCTGGCTTCCTGGTGCTGTGATTGGTTATTTCATACTGAGTGACAGATGAGGGGGTCGGCCCTTTTCCATGACCCCAGGTGCAGGCCACTGTGCGGGGAGGTGGTTTTTGAAAGGAAGAAGGAGTTTGATGCTTGTACTGAGAAGACGTGGGTTTCTGGCTGTTCCTTTCCCAACTGCGCCTGGCTCTGGCATGCCCTTGTGCACCAGCGGGACCTGGCGTGTGGGGCCTCAGCAGCCCTGACTGGCCTGGGAACCACATTTGGTGGGGGGCGGGGAGTGTTGTCAGATGCAAGGGAGTTTGGGATGCTCTGTACCACAGCCTGGGGGTTGCACTGGGCCGCTGGAGTGACTTGGGCAGTGACTTCCATTCTTTGGGCTATCACTAGACACAGAGGTATTTAATTGCTCCATCAATTTTGCCGGAACGTTTCTGGGTCCCCATCACTCAGGCTGGTGGGGGTGATCAGAATAGATGAAATATTGGAACCTTCCAAAATGCAGGTGTCTGGGGAGCTAGAGACTCCTTGTGTCTGGAGCTGGCTCCAGAAATTGAGACTTCCTCTTGAGAGGGTTTGACCCTTTTACCTTCTCCCTCTGGGTCTCCTATCTCCTCTCACAGCCAAGTTCCTCGGGAACCAGCTGGTGAGCTACGGCCAGACTCTGTCCTTCGATTATCGCGTGGACCGAGGGGGTCGTCGTCCTTCTCCCCGGGATGTGGTCCTGGAAGGAGCTGGCCTCCGAGTGACCGCCCCCCTCCTGCCTTATGGGAAGACACTGCCCTGTGGCATCAGGAAGACGTACACGTTAAGGTAAAGCAGGAGGATGCTGGGGGCAAGCTCACCCTCCCAGGCTGTAGAGCAGCTGCTCTCGGGACCACCGCGTGCCAGATTTGCTGAGGTTCCCAGGTTGTCCTGCTGCCAGGCCCACCCTCACCTAGTCAATTCCCAGTGCAGTGGTGCAAAGGAGCCTTCACAGCCAGGACAGGCTGCATTTCAGTCCCCGGTGCATGAGTCCATCCATCCCTAAGGAGGCCAGGAGGCCTGGTGCTTGGTCAGTGGGGCCCTGGGCCCTCTGCAAGCAAGAGAGGCTGAGGGGTTGATTCCAGGGTGCAAGTGTATCAGCTCTCCCTTCTTCTTGCCTCAAAGTCCCAGGGAGTGGTAGGTAAGGAGGAAGAACAGGGCTCCCTATCAGGGCAACCCTATGTCAGTTACACTCTGTAGGGGGCTGAACTTCAGTGCTCAGGTTCTTCCTGGTTGGGGGGCATTGCAAGAGAGCGACCGCCTGGAGATCTTTAATTTTGTTTCCCTCCTGACTTTCAGACTGGATGAGCGGCCAAGCAGCGGATGGAGCCCCGCGCTGAGTTACTTTGAGTATCGCAGGCTCCTCGGCAATCTGACGGCCCTTCGGATCCGAGCCACATATGGAGAATACAGTGAGTGTGGGGGGAGGGTTGGGGTCTGGGGAGAACCTCCCATAGCTCTTGTCCTCTCCAAAGCACTGTATAAACATGAAGCCTAACAGCATCTCCTTGAGGGGGGTAAATAAGGCACGCTACTTCAGGCTGGGGAAACTGAGGCACAGAGTGTGGGTGGGGATGTGACTTGCCCAAGGCCATGTGATGAGTCAGTGGCAGAGCTGGGACTCGGAGACTCTTTTATCCCAGCTCTTCATCTAACCACCGCACACATTCTCTGAATAGAAGAGCAGCGTGCACAGAATCACCTGCTACTTTCCGGTCTGTCATCACAGCCCTGGGAAGGGGTTCAGGATGCAGCCGCTGGCTGGCAATGTAATGTGTCATCTCCTCCATCAGGCACTGGGTACATCGATAACGTCACCCTGGTTTCTGCACAGCCAAGCTCTGGAGCCCTGGCTTCCTGGGTGGAACAATGCACGTGCCCTGCTGGCTACCAGGGGCAGTTCTGCGAACAGTGTGCTCTTGGGTACAAGAGAGACTCTGCCAACCTTGGGCCTTTCAGCACTTGTGTGCTGTGTGACTGCCAGGGGGCAGGCAACTGCGATCCAGACACTGGTAAGGAAAACCACCATCGAGGACAGCCGAGAGAGGGGCCTCCACTCTGTGGGCAGAGCTGGGACAGGGAAGAGTCCTGTGTGACAGGTGCCAGGGGTATCAGTCAGGGGACAGTTGTGCCGGCAGGAGAACTGGTCCCAGGAGTGTAGACAGGACAGTTTTGTGTCAGGGGAAAAAGGAGGTTTTGCCAGAACCTTAATGTTGTGCGGGACCCTCTCAATTTTGGTTATGTTCTCGGCAGGGAAAATCTTGTTTTGTTTTGATGTTGAAATATTTCATTTGTCCCTATCAGGGCTACTCAGCTGGGCTTTGCCCTATGTCAGTTACGCTCTCCTAACACAGGGTGTACCTCCCTGGCCTGGCTCCCTCGGGACCTGAGTGAACGAGGGGTATGAACCAGGAGAGATCAGGCCTCCAGGCTCACCTGAGAGCAGGCAGGGGCACGTCTCCCAGCCACCACCAGATCCCTGTCCGCAGGATGCCTGGGGAGATTCCCCACAGTGGGGGTCCCTGACCCCAACTGGGTTCCCCCTAGGGCTCCCTGCCACCAGTGGGAGCATCTCGTCAGCTAGCCCGACTCTGGGCAGCTTGGGGCAGACCAGGGATGTTGCTGGATGAGGGTGCCGGATAAGAAATTTGCAACCTGCGTGATATTAAAACATGAATTCGAATAGTATGTCAGCTGTACCTGCATTTAATCCTGCAATAGAAATACATTGCAAAATATACTGCAGAATATCCCCATGAAATCTATTGAAACCATAAAACCACAGCTTTCTTACTTTATCAGAGAGTTATCATTTCCCCCGCCTCCCACCATCGAAATGGTGCATTTCAACTGGCCTGAACTGGACGATTTCAAATCGTGGCTCTTCGTTCTGATTCGGAATGCAAGCCCACTTTGCAATGCCAGGAATTCCCTTTTCCCAACCCGCTTCCATCCTGAGGCTGCAGAGGATAAAACTGGGTGATGGGGAAGGTGCTGGGTGCCAGCAAAAAGTGCTGGATTCTGGAGAATGCTGCCCAGCGTTATAAAGACCGGCACACATGCATGTGTCTTTATCAGCAGCGTCTTGTACTCCGTGCAGTGTTCTGCCTCCAGTCTAGAAGCAGAATGCTGACTATTTAGTCATTCTTGGGGCTGGGTGTACAGTTAAATAGCCTGAGGGTCTGCCCCCTAGAGACCTGTCTAGACATGGGACCTCTTAAGAGAACCGGGCAAGTAAACATTGCCCCAAGTTCCAAAGGATTTTGTTGAATGCTGGAGGAGAATGGTGCCAAGGTTCTCAAATGCTGCAGAGGGGCTGCCAAGTTATAACGCATGGCACCAGGATACAGGTGGCTGAGTTGGGTTAGGAGGAAGTGTCTTAGCTGGGTCTTGTGCTTGGTTACAGGCATGAGCTGACTCACATGGGGCGATGCAGATGGCAGGAGGTGGCCTGGGGCTAGGAGGAAGGTTCTTTTTCTCACATGTAGAGTGGCAGTGCCAGGCTGTTGCAGCCTGAACCAGACTACCGGAGCCACGTCCAGCTCAAGCCGCACTGGCTGTCGTGACACCTTCTCCTGTCTTTCCCAGGAGACTGTTACGCGGGAGATGAGACCCCGGACCCCGGTGACAGCTGCCCATTGGGTTTCTACAGTGATCCTTGGAAGCCACAGAGCTGCCAGCCCTGCCGCTGCCCAAATGGCCAGGGCTGCTCAGTGGTGCCAGGGAGCCAGGAGATCGTGTGCAGTAACTGCCCTCCAGGAGCCACTGGTAATGTCCTTCCTCTGGGTTACGTGGAGATTTGTTTCCTTTTCAGGGTCCTTCTGTAACCCGCATGCCAGGGGTGTGGATCACTGTCCCAGGCAGTGACACTGAGACCACTTACAGAGAGAAAGAAGGAGCCTCCTCTAGACCCTTCGCTGAGAGCCAGGTGGCTTTTAACTCAAACTGGAGACACTCCTGCACGAAGCTCCAGAGCTCCCAGGTTCGAGCCCGCCTGTGGCCTGTGACACTTCCAGTCTCCTACCGGCCAGCAGGCAGTTTCCTTTCTGACATGTCTTCGCCAGGAATGTCCCTGGCTCGTACGGAGTGAGGCTGCGCGGGCTGCAGCGTGGTCATGTCTGTACAGCCCCATCGGTGCCCTGCTTTGTCTCTCTGTCATCCCCAGTAGCGTGCAACAGCTCCAGGTGCAATCAGGCCCCCGCTGGGCAGGGGTGGTACACACCCAGGGAGAGACAGAAAGACAAGACTGGCAAAGGGGGCGGGAGGGAGGCAGAAGCACAGAGAGAGGAAGTCCCTGGGTCAAGACAGACACAAGAGTAGCTCCCAGTGTTGTGAGCTAGTGGGCCAGAACTGGCTCCCTTTCAAGGTACCGCTGCCTGGCCTGCATTTCCCTGGGGATGGACTGTCCTCCGGCCCGGCAGCTGGGATGGACAGTGATTTGCTTTCTGGGCTGTTTTGGGTCAGACGCTCCATGGAGTTAACTTGGCTTCTCCTAACTGCTCGAGGAGAACGAGTTCCCCACACCGAGTCTGGGAAATTCATTGTCTCGTAGATCCCAGGAACGCCGAGTGCCTGTGTTGCTTGACTCTGAGGACAGGGGAGCAGTTGCTGGGCATTGGCTGCTGTTTCAGGGCCCTCTAGTTCTGGAGGGTAACCAGCCTCTGTCTTGTTTGTCTCCCCCAGGTGTGAACTGTGAACTCTGTGCAGATGGCTATTTTGGAGACCCCTTGGGAGAAAACGGTCCCGTGAGGTCCTGCCGGCCTTGCCAGTGTAGTGGGAACATAGACCCCAGTGCTGTGGGGAACTGTGACCGGCTGACGGGTGAATGCCGGAAATGTCTCTACAACACGGCTGGCTTCTCCTGTGAGCAGTGCCAGGAGGGGTTCTATGGGAACCCCTTGGCCCCCAACCCAGCAGAGAAGTGTCAAGGTAGGAGCGTAGGCTGGAGTGTGTGCTGGAGAGCCTGGGCCTGTGAGTGAACTCCTGTGAGAGAGAGAGAGAGAGAGAGAGAGTACCAAGGCGGGGCATGTCAGTACCAGCTGGGTTAAAGCCTCCGAGAAGGTGCTGGATAACCCTCTGCAGAAATCTGGGAGGAGCCAGGACCCAAGACCAATGTTCCCTGCAAGCTGAGCCCTTGGGCAGCCACTCACGAGAGAGAGAAATGCACCCATATGATTAGCAGAGCGCTCAAAGCCAGCAGTGTATGTTTCTCCTGGTGGTGCACATCCACGCATGCCTGGGTACACGTAACAAAATTTATTCTGCCCATGGGTGGAAACCCGAGAGGGAACGTTGCCTGAGACGCCTTTGAGTAGTGTCAAGTTAAGCATTGGTCTCACTGATCTGACAGCTGGCTTCCAGGGTTTGGGTTCAACAGGAACCCCCCCCAGATCAGAGATCCCTGACCTGGTGTGAGAGTGGGGATTGGTTGCTGTAGCAGAGCGTGGGGGCAGGTGGAGATGCTGCAGTGCTGAGAGCCAGCCCTGCTAGCTCTGTTTTCTGAGGGACAGCAGGGCAGTGTCTTGAATTCAAACAGGAGAGTGTTAGGTAGCTGGATGCTGTCAGTGCTCGGGGACTCTGGCAGTAGGACTGAGTTTCATTCATTGGCCTCTCCTGAGCCCAGAATGGGAGGTGGGCAGACAGGTCGCTGCGGACGTAGTTAGTTATGGCCCTTTGAAGAACTCGGCAGAAGCAGAAGTGGAAGACATGGGAGAAAGAGGGAGAGATGCTCTGGTGAGGACAGGCATGTGTTATGAGAGCCACTGTGTTCCCTTGGGCTCGTTAGTTCTCAGTGTTGCTCTGATTTATGGCTGCTTTGCTTTCTCTGCAGCCTGCAATTGCAACTCGCTGGGTTCTGACCCTCTGACGTGCCGAAGCGACGGGAGCTGTGTTTGCAAGCCAGGATTCATGGGGCCCAACTGTGAGAACACACACTGCCCGGCCTGCTACAGCCATGTGAAAACACAGGTAAGATTCTCCATCTGATAGCTAGGTGCCCCTCACCCTGGTATATGAGCTGGAATGATCTGCCTGCTCTGCCCGCCGTCACGTCTCCAGCACAAGATTTCAGCAAAAATTACCTCTCCTCCCCCTGCACTCATTCCTTTGCCTTCCTGCCAGAGATCAAACCCAGGAGCTGTCAAGGCGAATCCACAGATAAGGTTCAGCAAACTCACTTTTCCAGATACAAAGGAGATTAACCACCTGCCCTGCCCCAACACCTCAGCTAGGCCCAGAAATAGAGATTCTTCTCTCCAAGAAACAGCTCAGTGCAGATCTGGGGTCTGTAGTGTCTGGTACTCTTTCCACCTCTTGAACTTCCAGCTTACTAGGAAAAGATGAGGTCCTTCTAGGACCTAGCACCTCCCTGTGGGTGCTGCTATGAGGGGATGACGTTAAGGAACCTGGGACTTCCCTCCCCTTGGAGCAGAACACATTCACTGTCATTCCAACCTCCTGCTCAGGTTTCAGGATTCGCTACTTTCCTGCTCTCATGACCAGATGTTAGTACTCTCAGGAAGCTGTTGGTGGCCTGCTTGGTCTCCAGAGGGCCAATGTTCACATCCCTAGCACCATGGTCCTGACGGGCCCTGGGTGATGTCCTTGGGGATGGTTTCCAGAAACAGGTCAAGGACTGCCTGGGAGGTGATAGCCGCAGAGGCTTGCTTATTCTCCTGCTACTAGTTATGCTCCAGCTGGGAAAAGTTTGCAGCACTTTGCCCAGGCTGTGTGTGGGGAGCTGACGCTGCCTGGTCCAGTAATGGAGGATTTCAGCCACCAGGGCTGTTAACCTGGCGCTCTGACCAGGATTCGCATTCATGGAAAGGACTTTTCCTCCAGGCAACATTCCTGATTTGCTGGCCTCACTGCTCCGGAGGTGACTCTTCCTCCCACCTCCTGCTGCCAGCAGACCTGGCCCAAGTCTTTGTTTCTCGGCCTCTGTAACCCATAGTTCTCTGGCTTGCTTCCAGGTGGATCAGTACTTGACACAGCTGCACCAGCTGGAGGTGCTGGTGTCTCAGCTGCAGCCTGGCAGTGTGGCAGGGGCCAGTGAGGAGCTGGAAAGGAAAATGCAACTGACTGAGGAGACCCTGCGAGAAATCCTGAGAGAAGCTCTGAGTTTACAAGGTAATGGCCTGCACCTCCCCGGGGATGGGACCTGGGGGGACAGCAGCGGGGTTCCTGGAGGCTGAATGCAGGCAGTGCAGGGACCCTGGAGTGCAGGGCCAGGGCTGTAGCTCTGAATAACGCACTCCAGAGATGGAATTCTGGGATAGGCTTTTCCCTCTCCCCATCCCTGACTATGGAGAGGTGTGTGTGTGTGTGTGTGCGTGTGTGTGTGTGTGCGCGCGCGCACGCGCCTGACAAACCTCCGCCTCTTGGTGCAGTTTGGAGACAGAAGGCGCTCTGGGACAGCCCCTGACTGACAGTACGGTGTAGGGATGGGAGGACGCTCTGGGACAGCCCCTGACTGACAGTACGGTGTAGGGATGGGAGGACGCTCTGGGACAGCCCCTGACTGACAGTACGGTGTAGGGATGGGAGGACGCTCTGGGACAGCCCCTGACTGACAGTACGGTGTAGGGATGGCAGGACGCTCTGGGACAGCCCCTGACTGACAGTACGGTGTAGGGATGGCAGGACGCTCTGGGACAGCCCCTGACTGACAGTACGGTGTGCGGGTAGGGGACATTCTGGGACAGTGTCCCCCCCATCTGTTGATATAGAGTCGGGACAGGAGAGCTCGTACAGTGTGGGGGTGGAGGGACGCTCTAGGACAGCCTGACTGTAGCACATCCGAGCTACCTTTCCCTCCATTGAGCTATCTGTGGGGTGGTGCTCGGTTCCAGTCTGGTATCCAGTGGCTCACCAGCAGCCCAGTAACCCTCTCTGGGTCTCTCTTGTCAGCCGCTGACATGTCCCTGGAGAGCCGGCTGTCCAAAATGGCGGGACAAGACTCCAGCTACCAGAGCCGCTTGGCCGGCATCAGTGCAACTGTGGAGAGGCTGCAGGCCCTGGGGCGTAGGTACCAGGCCCAGGTGCAGGACACGAGGAGGTTGCTCGAGAAGGCCCATTTGGACCTGGAGCAAAGCAAAGTGACCCTGAATGGGCTGGTGAGTTCAGCCCCATATATGCCCTGTTCCACTGCTGCAAGGGCCAGTGTGATCCTCATCCACTGACTTCCTGCTCTCCAGGGTGGTCTCTCAGCACCTGATGCGAGCTCAGGAAGCTCTCCAAATCCCCGGCCCCTATCTCCCTGAGCTCCAGCGGCTACACAGCTCTTTGCAGTGCCATGGGGTGAAGCCACCTCTGCGGGCTGGAGCTCTGAGCCCCAGGCTGCTGTGAGCCGTGGAGATGTACCCTGAAGAAGGGTGGGAGGAGGGGTCCTCCTTCTCCATAGCCTCCTTCAGTTTTGTTGCAGGGAGGCTGCAAGCACAGTGAAAATAACGTTGTGGGTGCAGAAGTCAGGGGAGCTGTGGCCCGACCCTGGCTGCATGACTGGGGCTTCTTAACATTGCTCTTGCCTGGGTGCCTGCAGGCCGGAACAGCTGGCGAGGGTGCTTTGGGAGATGCATTGGCGCGATGCGTTCTTTCTTACCTCCCGCCAACCATCATCAATCCCTCCCTCCTGCCAGCATCAAACCAGAGCGAGCGTGCGCTCAGCGGGCGGTGAGGGTGCAATTAACTTCTCTGTCTCTGCAGAACATTCCAGCTTCCAATCTCCCTGGTGGGGCCAACAGGTTTTTGATGCTGGCGCAAGAAGCTGCCAGACTAGCAAACAGGTGAGCTGATCGCTGGATCCAACTGGCAGGCGAGGTAGCTTTATGTCAGGCCCTGATTTTTGTCCCTGCAGTGAGCAGGATCCCCCAACCTGTCTGATGTAATCCAAACCGATGGAAATTTCGGTTATGTTCATATAAAAAAAAAAAAGAACTCTTTTGGCCCGGGTAAGAAAACAAGTCTGTAGAAGGTAAAAGCTTTACACTCATCCCTTGTTTAATGAGTGTGTGACTTACGAGTACTCACTAAAAGGAGGGAAGTACATCTCTACCTTTGTTTGCAAAATGTGTGGACTTCCCCCGCTTATATGAGCCAGCCGGGGGTCCCTGGCTGGGACGTGGGGAGATTCACCCAGCCTGCTTCCGGCACCCCCGGCCTGCAATTCACTGCGCATCCCCGGGCCTGGCCTTCCCCCAACACCCTCCCGGCCCATGACTCCCTGCACACCCCCTGGCCAGGCTCACTCCCAACACCCACCCTGTCCTGGTCCCTGAACCCCCCAACCTGCTGCACCCCCCACAGCTACAGCTGCTGCAGCATGAAGGAATGAGCTGCCATCTCCACCACTGGAGCTGCCACCAGGTTTTAACCCTTCCTCCCACGCGTGGCCGCAAACTGCCCCCAGGCTTTAACCCTCTCCAAACCCGCCCCCACCCCCCATAATCCAAGGTTCACTTACCTTTCAAAAGCAGCATCACCTGCTGCCGCTCCTTCACCGAGTTAGGAGCACTAGGGACCAATCAGAGACCTTTGCACGTATTTTGATGGGAATGTAGTGTCCCTCTTACAAGTTTTCGCCTGCAAGCAGAAAGCTGGGAGCCAGTTGTGCTTGTCTAGCAAGGGGTGAGCGTATTCATGGGTGTATACATGTGAATATAACTATACAAACACAGCAACACATTTGGATACTAATAATGAGGTGGATAAGCCGGAGCAGCCGATTGCACTGTGCCCCCCTGATGAAATTACACGCCCCACGCCCGCTTTGCGCACCCCTGTTCTGGGCCAGGACAACCTCTGCTTCAGTGCCCAGTGACTGTGAACAGATGCACAAAGAATAAACCCCACTGCCAAGAAGCTCATATTCTGCAGGGATGAGATGCCCTTTCTGCTCTCTCCCTGTTTCCCGGAAGGCCCCGGAGACGAGGTAGGTGAGGTGGTTTCTTTTACTGAACGCATGGTTGTTGGAGGTGAGCCAAGCTTCCAAGGCCGCTTTGTGGCTGGCTGTTATATGCGTTAAATAAAAGACACCACTGCACCCACCTTCTCTTTCCCATACCCTGGGCCTGACCCGGTTACAACGGCTTTCAGGATGACCCACCTGAATAAAATGAGGAGACCAGTGGCTAGAGGCAGGGAGGCAACCCTTGGAGGCCCAAGTCTCATGGGACCCCTTCTGTCTTCCAGCCACATGCAGTTAGCCAATACCATTGAACAGGCAGCCAGGGCGGCGGTGGACGACTCGGGACAGGCCCTGCAGCTGGTGCGCTCAGCTGTGAGTGGAGGAGGCATCCTATCAAACTCCATGCAAGAGCTGCTGAGGAAGTAGGTTCACAGCACATTTATGACTTTGGCTCCCATGGCGGGAGGAGGAGAGATTATCCTCCTTATGGGATGTTGAGGGTGTACAATTTCCTTAAACTTGAGGGGCCAATTTTGTTCCTTGGGCAGACAATCCACCGGAGTCAATGGGTTTCCACCGGAGCTGGTTTTGGTCTGTTTCAGACATAGCCCTGCTTGTTAAGAGGGAATTAGATTGGTATAACTACGTTGCTCCAAATTCGACACAGTGAAACCACCTAAGTCCGGGGCAGGTTAAAATCCAGTGGGGCCCTGGGACAACACAGTCAAGGACCCCCACACCCATATATTAAAATGTTAATGTGACATCTGTATTTATGCTTTAAAATTTATTCATGCTTATTCTTACTCATGATGCTGAATAAAATTACGCGTCAGGTACTTTTAAAAGAAGAACAACGTGACACATTTCTTTTGTTCCATTAAAGCAAATTGTTTCAACAAAATGGAAGTGGGGGCCCTCTTCCCTGCGGGCCCTTAGGCAACTATTCCTTTTGCCCTTATGTTAATCTGCCACTGCCTAAGCCTGGCGTACGCAGCCCTGGCCTGATGGGAGAATTCTGGTGTCAACCACGCTGCTGCCTTCTGCTGACCTTTGCGGATGGGAGAACCCCTCCCATTGACGTAGGTAGCATCTTCACTGAAGCAGCTGCAGCGGTTTGTGTGTTGACAAGTGGTAGCAGCAACAGAGAAGAGCTGCACAGCTGGTTCGGGATTGAGGGGACCAACCTGTAGGGAAACATCACAGTGGGATGAGCAGGATTTTCAAAGCCAGTGTTGATTTTGGGTGCCCAACTTGCAGCACCTTAAAGGGCCCTGTTTTATAGAGAGACCTGAGCACCCACCTCTGAAATTCAGGCTCCTTTAAGGCATCTCATGATTTTGTCAGCCCATCCATTTTTGTCGCTTTCGAAACACCTGGCCAACGGGTGAGCTGTGACTGGAAGGAGCTTGTGACGCAGGGTTGACGGGGTTGGGGGTGGCTGTGTTAAACACACAGAATTTCTTCGGTGTGGGAAGCGGAGGTGATGCTTTGCAAAGATGGAGGCCCCAACCAGCTTGCAGGCTACGGAGCTGAGGTAAATGGCTGAGCAGTGAGGAGCTGGTCTGTCTCACAGGCTGTTACATGTGAGTGGGTGTTACAGATTATGGTGCTTTTCTTTTTTCTTCTCTGCAGATATGAAGAAACCAAATTACTGGCCCAAGAGCTGGAGGCCGACGCCAGCAGATCTGCCCTGGAAGCAGACAAGGCCTATCAGGGCAGCCTGCAGCTCCTCAGCTTCGTGTCTCGCCTATCAAAGATCAACGTCGGGTCCTTCCAGGTGAGGACTTCTCCTGTCCTGGACCCCAGAGAACTCGGAGCACTTATAGATGCAAATCACCTTCCTGCTGCCCCCTCGGCCTTCCCAGTGTCCTGCTGGGAAGGAGCCGATAACGTTCCTCTCACCTCGCTCGTCTTTCCCCTTGGTCCCCGTCTCCTTTCCTCCCATGAGCACAGTGGCTGGAAAGCAGGGGGGAAAGTATTGGAAATTTCTTACAGGTATTGTCATATCACACCCCCCTGGGGCAGAAGCTGCAACAGGACAGTATCTGCAAGAAACTTACCTGTGAGGTGAAGCGCAGGAGGCTCAGGGCAGGAGGTGGGGTGGGGTGGGATGTAGAAGGCAGTGAGGCAGTGAGCTCAGGGCTGAAGCAGTCCCAGGCCAGTGGGGTGTAGGGCTGGGAGCACACACACCTCCTATAGCAAGCCCCCCGCCGGCCCCTTTAACCCGCCTCCCCCTCTGTCTTTGCCCATCACGAGGCTCACTGTGGTGGATCCTCACCCCTGCTCGCTGGTCCCGCAGGCTGCAGAGGAGCAGGGCCTGCTATCACCCTGCAAATCACACGGCCCTTTCCACCCAGTGAGACCAGCAGCCAGTCGGTGCCGGGGACCAGCTGTCCCGCTTTTAAAGGGCTAGTCCTGTATTTAGGCCTCCCGCAGGTGTCCCGGCATCTAAAAACCAGGCGGATTTCCCCGTTTTCTGTCTCTTCTCGCCCACTGTTGCTGCCTCGCTCACCAGCAGCCCAGCCACCTGCTGGTCCAGAGGCTGACAAGGAGGATTAGTGGGTCAGACAACGCTTCAGTGTGTGGGGCTGGCTGCTCCCCCTGCTGGGCTGCAGGTCCCCCCCACCCCCTTTGCAGCCCGTGCTGAGTGCTTGCTGCGGTGACTGGCGAGTGCGGGCAGACCATGGCTGGCACCTGTCCTCTCTCCTGCCCTTTACATTCTCCCCCCGTCCCTGTCATGTCTGTCACCCCCACCACAGCCCTGCCGCTCCCCACAGCGCGGCGTGGAGAACCTGCGGCAGGGCGGCTCATGCAGCTCTCTAGCAGCCTGGCTGGCCAGCTCCTTCCTCCCCACGCTGCCTCTAGCTAGGCCGGCACCAGGAAAAGCTCAAGCCCCAACGGCTCAGGACGCCGGCCAGGAGGAGCCAAGCCCTCCGTGTGCCAAAGCCCCACCCAGCGCTGGCATGAGGAAGCGTCTCTGCCCCTCAGCTAAGCTCTGCAGTGATGGGAGGAAGCTACTTCCAGCCTGTTGGCATCTCGACCTTGTAGGTCCCCAGGCTGGGGCACTTAGCACCCTCTTCAGGCACTGCCCCAGCCTTAGGTCCTGCCCCAGGGACTGCAGGGCTGCTCTGTCCCCTGGGCATCCTCCCCTGCTGAGCCACCTCTCATTGCTGATGCTCCAGCAGTCGGGTACCCTGGTGCACAGTGTGTTAACCGGGTCCTGCTCACGTTGTAGCCAGGAGGTGGCTGGGTTAGGTGGGTGGCCAGTAGCAGCTTGGAGGCGTTTGTTGCCTTTCTACACTGCGCAGGCAGGAAGGGACAAGGTGCTTCTAGCCCTAGGGAGCAGGAGTGAGGGAGGGCGTGATGCTCTGGAAAAACATGGGCCAGGTCATCCCTACCTCCATCCCCACTCGCTTCAGCTGGAAGCAGCTCCCCTCTCCTCCCTCACACACAGCGCCAAAGGGCGGCTCCTGGTCATGTTCTCCTGCGACCCCCGATGCAAATCTGGGGAGGGGAGTCTATGACCTACCCTGCCTCTCACTGGTTGTCTGAGGAAGATGTGGTACGGGGGAGGTGGGTCCATCTCAGCAGTCCAGCCAGGCATGAAGGGTGCAGAGCACTGGAGGGTGGGTCAGGATGGTCGGTCACCTCCACCCCCATGTAAGAGGCGTACAGGAGTGGGTATGCGTCACCGCCCCTGCGCTAGCCTTACAGAAAGTCAATCAAGACGCCAGCTACAGAGTATTTCTTTTTAGCAGTGGCCCAGTCAACTAACGTTAATTTGAACCTTTGTAATGCCTAGTTCTGATGGACTGATCCTGGTTCTGATGAACTGCCAGTGAACGGGCTTGAATAAGAGCCATTTTACCAGGTGTCCCGTACTCAGCGTAAGAAAATATGGTCACCCTAGTACTGGGTACCTGTGATCAGCACAAGCTCTCCTTTCCTTGGTGTTTCAGGAGGAGGTGAACCAGCTCAGGCAGAAGGCAGACACCTTCATGGGCTTGGTGGAGACGTACATGGCAGAATACAGGCGCCTGCAAAGCAACTCAGCCAGCTGGGAGGAAGAAATCAGGCAGTTGTTACAGAGCGGGGAAGGGAAGAGACTGGTAAGAGACGCCATCCCCCCTTGGCAGCAGGGACCCTGACGGAGCTGTCGTCCGTGTGGTCTGTACGGACTCCCATGCACTCTGCTTGATCTGCTGTCTCCTTGGGTCCCTCCTGGCTCATTACAGGCTTCCAGTCAGCTTTTGTCCCGTGCCACCCTTGCCAAGAGCAGCGCACAGCAGGCCCTGAGCGCCGGCAATGCCACTTTTTATGAAGTGGAACTCATCTTGAGGAATCTCAGAGGTGAGTCTGTGTTCAGCAGCGGGCCCTGGTTCCAAGCAATTGCTCTGCAAGCTCCACATTGCTCTTTCGCCAGCCGGCGACCATCACGGCCTGTTCCAATGTAGCGTCCTCCCAGCATCAGAGGGTAAAGGACTGTTCTAGGCGCTGCCTGAGCATTTCAACAGCCCCATGGCTGTGTGACACGGAGGGGATCATAGAGTCATACGGTGGGAAGGGACCTGAGCAGGTCATTGAGTCCAACTCAAAGCAGGGCCAATTCCAAGTAAATCATCCCAGCCAGGGCTTTGTCAAGCTGGATTTAAAAACCTCTAGGGATGGAGATTCCACCACCTCTCTGGTTAACACATTCCAGTGTTTCACCACCCTCCTGGGGAAATAGTTTTTCCTAATATCCAACCTCCATCTCCCGCACTGTAACTTCAGATATGAGGAGCCTTTCTCTCCAATTTGGCCCCCTCGGATATTTTCTCAATCTCTAGCTGAAAGCATTCGTCCATGGGATAAGCAGTTCCAGGGCTGCCAATCTTTTGGGAGTTCTGCATCCAGGACTCTCTTGTTTGCTGCTCCTTCAACAAACCCCAGCCTGGCCTCCCAGGAACGTCCTTCTCTCCCCTCTGGGATCTGACCAGGCTGTGTATTTTCCATTTTAGACTTTCACCTGCAGGTAGATGGTAGGAGAAGAGAAGCCGAAGAAGCCATGAGAAGACTCCCTCTCATCAGCAGTATGGTCAAGAACGCCGGAGATAAGACTAGCCGAGCAGAAGGAGCCCTGGGCAGTGCAGCGACAAATGCAAAGACAGCCAGAGGCATGGCCAGCGACGCAAAGGAGCTCACCGCTGGTATCCAGCAGGTCAGGGGCAGAGCTCTGGGGAATGGCAGGCGTAAGGAGGGGGAGTGATGGACATAAATGGAGAAGGGGCACTGAGCAGCCATTTTCTTTCTGGCTTAGACTCAAACCTTAAGTCCAGCTCAGATCTTGGTCAACATGAAGAGGGCCAGTTACTTGCGTGTATCCTGGAAGTGTCCTGATAGGTAATACACACGGCTGAGCCCCCACTGTGGAGGGGAAGGTTTTGTATGGTGCTGGTCTGGCACCAGTGCTGCAGGTTCAGCCTCTAAGGAGAAGACCGCTCTGCAGGTGGAAGGCGTAAGGCCTAGCTCAGCCAGCCCCTTGAGGCACCTATGTAGGAGGCGGGAAGAGAGAGTACCCAGGTGCTGTGGCTGCACTGCTAATGTTAGTGCGCGAGCTTGGGGAGAAATAGTGCCCATATGTCCCACCCCGCTGGGAATTGCCCCTTGCAGCTCCAGCGTAGAGGTGCCTGACGTCACACGGAGTAATTCACGGGCCTGGAGTAATTCCGCGGCGTGTGTCAGAGAGGGGGCATTCCAAGAGCAGCTACAAAGCTCGGCTGAAAGGAAATGAAACTAGTTGGGAAAAGAACACGATGGTGATGCAAGTGGGTAACTCTGATCCGACTTGGGCCTGATGGGCCCATCAAACCGGCTTGTGAACTAGGTCGTCATTCCGCCCGTTCAGCTCTGGCTGACTTTCAGAGGTGCCAAGGACCAGCTGCTCCCACTGACCTCAGTGACAGTCGTGGGTGCATAGCACGTCCAAAAGTCAACCACTAGGGCATATGGTGCCACTGTTCTCTCATGAATGAATCCTCGTGGGCCTTTGTGCCTCTCAGGTGTCTCCTACTCTGGCTGCCTTTGCTTCCCTAGGAGTTAACGCGGATGAAGCTGGAAGCCAACAGGACGGCCGACAGGGCCCTGGCGCTGGAGAAGGGAGTTGCAGTGTTACTGGACGAGGCCAGAGCAGCACAGAGGGAGCTCACAAGGAAGGAACAGGAGATTACTGCGGATGCCTCTGCTGCACAGAAAGTGTGTTCCCATCCCTTTGCCTTCAAGGCAACTGCCGACCTCCTGGGGTGACCCCCAAGGAGGTGTCTGGCTCTGACTGGCTCAGGCGGTTGGCTCTGACTGGCTTGCTCTTGCCTCCCTTAGACTGCTCAGGAGGCGCAGGGCGTCCACGCCAGTGCTCGTAGTGCTGGGGCGGCTGTCCAAGAGACACTGCGTGCTCTGGAAGATGTTCTACAGCTGATGGGTGAGTGTGTAACCACCTCCTTCTAGACGGGGGTGGGCTACAGGGCTACATTTTCCTAGGGGGTCAGGGTCTGGGGTGGAGGTCGGGAGCTGCAGAAGGGAGCTTGGGGTAGGGGACTGGGGTGCAGGAGAGGGTGTGGGTTCTCACAGGGTGTTTGGGTGACCTGGGGCAGAAGTGCAGGAGGAGGGTGCAGAGCTGGAGGTCCCAACCCTTTCCATTTTGACAATTCAGGAAGACTTGGGCCGTGTCTACACGTGCACGTTACTTTGAAGTAGCAGTGCCAACTTCGAAATAGCGTCCGTCACGGCTACACGTGTTGGGCGCTATTTCGAAGTTGAAATCGACGTTAGGCGGCGAGACGTCGAAGTCGCTAACCCCATGAGGGGATGGGAATAGCGCACTACCTCGAAGTTGAACGTCGAAGTAGGGCACGTGTAGCCGATCCGCGTCCCGCAACATCGAAATAGCGGGGTCCGCCATGGCGGCCATCAGCTGAGGGGTTGAGAGACGCTCTCTCTCCAGCCCCTGCGGGGCTCTATGGTCACCGTGTGCAGCAGCCCTTAGCCCAGGGCTTCGGGCTGCTGCTGCAGCTGGGGATTCATGCTGCATGCACAGGGTCTGCAACCAGTTGTCGGCTCTGTGGATCTTGCATTGTTTAGTGCAACTGTGTCTGGGAGGGGCCCTTTAAGGGAGCGGCTTGCTGTTGAGTCCGCCCTGTGACCTGTCTGCAGCTGTGCCTGGCACCCTTATTTCGATGTGCGCTACTTTGGCATGTAGACGTTCCCTCGCAGCGCCTATTTCGATGTGGTGCTGCCCAACGTCGAAGTTGAACGTCGACATTGCCAGCCCTGGAGGACATGTAGACGTTAGTCATCGAAATAGACTATTTCGATGTACCGTGCACGTGTAGACGTAGCCTTGATGACCCAAAGCAATTCAAAAACAGGAGGAGGGGGGCCGGGAAAAGTGCCATAACTAACTAATTTTGTGCCTGAGACAAGAATATTAAATCGTGCCCACTCACATGTATATATTAATGGCTATTCCATAAAATAGGGAAAATACATTCATAAAATAATAACACCATCTATTTATTATAGTTTATTATTTTATTATTATACTTCATCTGAGTTGCAGTAGGGGACAGACTCATCCTCAAACTGCTCCCCACTGCCCCCAGCTTAGACTCCCCACTGAGATGCTGGAGGGGCTGCGGGGGGGGGGGGGGAATCACAAACAAAAAATGGAAACTGAGAAATCAGCTACATAGATGAGGGGGGCAAAAGGGGGAAAGAGAGAAGCTGGGGGGAGGGTGGACAAAAATTACTGCCAGAGACCATTAAGTGGCTTGCCTGGGATCACGGCCAATAAGAGAGAGACAGAAGCAGCCTTTGTCATGTGTAAGGAGCGGGGGGGGGAAGGGGCAACTTTTTTTAACTGGGGGCCACAAGGCACTTTTTAAATATTCCTGGGGCTGAACACAAAATAACCCCAAGCCACCAGCACCCCCCCCAAAGAGCCCCCAGCCTTAGACCTCCCCCGACAGCCCCAAACAGCCCCCAGCCTTAGACCCCCCCACAGTCCCCAGCCTTAGACCCCCAGCCTTAGACCCCCCCCACAGCCCCAAACAGCCCCCAGCCTTAGACCCCCCCCACAGCTCCAAACAGCCCCCAGACTTTGACACTCCCTTCCCTCCCCCAGCCTCTTCACCTGGACCCCCAGCCCTCCTGCTCCCAGCAGGTAACAGTCGTTAAAACCAATTAACTCAAGTGTTGAGCTTTCAGCACCTAGGCATAAGTTAATTGCTATCTCTAGTGACAGAAGGTTGCAGCTACCTCTGTTGGTAGTTGCTGGAGGCAGCAGGGTTAAGAAACCGCAGACTTCTTTAACAGCCACATGCAGCTTGGAGCTGCCCCGCTGGCCACGCTTAACAAATCTAAATGTGACCTGTAGGTTGGCTCGTGACCCATAGGTTGGATTGTGACCCATAGGTGGGGAATCCCTGGTGTAGAGGGTATGGGTGGTGACCTGGGGCAGGGGATTGGGGAGCTGGGTTGGGGGCTGGGTGTGGGTGTAGGAGAGAGGATGCTGACCTGGCTGAAGGGTATAGGAGGGGGTTTGGGGTCTAGGAGTGACTTGTGACCTGGGGGGATGCAGAGGGTTTGGGTGGTGACCTGGGGCAGGGAGTTGGGGTGTGGGAGGAGCTGGGGTGCTGTGGGGATGGAGGGGCTGGCCAGGAGTCACTTACCTAGGGGGATCCTGGCCAGCAGCCCTGGGAGACCCTGAGGCAGGCTCCAGGCTGCTCAAAACAGCTGGAGAATCCATCCAGCTACCATTCTCTTTCCAGCCAATGGGAGCTGCGATGACTGGGCTGGGGGCAGGTGCAGGCTCATCCCCTTTCCCTCGCAATGGGCGCGCAAGGCCTAGAAGGAGCCGCCAGCCGTTCTGAGCCACCTCAGGCTGCGGTGGGAAGGGCAGGCTGCAGGCTAAACCAAAAGGCTTGGTGGGCCGGATCTGGCCTGTCCCTGTGTGCTGGGAGGTAGTTTCTGCCCTGCTCATCATTTAAACACACATGACAAAGGGCGGGAGATGGGAAGTATTTGCCTTGGTTACCTAATTGTACAACGGGGGCTCTGTATCTCCATTAGGAGGTAGGGGTGTCTCACCCATGTCACATACTTGCAGTTGGTCTGTGAGCTTGTTGCGAATAAAAATAGCAGCCTGGCTGTGGTAGCAGAGGCACGGCTGAGCTGTGCTAAGGACACACCCACCAGAGCCGCCAGGGCTCCGTGACTGAATACTGATCTCCTGAGTTCCAGTCCGGTGCCCCCACTGTGTGGCCAACGTTCGTCTCTACCTCCCTGATGTGCCTCATTGCTAGGCGTGGTCTTGATTTCAGACCCAAACTTCCCTCCACCCCACACAAGCCGAGAGGAATTTAACAGTTTAGTACCTGTTGAATAGTGACCTCCTGAGCAGAGATTGTGAAGAATGTCACCCAAGGATAAAGAAATGAACTCCCAGTATTTCCCAGCTTCCTCTTTCTCTCCTGTTTTGTGTTGTGTCCCCCACTCTGAGTCTTTGTCATGCATTTTTTAAAAAGTCATTTGGCCTAGGCAAGAGCTGGAGTGTGAGATGAAGGAGCAGGTGTGCTTGGAAAGACCCAGTTCCCAGCATCTGTTCATTGCTTTCTTCTCTTTATCTTCCTCCTTGGAAACAGATCGGGTGGATGTTGTGGATGAGCAGGCCCTGAGAACGCTTGAACTCAACCTTGTTACGGCCAGGACACAGAAGAGCCGATTGAAAGAGCAGATGGCCGAGCTGGAGACAACAGCCAATCTGCAGAGGCTTCGGCTCCAGACCCTGGAGAGAAGCATTAATGAGATCCTGGCAGACATTAGGAACCTGGAGGAGATCCGCAACAACCTCCCGCCAGGCTGTTACAACACACCTTCCATTGAGAACCCTTGAGACCTTTGAGAAGGCTCTCTGGACTGGGCATGTCTGGCTGTGGGTAGTAGGGCTTGGCCTGACAGGTTGGGGGGTGTGGGAGGGAAGGCAAGCCTGCCAGCACCAGCTGCCTATGACTCTGCTGAGCTGAACACAGGCACCTTGGGTGCAGCTGGTCAGACTCGGTTTGGCCATTTGCTGACGTTTGCCTCATGACCATACGGTTTGAGGCCAGCGTCACCCCAAGGTGCCTCTGAGCCAGGAAAGCCTTATGCTCTGGTATCCGTCCCTGGAGTGCAGGAGGAAGGAGAGAGAGAACTGGCTGCGTGAAGAAGCTTCTGGCCATGAAGAGCCATAGGCAGGAGGAGCCCATCCCTACAGCCTGGCCTGAGGAGGCAGCAGCACCTGGTTCAGCTTCAGGACAGTCGCCAAAACAAATGTCTAGAGTTTGAACTCTGACTCCTGTAGATCTCCCAGTCCGGACCAAGGCCCCGATGCTTGGGCACAGCCAGGAGAACTTGCCACTCTTTTCATGGGCCACCATTTCTCATTGCCTTTCACCATGCAGGGTGGCATTGGCTCGCCCTGGTGTTTTGCAAGACCCTTTCCCACCAGCAATCCCTTCTGAACCTTGTGAATGGTAGGGACGCGTGCACGGCTGAAGGAGGCAGGGTTCCCTACTACATCACTGTCCTTGTGGCCTTTCCAGTCTCAAAACTGATGCCAATGGTGCTTGTTTGTCTGAGGTTGTACTTTAGGCTTGTGGAGGACTCAACATGTAACCCTCGTGTTAAAGGAGTCAGTCTTCTCCAGTGTATCAAAAGGCGAACTACTGTTTGGTCCAAGGGAAGGTGGGAAGGGATTTATTTTTGATGGCTCAGAAATGATCAGTGCTGGGAGAACGGTCAGTAACCCTCTGAGATTGCTGTTGAGGCCCTCAGCTAGAACGTCCTTCTTACCACACACCCTGCTCCAGGGGAGAGTTCACCCCCTCTCTCTTCCTGTGTTTTTCAGGCAGGTCTCAAGGACTTAACTGGGTGGAATGTCTTTGAGATCAAAAGCTCAGGTCTGCAGTGTCTAGGGTCACTGAAAGCAAAGATGCAGCCCACGGAGGGGTGACTCAGCCCTTCATCCTTGGGAGGGTGTGATGAATGGGAAGGATACTACATTCCAGCCACTCAGTTAACTCAAGTCCTCACAATGGTTAACTCTTGAAACCTAAGCCTCATCATCTTGCCTGTAAAGATTAAAACCATAGACAGTGGGTCCTAGAGTGCTACAGAAGTGGGAAGTGAGTTGACGGGAGGCCGGGAGAGCCAATGGAAACAGAGTGTGAGTTTTCACCTTGAGCGTAGTGACTTTCCTGTTCCTCTTCTTGTGTGGCCAGAAGGGACATGAATTAAGCCAGGAACCTGGGCATGGAGAATCCAGCGACATCCATGCCTCAGGAAGGATTAAATCTTGGAACAACAGATATATGACCTGGCCAGGGAATGTTTACTCAGACACGATCAGGTTATTTTCTTGGTTTCTGAGCTTGTTGGACTTCTCTTTGCTAAGCCCGTGTAACTACCCCCTTACCCTGTAACTGCTAAATGGAATCCCAGGGAATCAATTCTCCCTGGTGCTCTGTAACACCTAGCAACCAAGTCAGGTTTCACCTACTATGTTTTCCTTGTTTTATTAATAAAAAGCACCTTTTTCGGACCCTGATCTGATTCCGGAGTCTTAGCAGACAGAAGGTTCTGTGTGCACATGCCTAAGACTTAGGGTGACCACGCTGCCCTATGGCAAATATGGGACACCGGCCTGTGGGGATGGCAGGCTGCTGTCCCACGTCAGGGCTCCTTGGCAATGGGGCAGCTGCCCCACAGTGAGGTACGAGGGATGGGGGCTCCACAGCATCCCTATGAGGGGGAGTGTATGATGGGGGGGGCTCTGCAACCTCCTGGCATGGGGTGGGTGCCAGGTATTAAGGGCTTCACACCCACCCAGAGGAGGGAGACAGGGAACGTGGCAGCTGCCCTGTGCCCTGCACTAGGGAGTGGGGCAGCCACCCCACACAGGAGCTCCCCCACAGTGGGAGCTGCCTCCTCTAGGTGTGGGGTGCCAGGAAACAAGGCAGCTGCCCCGTGGCAGAGCTCACCAGCAGTGAGGGCTGCTGCTGTGGGTTGGAGGGAAATGGGGCAGCTGCCCCACGGAGGAGCTTCTCTGCATCAGGATCTGTAACCCAAGACACCAGGTGCCAGGGAACAGGGGCCCCACAACATATGGGACAATTTGCCCATTTTTTGAAAAAAGTCAGGATGCCTGTGAGACAGATTAACCAGGGGCTGTCCTGGTGAAAACGGGATGGATGGGCACCTTGCTAAGTCTGCAAAACCTATTAGTGAGAGAGATTTGTTGCTTTTGTTGTTTTTTCTTTCCCCCAAGCTCTCTTCAGAGGGAGAGTTGGAGAGCCTGCGGGTCTCCCAGGGGAATAAATTCCCACCTGCATCTTCGTGGGTTCTCGAAGGGGTTTGTGCATTTGGATGTTGGCAGCGATACCAATCCAAAGCCAGGGTACCTGTGACTTCAGGGAGTTTCTGAACAGACGCCTCTAGTGGCAAGGTATTTTACAGACTCCTGCAGGTGCCCACCATGTGCACTTGGAGTGCCAGAGTGGAGACCAGCCTTGACAGAGGGCGATCAAGGACCATATGGGTTTACTGGGCGTCTTTCAGATGAGATGCCGAAAAGCAAATCACTGTTGTCTCTGCACAGGCATCGAAGAGCTCCTGGTGCTTTCTCTAAGAGCAGGAGGTTTGTCCTGTTGTGCTTGGACAGAATTACTGGCACCCAAGAGCCAAGCTTTCCTCTGCGCATATTGATGGCCCTGCTGAAAAACCCAAATGCTGGAAAGGTAACCAGATGTGTCTCCACCTCCACTCTGGAAGAAGTGTGGCTGTGTCCTTTCCTTTCCTCCCAACAGACAACGTTTGATGGGTGGCCTCCGGTTGGATACATACATCTCTGAAAAGACTGATGCCTCTGTGCTTGAAAACTGTGTTAAATAATCGTGTACGGTGTATTTTTATTTATAACTAAGCCCCAGTTTGCTCTGCAATTTCTCCCCCCATACAGCGCAGGACGCATGCTGCAGCTCTGATTTTGATGTTTTTGAAGGGCACTTTTTATTGGCAAAGTCAATAAATAACCCACCTGCACGACTAGATGTTGCTTTCACCTCCTTCCAGCTCTCCATTCGGAGATAGGCTTCTCTGTGTCCAGAGTGGGTGAACCGAGCGGTAGCGCCAGGCGGCAGCGTGAATTAGTGGCTAGAGCAGAGGAGGCTGAAATATTGCGATGATACTTTATAGTGTGTGTCTTTGCCGAGTGCTGTGCAGTGCGGGGTAAGTGCCATTACCCTGATTTCGCAGCCGGGAGAGGTGAGGAATGGAATAGTTAATTGACCTTCCCAGGGCAATAGAATCCAGTTGTCCTGCCTCTGTCCTCATCTCCGTCCTCCAAGTGCCCAGAGCCTGCGTCTCCTGGAGCCCTTCCCTCCCCACCCGTGTACATGGCCAGCCCCTGCCGCTGCAGTAACAGATGGGTGGGCAGGTCTGCAGGAATGTGAAGGACCTGCGAGGGAGTTTGGGAGAAGGAGGGGTGCAGGCTGGGCGAAGGGTGGGGTGGGAGCAGGCTCTGGCTTGGGGCAGAGCATTGAGTGCAGGCTCTGAGAGGAGGGGGTGGAGGCTGTGGGAGGAAATGTGGGTTGGGGAGGGGGTCCAAGTGGGGCAGGAGGGGGCGAGGGATGGGGGCTCTGGGTGGGAGTTGGGGGTGCAGCGCACACCTGGGGCACTCCCCTCTGGCAGCGACTCCTAGACAGGGAGGGCCATAGGGTCTCACATGCTGCTGCCCTTGGGCACTGCCCCCACAGATCCCATTGGCTGCAGGGGTCCTCGGCATGCAGAAACACCTCCTGGGGGATTGCAGGGATGCCTGTGCCAGCAGCCGTATGGAGCCTATGGCTGGAAGCCCTCCTGCACTGCCAGCAGCGGTGGTGGTGGGGACCCTTCGGCCATTTCAAATCCCCTGGGGCCATCAGATGGGCTGGGGCAGAGACCCAGCTCTGAACATCGCTGGAGCTGGGTCCCCAGCCACGAATATTCCTGGTGCCTGGTCACCGTGGGCCCACAGAACTCACCACCTGGGGGAACCGAGGAGCATTGAGTTGCTTCTCAAAGCCTCTGTCTCAGGCCATCTGCTCCTCTGCCTGATTGAGCACCAGGTGCTACTCTGGCCCTTGTTCCTTCTTTATAGCTGCTTTGACAGGCTCCCAGGCTCTTCTTGCTAATCAGTGAAGTTCAGACCTTTAGAAGAAGGCAGAGGGCAGCTCCATTTGTCCTACCAATGCCTTAAAGAACATCTGTGATCTGAGGCCCAAGGATCTCCCAGTTTGAACTGCAGCTTTCAGCCAGGCTGCCTCCCTGATGAGTGGCTATAAAATAACTGCAAAGTATTCTCTGTATCCGAGAAGGCTGCTACCCAGCTGCCAGAAAGAGCAGCCCGTAAGGTCCCACCCTGGAGCAGCAGCAACCCGCTCCAGTCCAATAGCATCATTGTTTGTTACATAATTTAGACACTTTTTACTGATAAGGGTGTGTGTCGGGGGTGGGGGGGTTGGTTTACTTTTTGTTTTGTTTTTATTTTGTGTTTTTTGAGCACCATTCGCAACAGAAACTCCACCCTAATGCTTCTGCAAAGGTGCAACTGACAACGTAGCCTTTTGACATTTTTGTCTTTGAAAACACTTGTATTCATTTCAGGAAAGCAAAGCTCTATCATTAAAATGGCAGGGTCAAGTACCCCGGTCCCCTGCCATAGATTGACAACCCCTTTGCTTGCTCTAATTTTTGTTGCATGGGCTAGAGATGGGAGGTGGAACGGGGCACACTGACCCAAGGGACTTTTCCAAACCAGCCCTGACAGGTTGACAGTCCACTCCGAAGTTATGCTACACCCCTCGCCCTGCCATACCTGGAGTTCGACAGATAAATGAAGGCAGAGCTGAGACATAGTGTATTCATCAGCCATACCACAATGCCGTGCTCCTAAGCCATGCCGTCCTAAACTGAGTAAGGTTAAAAAAACCTGTCCTGCTTCCCATATGTCCCGTTCCACAGCCTTCAATCACATGAAGGAGCAGGGAACTGTGAGCTTTTCAACTCTCATAAACACTGTCTTGATTCCTTTTTTTCTCCATCTGTCCTCAGTTAAGTGCAAGCGCCCCACCTCTGACCTCAGGGCCAAGCCACTTCTCGCTGTGTTTGTGCCCTTGGTGGCGCACTCTAGACATAAGAATGTAAGAAGGGCCAGACTGAATCAGACCAAAGGTCCGTCCCGCCCAGGCTCCTGTCTTCTGACAGTGGCCAATGCCAGGTGCTCCTGAGGTGTGAATAGAACAGGGGATGATCAATCCCCTATCATCCATTTCCAGCTTCTGACGGAGGCTAGGGACACCATCCCAGTCCATTCTGGCTAATAACCACTGAAGGACCCATCCGCCATCAGTTAATCTTAACCTTTTTTGAACCCCCATGAGAATCTTCACCTTCACAGCTCCTGGAAAGAGTTCCACAGGTTGACTGCGGTGTGTGACTGCAATTGCTTTAGCTCCTTTAGCTTGGAGTTGTAACGTCCAGTGGGTTTTTGGCAAGGAGCCATTGCTGGTCTCTGAAACAACTTGCATGTGGGACAGCTTGTGAAAAGCTTCATCCATGCCGGGAGTAAGAGCTGTTTGGCTGCAAGAGCTTCGCGCCTGGCCTTGTACAGCCAACGACCTCGTCCTCTCCCTCCCCTAAAAATGACCTTTTGTAGTCCCGTGATGTGTGGGAGCAGGAAGGTTGCTCCACCCAGGTTTCCAGGTGCTATTGTACAGAGCAGCAAGTGGCGGCAAGCAGTGTGAATTGACAGGCAGCTGTGTGTGTTTCTGCCTTCAGCATCAGCTGTTGTGGATTCTGCGCAATGGCTTGGTGATCCCCTGGCATCCGTGTTTGGCCACCTGGACGCATACGTCGCTGTCTGGAGCGACAGGAGGAGCAGGGAAACGAGTCTGGCAAAGCCAGTCCGACCTCCTCACACCTCTTCCTACCTTTCCAGTGATGATTATTGACTTAACTGTCTGGGGGGGGCGACAAGGGGGTGTTAAAGCTTGGGAAGGAGAAGCTCGCTGGGGGCGGGAGGGGGGAGGTCCCATTGACAAGCCGGTTGCTATTGCATGAGACCAGGAATGGGCTAGTGCTCTGAGCACAGCCCTAGGGAGTCCTGGGCTCTAATCCTTGCTCTGACACTGACATATTTCTAGGGTTTGGGCAAGTCACTTACTCAGCAGCCTGCTGACTTTCCTTCTGCGAAACAGGGTGGCCCTATGTACCGCTGAGGCCCGGCCAGTGACTGTTTGCAGCACGCACGGAAATGCAGCATGTTTACGAATGCTACGTGTGTGATCCCTGAGGAAGGACTGCCAGCAGTGGCTTGCCACGACAGAGGCACCTTCTGGGACTTGGGCTTCTCTCCATAACTGGCCAGCGTGAGTTCACAGCCAGCATGGTGGTGGCGTGGGGCAGTGGGTCACCCACTCCAGCGCCGTGTGTGAGTGGGTTGTGCTTCTTTGCAACCCTGGGAGGCCTGTTGCTTTCAGCCCCTACCCTGAAATACAGGGCTGGGGAGGGGGTGGGTGGGAATGCAGCCCTCAAAGGGGCTCAAGCAGCAAGTTCCCAGGGTGGGATGCTAGTGCCATGCTGGGAATGAGGAGAAACCAGAGCTGAACAGCTGCAGCACCTTTTTACAGGACTGCAATGGGTTGAAACTATCCGGGTTGGCGCACATGTTAACAGCAGAGCCAAGGCAGGTTCTGGAGAGCTAAGGCCAAGGGGCTAAATGCCAAATAAAAAGGCTAATTGGAAAAGGGGATGGACTAACCCTAAAGCTGGGGTTTGGCTTCCTCTCGACCCATGTGATACCTGCGGAGTGTGTGTTGCTATCAAGCTGGGAGCCCTGTGCTGATGAGCGATACCCTGCGCTGCAGCCTACTCACTGATGCCTACATGAGGCCTTTGCGCCTCTCGACCAGCCCTGCTCATTGCAAGGGGTGCTCAACATTTGTTGGCCAGGTTATAGCCCCCTTGTACCTGTTTCCCTGGCTGGCATTTGGCCTAATGTGCTACAGCTGCAGCCCTGGACAGCAAAGCTCAAGAGAGGCTTGTCCGGAAGGAGGCGGGCTGGAAAGGCCTCTTCGTGGGCAGCCTAAAACCACAGTCTGGGAGGGAGGCGGTAGTAGGGGAAGGGAGGCAGCCAGGCAGGAATGGCGCCTGTACTAGCCGGTTAGGAAGATGGGAGGTGCCTGCAAGCGGAGCCCAAGGAGGGGGTAGGAAGGAAGCAGCTTGTGCTTACAGATCAAGCAAGAGCCCTGTGTGAACCCACCTCCAGCTGTGTAAGGCAAGGGCTTGCTCAGGGTTAGCTACGAGCTCCTCCTCCTCCTCCGTGCTGAGTTCACCAGCCCCTGTTGGAACCCCTGCAGAAGC
Source organism: Carettochelys insculpta (assembly GCF_033958435.1). Classification (NCBI taxonomy): domain Eukaryota; kingdom Metazoa; phylum Chordata; order Testudines; family Carettochelyidae; genus Carettochelys; species Carettochelys insculpta. Next base: position 56,771,043 of record NC_134145.1, on the reverse strand, counting down.
CCTCGTTCCAGGTTACACAGCAGGACACACTGCCTGCCTGCTGCTCAGAAAGCCCTGTGCTGAATGGTGATAAGCATCAGTTCGCATTTTATCCCCATCTCCCCCACAGCATCCCCTGGGAAAATGCTCGCGGAGGAGCTCTGGAGGCTACAGCACCTAAGGAATAGGAGAGCCACTCCAGGCTCTGTGCCAGGTACCCTCAAGCACAGCAGGCCCACTTCCAGGACAGCCTGGACTGACCAGGGTTATGGCGAGAGAAGCCTTCCCTTCCAGCAGATGATGAGCTACAGCAAAGCCAACTGCTGGCAGGCTGAGGCGTGCTCTTCCCACCCCCTACCTGCGGAGGCGGAGCTCCAGAAATTCACAATGCCTTTCCTGACTTCAAGCTAAACTGTCCCACGGCAGAACAGAGCCCCTGGGCACCGAGCCAGCTGGGTTAGGGTCTCCATTGCCCAGCACGGACATCATGCAACATGTCATGAGGCCAAGGGGCTCACACGAAAACTATTAAGAAAAAGATCCACCATGTTTTATTTAGCTTAAGTGCCATACGATGGGAAAAGAACAAGCCCCTGTTCCTGGAGCACGCTGGGAAGGTGAACACCAGAGCCACCTCCCTAAAGCATGCTGGGTACAGCTCTATTGACAGTACCCCCCCGCCCTTCCGCCACGTACGAAGGGGAAGGGTTTCTCCGAAGCAGACTGCTGAGCTGGGTACCAGTGGGGCATGCCACAGCTCTCTGGAGATTCCTGCACTATGGAGCGCGAGAGTCAGTGAGTGAGACAGGCGGGCGCGCCGGAGGCTGTGATAGAGAGAGAGACACACACACAGAGCGGGAGTGTGATGGAGAGCTGGAGGGAAACGGAGCGGCTGCCTTGCTGCGGTGTGGAGCCTCAGGCTTTAACCAGAGGCGTTGATGTACAGCTGGCTCTTGAGGATGTAGTCAATGACGGGCTGAGACAGGTAATCCACAACGTGGCCATCCCCGTGCTGCAAGGCCAGTCTGTGGGGCGAGAGAGCAGAGGGAGTTACCTGCCCCAGCGTAGGATGTGGACCCAGCGTGGTGTGGTAGGGGTGGGGGGGAACCTGTTTGCACTTCCTCAGCAGGAAGCCCCAGTTTGCCTAGGTTAGGGCAGCTGTCAGGATTATTAGTACCCTGGGCAATGTGTGTGGGGGAGGCTCCATGGTCCCAGAAGGGGTGGGACCTTGGGTGGAAGGGGCGGGGCTGGGACAGCCAGTCCATAGCACTGCCCGGAACAGACAGAGCCCCTGCCTGTCAGCCCTCCGAGCCAGCTGGAGTGTGCCGCCTGGCACGCCCTCAGCTATGCTAAAGGGGCTGGGGCTGCTCCAGCAGCAACCACAGCCCTGGGCCCTTCGGAATCACCAGGCCCTGGGGAATCTCTCCTTTTCATACCCCCTCCTCCCCATCGGCGTGCCTGGCTAGGGTTCAACTCGCATTCCACAGGAGCTGGTCAACAATCGGTGTCCCCTGTAAGCTGCACACTGGGGTGGCCATCCAGGAGAGATTCAGGGGCCACCCAGCTGACTAGAGAGTGCACCCAGCCAGCAGCATGCGTCTACTGGTAGTGCACATCCGTATATGCCTCAGTGCACACAACAAAATTTATTCTGCCCACGGGTGGAAAAAAATCAGAGGGCAGCCAGGTCACAGTGTACCGTTATGAGGGTTACTGTCGCTCACAGGCAGGCACATGCTGCTCAGATGCTATGGAGATGGGGCCATGTAAGTACCTACATAAATGGTCGTGGTGATCTGTGTGGCTTTGTGGGAAATCCCTGGAACCCCACCGGGCGGGAGAGGAAGTGCCTGGCAGCGGGTACTAAGCGCTGGGCTCGAGTCACGCACCTGCTTTTAGTGGAACTGACGACAGACATTGGGTGGTTCATGTCGTCCTTCACAACCAGGATGTTGTTCTGCAGGAAACACAGGCAGAGCAAGTGAACGTTACTGACCTCAGCCCGCTGCTCCTCATGGCTTGTGCACCCAGCGTGTCCTGCCTGGTGATGTGGACAGCTGGGTCCTTGCTTGGTGCCAATGTGAGAGCTTCTGTGGTCTCCAGCCCAGGCACAGAGGTCTGAAATGAGGCCTATGAGCCCTGAGGACACACTGGCCTCACACAAGTCACGTGCTCAGGATTGAATATCTCCAAAGGGGAATCACTGCACGGCAGCTCATCCTGCCCATTGGCTGCTCACCTCCCCAGTGGCTCCATGGCACAGTAAGAAACCTGGGGGGAAAGCAAAGCCAGGCCGAGCGGGCCCAGTCCCTGCCAGGGTACAGGGAATGCCTGTGTTGCGCACAGTCACTTACTTTGTACTTGCGGAGTATTGAGGAATGGTTCAAGATCCGGTCTGTGTCTGTGCCGTCCCGGGGCACCACCACGATCCCAAAGTCCCCGACAATCACCTCCATCTGGGAGCAGGAGCAAGAGAGAGTCAGAACCTTCCCGCCACCCACACCGGGGTGATGCTGGCCCAAGGGCATCCTGGGCCCCTGACTCAGAAGACAGAGATACCAAAACATTGTGACGTGTTGATGGAACTGAGTCTTAACTGACCCTCTTTCTGCCAACTTCCTGGCACGTCTTTGCCAGAAAGGTCATTAAGGAGGCTAATTGGCATCTTTGCAGGGGGTGTCTACATGGCCAGTTGGAGGTGTAAATTCTAGCACAAGGACCCACACTAAGGTCACGGCTACATTACCTGGAAGATGGACCTGCTCAGATGACCTTCAAAATTTTTCTTCCCCCCTCAGAATTAACCATAAGTAGCTGCAGTCCCCAGCTGTCCCTGTTGCTCATCATCCAGAGGGAGTGGAGAAAAACGTGATGGGCAAAGGAAAGTTTCTGCCTCCAACCAGAAATACAAGCTCAGTGGGTTCTGTGAGTCAGAAGCAGGCTGCCTTTCTCGCTTGCTTGGCTGAGGCTATGTCTACACTACGAGATAAATTCAAGTGTCTTAATATCGATTTTGTACCGATGGATTTTATAAAGTCAAATTTGACTACACTCACCTCCCCATGTGCTCCTCACAAAGTCGACTTACTGCTGCCACACTCAATCGGCAAACATCGACTGTTGCAGCAGTGCATTGTGGGAACCTATGCCACAGTTCCCTCACCCCTGTAGCATTCTGGGTATTTTCGCTGGTATTTGACATCATCTTTGCACATTGCATTGCCCTCATCTCTCTCCAGTGGTAAGCAAATGTCCATTTTTCCAGGCAGAAGGAAGGAAAAGTAAGGAATCCACAAAAAGCGCCAAATTGATAGGCATCTCTTTCTTCCATCACTGAATTGCTTTTTAAAACTGTAGCTGTAACTGAATCATAAAGGCTTTTATAAAAATCAGCAGGTGTGTGTCTTCTCAACTGGTCCTCCACTGACTGTTACCCCCCCCCTTGATTGCATCTGAGCCCTGAAAACAGCACAGGGACAATGAAAAGCAGGCAGGAAGAGTAGCTAGAAAACATTTGGAAAAAAAGGGAGTTGCTGAGGGGGAGGGTTTTTGGGTTCCCAGTTTACTATACAGCTGCTATGCACAGTCTGTGTTCTCAGCTGGCCCTCCAGCCACTCTTCCCTGCATGGAGCGGTCCAAAGTTAGAAGAAAGGGAACAGAAAAGGCAAGGAAAAAAGATTTTGGCTTGTCTCTTCACTACACAGACATTGCCCACAGGGGGGATGGGGTTCATCAAATTTCATTACCATTATGGGGCAGCTTGGTGTTGGGAGGTTGAATGGCCAGTTGATATGGGCCCCAAAAATCTTCTTGGCTTTGGGGTGCAGGGTCTGTGGCTTGAGGGCCACTTGAACCTTCCCTCCGGGTGCCTGCAAGCCCCGGCAATTCCTAGCCACCATGGAAGACTTCCCCCAGCTCCAGCAACACCCCAAAAATGTTAGCTAGCCCCCTGGTCCTGGTTGGAGTGGAGGGTGGAAGGGTTTCAGTGGGGGGGGCAGTTGAAGGAGTCCCCTCAGATGGCTGCCAACCCCTGAACATCTTAGCTGCTGGGGTAGACTTCACCCCGGTGGCAGAAGGCCCTGAAAAGCTTAGCCACCGGGGGAGACTTCCAGCCGGTGGCAGAAAGGCCTCAAAAATATTTTTGGTAGGGGGCCAGTTGAAGCTGTCCCCCCAGACAGCTGCAAGCCCCTGAATATCTTTCCTGCCCTTGGAGCTCCAACTGCGCAAGCCAGGACATGGTGCTGTCTGGCAGCACGGTCACCAGCGAACGGCTGGCACGTCCTTTTATTGGGTCGGGGGGCTACCCACGTGATTTGGTTGAGCGTGGGAAAGAGCCTGACTGCGTGGCGCCTGGGGAGGGAGAGGGGCGTTTGCGCACGAATGTAAATTGCTGAGAAGTTTCTCGGCCTCTTATGCAAACAGCCTTGCCGCCACATGGCGCGGCAGGGCAGCAGCTGGCACCAGGCAGTGCAGAAAAAAATACCAAGTGTAGCGACAGAGCCACGAACTCTGGGCTGGGGCTATTTGTAATGGGGAGATGTGCTAATAGCAAAGAAAGAAAGACGTTTCTCATCAGCGTCTCTCACAAGCATGATCCCACAGACATGGGCTTCCTGGTCCCAAAATGCAATTCACAGTCTTCCTGTGACCTAATTCCTGTGCACCGGGAGTGCAGCGGCCAGAGCAGAGCTCTGTGGGACATTGTGGGTTACATGAGACACTTCTGGAGGTTAATAAACTGGATTTTAAGACGTCGTGCTGCAAATTTTTAAATTCATACTTGACGTTACACCCAGCTGGTTCCGACGATATTATGATATCGATATTAGTGTGCCCTAAATCGAGCTAATGGTATTTACAGTGGAACAGTCACGTGGTAATAGCAAGCGAATGGCCTTAAATTCGAATTTATCTCCTAGTGCAGACGTAGCCTGAGTGTGTGAAATGGGAGGGGCTGCAGGAGGGAATGGGAGATGGAGAGAGAGGGTTCAAGGTCTCCCATGGGAGTTCACTCAGCTGTTTCCTGGGCATGTTAGGCTCCACGTAAGGTCACCGGGGGAGAGAGCCAAAGAGGTGAGAAGAATGAAGGGAGAGAAGGAAACATGCCCTACACAGCAGTAGCTGGCTACTCACGTCAGCCTCATTCCAGAGGCCTGGGATACAGAAAGACTCCAGCAGGTCGCTGCCACAAAGCAATAAGATACGAAGCTCTGAAGAAAGGGAGCAGAGAATGGAGACGGTTATAAACCTGACATGGCTGAGCCAATAACCCCCGTACTGGGCTGAGGGAGAGGCTCTTTCCCTAAGACTCGCAATATTGGGTCTGATGCTTTGTGTCCATTCAAGTCCTTATCACGCTGTCTGCAATAAGGGTGGTATTAGCTGCAATGCAGTGCCCTGGCCAAGCCATCTGCCTAGCTTAAACACCCTGCTAATTTCAAACAGCAGTTCATTTCCTCTCCTACGTGGTGAGGCAGTATTGCTGTGGGTGGTTAAACAGCTGCTGCATTCCACCCCAGAGATGGCTGCATTTCTGCATGTCTGCACCTGCTGTGTAAAGTAGCTCCCAGGGAAAGAACTGCTTCCTGCATGTGTAGCTGTAGAGAGTGCTTTGGATTTTTTAAAAAGGCAGATGCTCTCTTAGCTCTCAGTTAGATATTACAAAGACCTGGGCAATTCAGGGTCTCTCACAGGGGCGTCCCACTGCTTCCCAGCACATTTGTCACTGTCCCTCAGGATTTGCTCAGTGCAGGACGTACCTGCGTACTTCTAAATCTTCCCTTTAGCATCCCCTGCTTGGAACAGTAGCCCTTAAGCATTTGCCTCTGAGACGGGTCCAACAATGCTATCTATTGACCCTCGGAGCCTAGGACATTTAAAGGCACAACCTGCAGGTGTTCAGTATTAGAGCTGAGTGTTGTCTCAGATTTCTTTGCCTGCATCACCACGTTAGACCACCAGAGGGAAGCAGCCACATTGCTTAAATTGCCAAAGCAAAGGAACTTTTCCCCCCCCTGTTTTAGCCACCTACAGCTGGGCATAAATCAGAACTTTCCCCTGCTCTGGAACTGGGCAAACACGTAAAGAGATGCACAGAAGGCGTCAGGGAGCATCTCTGGCCTGATCTATCCAGGCTACATCTGAGGGTTGAAGCCGCTAGCAGTGAAGGGGTGGGTGGGCAGCTGGGAACCATAAACAACAAAATGAGCAGGACACTTCCTGCCAGGGTTCTGCTAGTGCCTGCTTGTGACGCGCAGGGAGGCTTCCAAGGATGTGAAGGGTTTTTTTTATATTAGGACATGCAACAAAATGGACCACTGTGTTAAAGGGATATTGACGGGAACTCCCTAGGCACATCCACCCTCGGCCTGCAGGAGGGCATCCAATGGGAGCGATGACCCAGTCCTCTAATGCAGCATCTGCTTTGTGCTTGGTTACCAGAACAGAGTGTTTATCTCCACCCGCCCCCATGAGGCCCCCCTGACCTACCACGCGCTGGGTCAGCCTGGGGAGAGTTAGCCAGGCGTTGCAGGGCCCAGGCCTTCCCGAGAGCGGAACAGCGCGTACTCACCAATCTCCTCATATCTCATCACGGTTCCCAAATTCGCATTCTCATCTGGAGAGAGAAGAGCCAGAGTCCGAGCTTGGAGTGTGCCCGGGAGGGGAGATGGCACCTTTAGTGTTAATAGCCCTGCTCTGCTGGCGCATACCTAGCACCGCCAGGCTGAGTCCTCCGAGGGGCCCGCTCCTGCCCTCTTATATGATTTCTGGCTGAGCCCTAAGGCCGTAGCTGCCAAGGGGATGTGGGTGATTCCCCATCACACTGAGCCTTTTGAGTAAGACTGGGTGTCTTTCTAGAAGATCTTCTCCCGCTCAGCGAGGGAATTACTGGGCAAGGTTCTGGGCTGGCTTTGGGCAAGAGGTCAGGCCAGATGACCACAAAGAGATCATCCGGCCTTATAATCTCTGGTGCGACACTATTTAGTTCTCCTATGAATGGCTGGAGTTAATAGTTCCAGGGACTTTCCCCTCCGTGGGGCCTGTCATTGCAAACTCAAGGGGTTGCTATGCCTCTTCCTGAAGCATAACTAGGCTCACATGGAACAGAGTTCCCTACTTAGCATTGCTGAGCATGCCAGGGAAACCCTGGCTCGCCGGGTTCGGAGAGCCTCCCTGCAAGGAATTTTGGCGTAACCCTGGGCAATCTGAGACATGCAGGGTGATGCTGTCAAGGAGAGAAGGGGACCGGATACTCGGCGGGTGCAAATGGACGAAGCACCCCTATTGTCAATGGAGCTACATCGGCCGAGGATCGGGCTGCACCAGGCTGCCTGGGAGGAGAAAGACTGAGGTGTGGTGGAGGAACATAGAAGACATTCTCATAACCTACCTACAAAGGTGAAGCGCTCTATTGGTGGACGGACACAGCAAATCCGACTCAGGCTTTCTCCCACCTTCCCCAAGATCTTCGCTGGAGAGAGAGGGAGAAATAGGTAAAAGGCAGGTTCAGACTCTGAGTCGCCTGCAGGAACTGCATCTCTCTGTACGAAGCCTGGCTGCTCTTCCCATGCAGAGCTCTCGGAACATACAGGCCATTTGACTCTGAGCCCATGGGGGAAATCCCCAATGAGGTCATCCCAGCTGGCAGGGCGCATACATCAAAAAGCTTTTGCCCCCATCTTCCGTATTGTTTGTAACCACCTCAGTCTGTTTGAATGACTCATTTAGAGCCTTGTTGTTGATCTGAAGTTCTTGCACGTAGCCTTTCAAACTTTTCCCCCCCACCATATTTTGTAAAGAAACCAATGTGCTGTGTTGAGAAGCTGAGCAGCACCTTGATGCTAATCAAGTACCGGAGGGGTAGCCGTGCTAGTCTGGATCTGTAACAGCAACGAAGGGTCCTGTGGCACCTTATAGACTAACAGAAAAGTTATCCCCACCGTTGCTCTGGCTTATTTATACCTGGCCCTGCAGATTTCCAAGACCAGCATCTGATGAAGTGAGTCTGTGCTCACGAAAGCTCATGCTCAAAACTTTTCTGTTAGTCTATAAGGTGCCACAGGACCCTTCGTTGCTGTTACTTGATGCTAATGGCATTTTACTGGGTTGGTTACAAAAGCCCCAGTCTCCAGAAACTGTCGTGCTGTTTCTTGATTTCAGCCCCCTCTTAAAAGCCTCTAATTCCAATAAATTTAGATTTTAAGGGTAAGTCTACAGTGGACCTTAAAGTTGATCATAGATACACAATTCTAGCTACAGCAATTGCGTAGCTGGAATTGACTTATCTATGATCAATTTACCTGGCCATCCTCACTGAGGGAGGTGGATGGCAGAAACTCTCTCGTCAACCTCCCTTACTCTTTGCAAGATTGAGGAGAACAGGGCTTGACTGTCGAACCCGACATTTCAATTACACACGTCCCCACTCGGCAAGTGAACCTGCATCCCAGAAACCTGCCCCTGACTGGGTTGATCTAAGGGGGTAGCACAAATGTACCCGGAAATAAGTTAGCTGTGCAACTGCATGAGCAAGGTATGCTCAGAACTGTGCCTCAGGATTGGAAATGCAAAAGAGGTAACAGTATATGTAAAACGCCCTCGGACAGCGCACTGCCTGACTAATCATTGGATGTAAGTGTGACATGCAATACTGACACGCACAGAAATAGGCAGGCAATGGCACTTCTACCATGTTTAAGAATCAGGCCTGGTTTGGGGGCGATATTAGAATACCTCTTCCATGTAGATTTAGTGCCAGGGTGACAGCATTTAGAAAGGGGAGTCCTCTATGCATTCACACAACAGGGAGAGCAGAAACATGGGCAGCGTCAGCCTCCTCCCCATATTCTGCCCATGTGCCTTAACTTGACTCTTAATAGACCACCGTGCAGCTCAGTCTCCATAGCCCATTTGGTCTTTTTCCCAGGTTGCTTCTAGGCCAGTTGTGTGGATACTCAGGTGGACTCTGCTAATGGCGCCCAGTCATCATCACATGATTGTTTTTGTCCACCTCTCTCTTGATCTGGATTTCAAGGGTTGATCGGGGATGGAAAGTATCAGAGAGGTAGCTGAGTTAGTCTGTATCTTCAAAAACCACAAGAAATCCTGTGGCACCTTATAGACAAACAGATACTTTGGAGCATAAGCTGTCAGGGGCAAAGACCTGCTTCATCGGATGCATGAGTCTGGGCGGGGGTTTCAGAGGAGGATTTAAAGAGGGAGTCTCGGTCAAGGGGAGGGCCAGAGCTGACAAGGTCTGTTTAGGCTCCAATTAGCAAACCCCACATCTGTCCAGTGCCTCTGGGAAGTTGCAGACTTGGTTGAGATGTGGGGTTTCTTTTCTGCTTTTTTTTAAACCCTTTTATTTGAACTGAGGACACTTTTTGCCTCAACAAAAATGCATTGCACATAAGAGACTAGGGAATGTGTCTATGGACATGAGGAACCCTCTTGAGCATCTTGGGGTCTAATTCAGCACAGGGACCAGAAGGAAGGCATTAAGTCTCTCTTAACTGGGAGTGACCCCAGCGTTCTGGGAGATTGCAGTGAAGCGCTCAGGAATTCACACGGCAGGGCCTCTACATGGAAAGGTGACAGAGGAGCATGTTCTTGGTGTTGGGGCAGTTGAACACAATGAGTTGGGGAAGGAAGAGAGAAGACAGTCAAAGGACCCAGTGGCCGTGTGTACATGAGCCCCAAACTTCGAAATGGCCATGGAAATGGCCATTTCAAAGTTTACTAATGAAGCGCTGAAATGCATATTCAGCACCTCATTAGCATGCGGGCGGCCGTGGCACTTCGAAATTGACGCGCCTTGCCGCCGCGCGGCTCCATTTCGAAAGGACCCCGCCTACTTCGAAGTCCCCTTATTCCTATGAGCAGATGGGAATAAGGGGACTTCGAAGTCGGCGGGGTCCTTTCGAAAAGGAGCCCCATCGTGGCAAGCCGCGTCAATTTCGAAGTGCCGCGGCCGCCCGCATGCTAATGAGGCGCTGAATATGTATTTCAGCGCTTCATTAGTAAACTTCGAAATGGCCATTTCGAAGTTTGGGGCTAGTGTAGACATAGCCAGGGACAGGTAGGTTGCCTTTTCCATACCTGAACCCAAATGTTTCTGAATTCCATGGTCTAGAATCTCAGGTCACTCAAATTATACACTGTGAAACCACACACAGTCTTACCTGAAACCTCCCTGTATTTCCTGGCTCCTGGTAGTGAGGTGGAATGGCCACCCACTGACCAGGAGGGGAAGGGGCCCCTCCCAGAGCCCTGGCGGGCGGAGTCTGGCCCCATCCCATCACCTGATTGGAAGTCAGGAGACAGGACTAGAGGTATAAAAGGCTGACTCCACAGCCCAGACAAAGGCACCAGACGCCTGCACCATGCTCCCAAGCTGGGAGATTTCTGGGGACCTAAAAGAGGCTCAGGGCTGCTGGGACTTCTGATACACTTGGACCTTGGGGCACTACCAGTCCTAGCAGAGATTCAACCCCCACTGCCGCAGAGGTCCTGCACTGGAGCCAGGCATGGCTGGTTGGGGGAGTGTGGAAGTAACATAGGAGCAGCAGCCCTAAGTCTGGCTGACCCTGAACAGGTGACTGACTCGGCATGTTGTGGGTAGGATTCCCACGGACCCCGTATTAGGACCCTGGGCTGGGACGCAGTGGAGGAGTGAGTTTGCATCCCCTTCGGCACCCCGATCCAGTGGTGGAAGTCTCTTCCTCCGTTCCCCCTATTCCAGGCCAGCCAGCTGTGGTTGTCAGCTCCCTGCTGGAGCAAGGAGACCCAATGGTTTGCAGCCCCCCGAAAAGAAGCAGGGCCTGGGCCTAGTGACTGTTGCTGGAACTGAGCATAGGCCTGAGCGATTTGAAGTGGTGTGTGTTGCCCTACCCTGAACTAGGGCCTGGGCCTACAGACTCCTGGCTTAAAAGCTTGGCCTGAGTGCAGGTCCATGCTTCTGAATTGTAGACTGTTTGTTTGCTGCCTGCCCCAAACCAGGGCCTGGGCTCAGTGACTGCTACCCAGCCTGAGCGTGGCCCACAGCAGTTCAGCTGTAGGGGTTTGTTGCCTGCCCTGAAATAGGGCTGGGGCCTGTAGATTAGGGACTGCCAGCTCCGCCTGAGCTGTGAACTCGTACTGCCTGCCCTGAGCGAGGGCTTGGCATGTCAACCGTCGGCTCAGCCTGACCATCATCGGTCTGACCATAGGCCCGAGCCTCAGGACTACCGTTGCCAGCCCTGAGGGAGGGCTTGACCTATTAACTGCTGGCTTGGCCTGACCACAGGTCTGCGCCCCTGGACTGTTGTTACCCACCCGGCGTGAGGGCCAGGGCTTGCTAACTGTGGGTGCAGCCTGACTACAGGCCTGAGCCCGAACTAGTGGCACAGCTGATTCCCATGGGAGACTGAGCTGGTGTGCAGTGAGGCAGAGTGGCCACCCACTGACCAGGCGGGGGACCCTCCCAGAGCTCTGGTGGGCTACATTCCCTTTCCCCATCTCCGGGAGATGTCAGTTGTCAGATGGGGGTTGTCTGCCAGCCTTGCCTCCTCTCCATGTAGAGTGCTTGATTCCCTCTGCTGAGACCTACCTGCGGTGGGCTTGTTGGAAACGTTGTTGTTCTGGTAGATGGGCTGTGGAGACTCGTTCTGGGGCTGTCCAATCACCGGGGTCAAGGAAGGTGTGTTCACGTTGGAGAGGATGCAGCCAGTCACTCGCTAGAGCGGGGATGAAATGTTAGCAGTGAGAAAGAGACCTCTCCAGAGCCAGAAACTCATCTTGAGATCTCACGTGATACCTTGGTAGCCAGCCCAACAGCTGGGTAATAACGTTCTCTCATCTTCACTAGAAGACACAGCCAGCCTCATTTCGTGCTCCCCATTCCCAGCCAGTAAAACGAGGCAGGCTAGGAGCTAATCAAAGGCAGTGGGGCCTGGGGAAGGAAATGGGCTTCAGACCCTTTGTGCCAGTCTGAACTGCATCTTCAAAGCACGAACTATACAGCTTTTCTTAGTGCCCATAATAACCCAAGTCTGGAGACGTGGGCTGGGAGGCTCAAAGCCCAAGCCCACAGGCCACCTGTAGCCCAAGAACCTCCCCCGTCCACCCAGCAGGAGCTTCTAAAAAGTTTTTCTATTCAGCTACCAGCAAGGGGGCTGGGGCTGGGAGCGTGTGGGTGGCACACAGGGCCTCACCAGCCCAAGTGGCTTGAAGCAGCATCCCAGGCCCCCTGTGCCCTCATACTTCCAGCTACAGAGGGCTCTGCTGGGTGTGAAAAGGCAGCCCTTGGCCAGGGAGTCACCCCAGCTGACTCACTTCTCCTGCTGCTTTCCTGTACTCTGGTCTGGTGAGCTTAATTTTCACTTGTTCATCAGGCTGGGGGTGGGGGGGGGATGGTTGCCTTTGTTTACTTTGGTGGGGGGGCTCCCCATGAGAGGCCAAGGCTGTTGGGAAGTGGTTAGAGGGTATAGTGACTCTTTGACTATTTGCTGTGAGACAGCCTTAAACCAGTGGTTCTTAACCTTTAGTGCAGCTTGCACCCCTTTGGGTCTCAAAATACGTTCTCCCATCCCTTATCAAAACTGGAGATGGCGGGGGGCTATACACTTTTAAATGCATATTAAATACGTGTAAAATAGTTTTATGTTGTTAATCACCACAAACAATAGTGCAGAAGGCATACAAAAATATGCAAATACTACCCAGAGATGTTGCAGAGTTTTGCTGTGGAAGTAAACTGTAACCGACACGCTAATAGTTAGCGGCTAACTGAATTCAAACAAAGCCACTGCCCTGCCACGGCATCCTCTGCCCACGCATCAAGAAATACCCCGCAGCGTGGCGGTCTGCTGTATTTTGTAGTGAGATAATTTCACTACAATTGGCTTAAAAGCTTGAAAACAGTTTTTTGTTCGTATATTACAGTAATCGTTAAGAATGTATAATGTTAAGAAATACATAGGTTTGATGAAACAAAGTAGTTGTACTTACATGCCTGTGCTTAATTTGTGTGTTCAATTATTTACCTTCTAACAATACCTGGCAGGTTTCGCACCCCCAGAAAGGGCATCACAGACCCCCACGGAGCGTGTGCACTCCAGGTTAAGACCCGCTGCCTTAAACAATGGGTTTTAATTAATTAGGGAGGCCTGTTAAAATAGCTAAATGTATATGAGATGATTCAAGTGGTGGTTTGTATTATTTCATCTTCCTTTCCTTTCCTTTCCTGTTCTGCTCTCTCTCTCTCTCTCTCTCTCTCTCTCTCTCACACACACACACACACACACACACACACACTCTCTCTCTCTCTCTCTCTCTCTCTCTCTCTCTCTCTCTCTCGTTGCTTGAGTGTCAGTATTGCTGAGTTACAGTGGATCTATCCAGCTACTGGGAGACTTTTCTCCCTTCTGAGCCAGCCCCAGATTACACTTCCAGTTGATGCCTGTGGAGTCAGAGCGAGGCCCTATGCAGAGGATGCCGGCCCTAGCTAGATGGTATTTCAGGCTGAAGTGCCCAGTAGTAACACCCCCCCACCCTGGCTTTTGCTCTGCTGAGGACTTGCATGGGAAGCAGACCCCCTCACCAGAAGGGGCAGGGCAGCAGACCTGTGCAGAAAGCTGCTCCCACTGCTCTCTTTGGCAGGGCTGCCCAGGCCGGGTTCCCTGAAGCACAGGCGAGGAGGTGATAATCTAAGTCACACACATTAGATAGTGAAGTTCCCAGATTTGGCTTAATCTCATAATGCGGCTGGGGCTTTCCAGGGGGGAAAAAGCCCCAGTGATCAGGAGGCTTGTGATCAAATCAGGAGCGTTGGCATCACTCATGCCTAGTCAGCGTCACAAAAGGGGTTAATAGTTTCACAGCTTCTGCCGATGGATGGGCTGGCTCTGCCCAGACCTCCCTGGGGCCACAGGAACGCGCCAGCGGCAGTGTGGTGATAGCAGTGGGGAACCCCGGGCCCCAGGCGGGAGAGCTGTGCAAGGCTGAGGTTTTACATTGCAATTTTAGTTGCCATTTGATTTTTTTTTTTCTAACAACTTCAGAGTGTTTTTTTCCCCTGCTGTTCTTCTAAGCACACCTGGGCCTCATGAGACTCGTACAGTTCAAACCTTATTTGTTCTTTTAAAGTGAATTTGGTGTCAGCTTGGCAGCCCAGGGGACTGAGAAACTGTCTGTATTCACGCCAGGCTGCCAGGTTGGTGTTCTCTTCCCCTGTTTGGTGAGGGCAGGCTCTGAGATAATTCAACCTCCAGCCCCAGTGCTGAGCCTGCTAAAATGGGTGTTGGCTGGTGGTGGTCATATCCGAGTGCTGTTGTGACGATCTCTCACGTGAGAGGGGCCTTCAGGTTTTGTCCTCCCTGCTAAGTATGACAAAATGGCTTCCAATTAGTGCTAATCAGTGGTGGGTTTTGTCATGAGGCAACTGCACACTAGGGCTCGGCTGTGGCTCACCCAAGTCGCTTCACAAAGGCTGCTGTGAACGGCGGCTAGATGAGGGTGGGTTTCAGTCAGGGGCAAACTTCCCAGCACTGGTGCCTGTCTAGAGAAGTGAAAGGCTCCTGCTCCTATGAGCTGTAGGGCTCCCTGAGCCCCGCACTCCCCTCTCAGGATGTGCTCCTAGGAGGAATGGAACGGCTCTTCATTTGGGTTTGCATGGGAAGGTTGCAGCTCACATCTCCAAGAGATGGCATTGCTTTAGCACTGCAATGAGTTAGCCCCGTTTGCGCCCCCCGCTTCCCGCCACTGCACCCCATGCTGCTGCCCAGGATAAGAACTCAATGTCGTTAGGAGAGAAAGATGGCTGAATGTTGACTAAACTCAACATACATTCTTGCCTCAGATCTTATTCCCCAAGCCAACCTCACCTCCTCCTTCCTTCCACTCCCTTGGAACTGGGGGCAAGAAGTGAACAGCTGGGGCCTCATTAACTACAGAACCCTGTGCTGGCTCTGGCCCTCCTAGCTAACAACTTTAAGGGAATGTTAATCCAGGTGGGATTGGGCAGGGGGAGGGAATCCAATCAGCCCTCAGCTTTCCCTAAAATCCCTTCCCTTCCCCCCGCCCAAGCATCCGCACTGCTCGCCTCCCTCCAGAGGAATTGGGACCATCATACAGGTTCCCTCTGGCTGGCGCGTGGCTTTGAAAGGATTCACAACAACTTGGCTGGTTTCCGGCATATTTTGTCAAGGTAACAATTGCCCCGTGAGATTTCCCCTCCCCTCCCATCGGTTCAGCGCCAGGGGCAGTGGCCAGAGGGGCTGAACAGCAGCAGGAAGCAGCGCTGTGTGACAGACCCAATATTCCGGATTTCGTGCGCGTGCAGGCTGCCGAGGCTCTTGTTCCGGCTTTCCTCATCTCGTTCCGAAGCTACTGCCATCTCCTTTCTCCGGCCTTGTTGCCAGCTATGCTGCCTTTTCTCTGTCCAGTCAAAATGTTGCTACTAGGCTTGTATTATCCTAGAAATGCAGGGCTGGAAGGTACCTCGAGAGGTTATCTAGTCCAAACCCCTGCGATGAGGCAGGACCCATGGTCTAGTAAACCTAGACCAAACCTAGACCATCCACTCCTGGTGTATGTCCAGCCTCCTCTTAGAACCCTCCATTGACAGGGATTCCAGGACCTCTCCTGGATGCTATTCATCATCATCAACAGCCATGGGCTCAAGTATCAGAGAGGTACCCATGTTAATCTGTAGCTTCAAGAACAACAAGAAGTCTTGTGGCACCTTATAGACTAACAGATATTTTGGAGCATAAGCTTTCGTGGGCAAAGACCCGCTTCATCAGATGCTCAGCACCCTTTAGAGTCCAATGCCTCCCTCGTTATTTCCTTCCATCTTTCCCTGTCCTGTGCGGAGTGGCTTAGTTTCTGTAGCCTAGCTCCGCACCAGTCTACTGCATCATCTACCCCTTCTCTCCGGGGTCTGCCTCTCCTATTCGCACCATCCTTTCTGCCAAATACCATGGGCTTCATTTTTTGTTCGTCGTTCATTCGGCAGATGTGCCCGAATAGCTGTAATTCTATTCCAGTGCTTAAATACTACAGTTAAAAAGATTTTCCCAACATCTAATCACATCTTACTGCAGACTAAACCTGTTACTACTTGTCCCACCTTCTGTGGACATGGAGAACAATTGATCCCTGTTGTCTTTAGCACAGTCCTTTACATAGATGAAGACTGTTATCAGGTTTGCTTTCAGTTATCTTCTTCCAATACTAAACATGCTCAGAGCTTTTAAGCTTTCCTTAGAGGCCAGGTTGACTATAGCTTTTGCCCTTTGTGTTGCTTTGCTCTTTGGGTTCTCCCCCTTTGTCCACATCTTTCTTAAACTGTGGTGCTCAGGACTGGACACAGCACTCTAGTTGGGCCTTGCACCCCAGTGCTGAGCAGCACAGGTCGGATGCCTCCTGGGTCTTGCATATAGCAGTTATACCTGTGATATCTCATAGAGCTAGAAGGGACTCGAGGTCATTTAATCCAGTCCCCTGCCCTCATGGCACGACCTATCACCATTGTTAGCAGATATTTTTCTTGGTAACTTTTAATCTAGTTGCCCCAAACTTCTCAATGGCCTCAAGGATTGAGCTCTCAAACCTGGGCTTACGAGCCTATGTGCTAACCACTGAGCTATCCCTCCCCCCAGCTGTGTGCATCCTCCCCGGAAGAGTCTTCTTGACTTGCCCTCTCACCATCTCACTTCTCTCCTGGCATTCTCCTCAGTGACTCCCCCTCTCCCTGGGTGAAAACTGCCTGGCTAAACGCCTGACGCTCCCACCTTCTATTTTGTACCTGCTTCCTCAAAACCTGCCCCTGTTGTGGTGTCTGCAGATCCTGCCTGCCTGGCCCTGGGGCAGGCAAGTGGTGTGGCTGAGCCATCCGCTCGACTCTGATTGTTTCATTCGTTCCGTCTCCTGCACTTCTTTGCCCACTTGATGCTTGCCCTGTTTGTCCCTTTCATCCAGGCCTGAGGGCAACTTTAATGCCTGCCTCCCTGTGGTTGCCGAAGAGTGGGGTCATGGGCTTAGGTCATCAGTTGGAGAAAGGGCCACCAATGCAGGGAGGTGGGAGTGCAGGAGGGGAGGGAGGGGAATTGCTCCAGGGCCTGCTGATTTGAAAGGACATGGGAGTTTGCTCTGCAGCAGCCAGAGCCCTGGGTCTTGCTGGAGCTCTACATGGGTGCCGCTGAGGGCTGTCTGTCCCTAACCCTGCCCCCTCTGCCAGAGGCCATGACCCAAACCCCAAATCCCTCCCCAGTTTTGCTTGGGTCCTGCACAATCTGTCTGCAGCCCTGGCTGGGGATGTGGTGGGAAGTCCCATTTCTGTTCAGGGTTTGTGATCTGAATTCTTACGTCTGCCTTCACCTGTGAAAGGGTTTCACTTACTGCATCACGTTTCCTGTGGGGTTTACCCAGCACAGGAGATGCCCTTGAATTTTCCTGTTGCCGTGAGTCATTCCTTTGGGCCATCATAGGCAGGTCTGGCCTGTAGGGATATTTTGTCTGGTGAGTAAACAGGGCTTCATTCACTTCTCTTTCAGAGGCCATCTCTTCCCTGGGATCGGCTGTGTGGCCAGCAGCAGTGATAATGTTTGCCCAGCTGTGAGTTTGGCTTCCCTCACTGACTAGCAATGCAGCCTTGATCTTGTGTGTGTGGACGAGTCCTTTTTTCTTTTTGCCAGCATATAGACACTCAGCATTTCCCTGAAGTAGACCCGGTGCTGGGATCTTGGCCTTAGTCCTTTTCCAAGTGCATACACTCCACGCTGGCAGGAGAGGGTGAATGGGAGGCTGAGGGCTCTTTTAGCCCACTGGTGGCTCCTGGAGGGAGTGCTACGTAAAGTTCACAGGCAGACTCTGTGGCGAGGAGCTAAGTCACCGTCAAAGAGTGAGGCACTGAGAGTAGTGGGGAAAAGACCCTTTGTGGAGGGGCTCGGAGGAATAGGCAGCCTTGGGGGGGTTTCTCCTGAGATTGCAGCTGTGGCACATGGCCAAGGACAAAAGGGACAGAGGAAAGCTGTAGCCATGGGGCAGGCACCTGCAGTGAGCCCTAATGGAAGGACAAGATTCAGCGGAGGTAGCAGGGTGAGTCATCGTCTCAGAAGGGCTGGGAAGAATCCAGAGAAGCTCAACCCCAGGATGGGTGAAATGGCATCTGGGGTTTTTGAGTTCTCCTGGGAAAAGTCTAGAGGGGCTCTCCACTCCGTCAGAGAGGCAGGGAAGTGCTACTGCTGATGCTGATTGTGAAGGGGGTTGATACCCCAAATGGGCAGGCTATATGGCGACCTGGCTGGCCCGCAGTTACACAGCAGACCATGTGGGCCCTGAGGTCGAGAGGAGGCAAAAGGGCTGCAATGCCACGGCTTGCCAAAAGGGGGCGCTCTGGGATAGGAAGGTTGCCACACCATGTGTACAGACAAGTCTTAGTACCCTTGCATGATCTGCATAGGGCAGGTGCCGTGGCTGCTTCTGATTGGAGGTTGCTGGAGTTTGGGCCATGGCACGTTCTGGATAACCAGTCTTGATAACGGTTCAGTTTCCAGGAATGGTGGCTCTCTGGAATCCCTTGTCTGAGCTGTTCTTCGGTTTTGCTTCAATTGCCTTGGCCATGTCATGTTGACTCCTTGCTGCTGATGGGATGTTTTAGCCTCTCCATGAGGGTGTATTGATCTGGGCTGGATTGTTTGCTGCAATCGCTGGTCTGCACATTGCCGAGTGATGATGGGAGCACCCAGTGCTCGGGAACTGACTGCTTTTCTTTCGGCAGGGAAAGGTGGACAAGCACCTATGTAATATTCTATCTCCTCCACGTGTACTGAGCCAGAACCTTTGCTTGGGTAAATCCTCACAGTTCCATGGGCTTCAGTGGAACTGTGCTGTTTCTCCCCAGCTAAGGATCAGTCCACTGAACATACATTTTGCACCAATGTAAATGAATCTACCTGACAGAAAGGGAAACCTGCCCTGCTCATTGCCTACTGCTGCCCCTGAACTCAGCCCTAAAGGTGCTACAGAGCAAAGCTATTAGAGGAACACTCAGATCGTGCACTAAAAATACATCATTCTAACCACTTTCCTGCATCATGTCTCCCAGCGGCCACAGCCTTTCCCTCCCCGCTCTGTGACATGCCTGCCCAGTTATGACTCACCTTCATCAGATCTCGGTGGTGTTCCAGCAC
Organism: Carettochelys insculpta; assembly: GCF_033958435.1. Lineage (NCBI taxonomy): Eukaryota > Metazoa > Chordata > Testudines > Carettochelyidae > Carettochelys > Carettochelys insculpta. The sequence continues at coordinate 56,751,892 of NC_134145.1, read as the reverse complement.
GTTGCAGGTAGTCTGCCAGGTGTCCTGATAGCACTCCCATGGGTCCACCCTGTGGAGAGGCGAGAACATAATGAAGAGGGTTTGCATGTGAATCTGAGGGTACAGCTAGACTACATAGAAGATAGACCCAGTCAGGGTAGGTCTTCCGGAGTTCCATGTCATGCACCTGAAAGACACGTGTGAAACTGAACTATCTGAAGTCGGCAGTCAACCCCCTGTACTTCTCGATATCGGGAGAAATGAGGGAGATCGATGGGAAAGCTTCTGCCATCGACCTCCCCCTGTGAAGATGGCCAAGTAAGTCAATTGCAGATAAGTCCATTCCATACAGCAACTGCTGTAGCTGGAATTGTGTATTTGCAATCATCTTCCCTGCCTAGTGCAGACCAGGCCTTACTCTGTCCTTCACCATCCAGCATGCTCAGCAAGCGGAGAGGCAAGGAAGGGAGCGTGGATTAGGACCATGCTGCTGGGAACCATCCATGTTAATCTCCTCGCGTCTGCTTAGGAGCAGAGGTTGGAATGAAATTGCTAAATTATGCTTTTCCAGACATTACCTTCTCATTGTACGCTCCCCTCCGGACATGGGTTCAACTCCTCTACCCCACCCCATTTCCCATGCATGCCTGTCTAAAAGCAACTAAGCTCTTCCCTTCTGGCCCTGCCTGGCTGGCAGATGCTGCTTGGAACTGTACTGAGATAGCAGCTTTGGGTCCCCAGTGTGACAATAGGACTCTGAGAAGCATGCTGAAAATGAACATAGTGAGTGACCAGGTTTCTGCACAGCGGTGTGACCCCCAGAAACTTTTCATGCAGTGTGCATAGCCAAACTGCTCTCACAGAGGGCTCACAGCATCACTTAGGTTGGGCTCAGGGGCCTGTCCTTTGTGACACATTTCCAGCCTGGCACAGTTGGGTCACAGTATGACTCAGTCTGGACATCCTCCCAAATGGAGCAAACTGCCTTCTTTGCCCTGCCCTTGCTGATGGTGCACCCCTTGCATAATGTCGGCATGGCTGCAGACGTTCATGCTGCTTGCAGTGGAGTGCTTTCTGTCCCCTCCTTCACCCAAAGACCGCCTGGGTGGAAGCTGACCAAAGTTGCATGGAGCTCATTGGCTACTGGGACATGACGTCACAGAACTACCCTACCGTTACAGGCAGCGCACTGCGTCCTGAGGACAACTCCATGAGGACACAGGAGACTAGTCCAGCCTGTTGGCAGCCTACCTCACAGCAGGTCCAAGATCTTCAAGAGAGGATCTTACCTGCAACCTTCCCTTGGGCCTTGACCTATGGTGGGTGTATTTATGTGTGGGGAAGCACATGATGGTGGGACCGTTTAACCCTTCCCACCCTGACACACCAGAGTTAACACCTCAATTCTTACGGTTTTTTAACTTTATTTGGGAAATTAAAGTGGGTGAAGGTACAGCCGCAGTGGCAGAGCACCACCACACAGGCCAGCACCAGGGGTGGCCACCGCAGGCCAGGGGAAGTCTGCTCCACTGACAGCCACTGCTAGTCTTTAGCGAGACAAGGCGGGCGAGGTGATACGTACCACACCGACTTTGGTGGGTGAAAGAGCCCGCTGCTCTTTGGCGAGGCCCTGAAAGGTCAGAGGAAGAACCAAACCGAGGAACGTGGCAAAGGGCGTGTGTGCGCTGGAGTGAGCCCCTCGCACTAGATATGCTGGCTGGAGTAACAAGGGATTTGCACCAGCCTGGGTGAGCCAGTGAGGAGAAGCCCCAGGCAGGGGTCTGGGTGAGAGGGGAGGCAGCTATGCCTTCGGGGACAGTATCCGGGAGTTGTGATGTTATTCATATGAATAGTCCCTGCCCCTTACCTAGTGCTTTTCATTAGCTGATCTCACAGCATTAGGCCCCTCCCCTGTGAGACAAGGCAGTGCGCTATCCCCGTTAAGCAGCTAGGAGACCCAGGGACTTGCCCAAGGTCACACAGGAACTATGGAATATTCAGAGCAAGTTAGAGCAGGTCTCCAAGGGGTAGCCATGTTAGCCTGTATCTGCAAAAACAACGAGGCTGCAACTGACTGGGTTTTTGCCTTCAAAAGCTTATGTCCAAATGACTCTATTAGTCATTATCAAAACAAAAAGCAGTCAAGTAGCACTTTAAAGACTAGCAAAATGGTTTATTAGGTGAGCTCACCTAATAAACCATTTTGCTAGTCTTTAAAGTGCTACTTGACTGCTTTTTGTTTTGATAGTGTATAGACTAGCACAGCTTCCTCTCTGTTATTATTAAGTCATTAATGTGCCACAGGAGTCCTTGATGTTTTTCTGTTAGAGCAGGAAATTGATGCCTGTCTCCCACATCCACTGCTGGTGCTCTAACCACTGGGTCATCTTTCCCCACAGCTGTCTGTTTGTAAAATCACTCGGGACGTGGAATTTATCTTGCAGTTGTTTCTTGAGGCCAAGGAGGGAATTCATCAGTCTGGCACCTTTCTCTTTTGGCACAAAGACAGTGTGACAGGCAGTCCTTTTTCTTCTGGAAAACTTCCCCTCTGCTCCTTCACTGAGTATTTTTCCCAGAGCAGGACAACTTTTTTCTGTTTTGTTTTTGTTTCTCGGATCTTCTGGGTGCCCCCAAGCTTTCATGAATTGCTAATCCCACACGAGCTGTTCCCAGAGGCTTTCCTAGCAATAGGATTTCATGCTTGTCTCACCCAGAATGGGGGTCCCGGAATTTCCACCCCCTCCTCTACACACCAAGTTGTAAAAGGCAACCCCCCAGCGATACATCCTGGCTTAATTGAAAACTTAATGAGCTGCTAAATTGGGATGGTTTTAAAACATTTTCTTAGCAGCTGAGTGTGTTTTTTCTCACACCCCCTTCCCCCCCACCTGAGGAGTCACAGACATACTCTCATTAATTTAAGACACGCTGTGTGTCTAATGTTGGTATAACCTCCATGCTACACACGCTGAGCTACGCTTAAAAAAATCTCTGTTCTTCAGTCAGGTCTCTGCAGCTGGGATGGACAGCGGTGGCAATAATAAACAATAGCACTCCGAACCAGGCATCCAGACAGGCCTGCATGTACAGCCAGCTGCTCACAGCAGTGTCAGACTCACATGCTCTGTGAAACCAAACAGATACTCATTCATGACCATCCACCCAGTCTTTTTAATAGCTCCCATACCCTCTGATGCAACTTGGTGTCTCTCCATGTGGCCATCAATACTATTCAACACTGTTGGGGGCCTCATTTAATGAAAAGAGTCCCACGGAAGTCAATGGGATTTGGATCAGGCTTTTGAGTAACAAATTTATTAGGTCCCCGAGGGGTAACTGCGTTAGTCTGTAGCATCACAAAGAAATCAAGCAGTCCCGTAGCACCTTACAGACTAACAGTTTTATTTATTAAGTCATGAACTTTCGTGGGTAAGATCCACTTCAGATTTGGAGCAAAAATAAGAATCCAGGGTTTATGACCTTATTTTGGGGTTTACAGCCTTATAGAGCATGTGTGTCTGACACCAATGTGAGTGGCTGGCTGTACATGCAGGTCACACGCTTTCGTGGGTAAAACCCACTTCATCAGATTTGGAGCAAAAGTAAGAATCCAGGGTTTATAACCTTACTCTGGGGTTATTTTTCCAAAATAAACTATTCTAGCATAGTAACAGAGTGGGAGACGTGCTTGGCTATATACCATCAAAACAAAAAAAAAAGCAGTCCAGTAGCAATTTAAAGACTAAATTATTAATGACTTAATTAATTAATTAATTAATTACTAAAATCAATTATTTTGTTAGGCTCTACACTGTGCAGCTCCACTATTCCAGAACAAGTTTCACTTATTTTGGAGCACCCCTGTGGTGTAAGCCCATTAGTCTAGAATAAAAACAAAAAAGCAGTCCAGTAGCACTTTACAGACTATTTCAGATTACAGCCCCTGGAATCAGGATCTAATCCAAAATACACAGCAGCTTTTTTTTGGAAAACAAACCACTATTCCGGAATAGTTCATTTTGAACTAGCCCCTGTCCCCCTCTACACAGCCCCCCTCCTGCGAAACGCCTGTTTCAGAAGAGGCTCTGCTCTGGGTGGAATGAGGTTACCAAAGTTGAAATAAGGTGGCCACGATTTCGGAATTCTTTTGGAGCAGCAGTTGTGTTGTGCAGACCTGCGGTGGTGAACATGCAGTGAACCGCACAATGCGGGGTGGCTAAGTGGCTCGTTAGAGCCGTCTACGTCGTGCTGTCTGCCCCGCCGTGTACGCGCCCCGCCACTTGGTGGGACAAACACACGGCAGCTGTGGCAGAGGCGCCCCCTCCTGCGGCTCAAGGCGGCAGGGCTCGGCTCGGCTCAGGGAGGTGTGGCAGGACCCAGGGCGGCTCTGATGAGTCACTGGCAGTTTGTGCAGGAGGAGGGGGTGCCTGGTGGGGGGGTGGGACTAGGATGCCTGGCTGCGGGGGAAGGGTGACTGGCTGAGGGGGGGGAGGGGGCTGTGGCAACTGCTAAATTTTATTTTGGATACCGCTGGTGTAGACACTAGCAATGTTATTTTGCAATAGCGGCCGTTGCTCTGAAATAACTTTGCTGTGTAGCCACGAGACGGCTTCAGAGGGGTAGCCGTGTTAGTCTGGATCTGCAAAAGCAACGAGGGGTCCTGTGGCACCTTATAGACTAACAGAAATAAGCTTTCGTGGGCAAACACCCACTTTGTCAGATGCAGGTAGTGGAAATTTGCAGAGGCAGGTATAAACAGGCAGGCCAGAGCAAGGCTGGAGATAACGAGGTTAACTAAGTCAGGGAGGGTGAGGCCTATTACCAGCAGCTGATCTGGAGGTGTGAACACCAAGAGAGGAGAAACTGCTTTTGTATTTAGCCAGCCATTCACAGTCTTTGTTTAATCCTGAGCTGAGGGTGTCAAATTTGCTGATGAAATGCAGCTCAGCAGTTTCTCTCTGGAGTCTGGTTTTCTTTGCTGCAGGATAGCTACTTTTAAATCTGTTACTGTGTGTCCTGGGAGATTGACGTGCTCTCCTACAGGCTTTTGTACATTGCCATTTCTGATATCCAACTTGCGTGCATTTATTCTTTTCTGTAGGGACTGTCCAGTCTGTCCAATGTATATAGCAGAGGGGCACAGCTGGCACATGATGGCATATATTACGTTGGCAGATGCGCAGCTGAATGAACCTGTGCTGGTGTGACTGACCAGGTTAGAGACTGCTTGTTATTCATGAAGCTACAGTCTAACACGGCTCCGCCTCTGAGCCGCGGGGCCTTTTGCTACTCCTTTTCGGACTCCCCTTTCTTTCTCCCTTGCAGTTCCTCCGGGTACTTGGCCCTCTCTCTTGCTCTTCTCCTTCCCATCCCTCCTCCGCAGCCTGTGTGCTCTTTCCCTTTCTTTTCTGGATCCTCCTCTCGCTGGATGTGCAGAATGTTTGCTTGCTCTGACCTACAAAGACTGCAGAGGTTTTTACACTGGCACGCGCGTGTGCCGGAACAATGAGCCATTATGGAGACCTGCTCTTTCCTTGCAAATCAGAGCTGTGGAAACTTTTCTGGTGGGCAATTAAGGTAATTAGTGGAAGCTTGCTCTAATTACACACGGGGTGCTTAGCCACTAAGGTCATCAGCTGCAGCTAACAGAGTTCACTGGAGCATTGCTTTCGGCTCTTCCCTTGGTGGGGATGTCTGATGCACATCACTAGCTACCACTCTTTGGGGCTGAGGTAGGGCCCTCTGAAAAGCCTCTACAAGCTCAGTCTGAACTGACCTTCCCCTACACGGGTGGATGTGACTCTTATCAGATTCCCACAGTCTCAGAGGGGCAGCTGTGTCAGGCTGTAGCTTCACAAATAACAAGCAGCCCTGTAGCTCCTTAAAGACTGAATGCATTTATTAAGTCATGAGCTTTTATGGGTAGGACCCACTTCCTTAGATGACTGCAATGGAGGAAATGGGTCTTACCCGCAAAAGTTCAGATTTCTACAGGTATTGCCCCATACAAGGTGTGTGAACACATTAGAAGGTTCCCCGGAATACTCAAGGTGTTACCTCACCTGATCCAGTCAGAGGACTGGACGGCCAGTTGGCACATGGTCAGACGGTGTCGGCTGGAGACCAGGCCCTGAAAGAGAACAGTGACTAAGAGAGGATACAGGGAGAATCTTTGTACTATGCCCTCCCTGGAGCTTGGAGCTGACTCAGTTTTCTACTTTCTCCATCAAAACCTAGTCCCTGCTCTCCTGAATGTGTGTTATGGACACAGGTCCACTAAACAGAGTGTAAGCCCCAGAGTACCCCCACAGATGGGTCATCACCAACATTACTCATCAGCACAGGGCAGAGCCGTCCATGTCTTCCCTGAATTTAGAGGCAAAATCAAGCAGCCTCCTTGACATTGTAAGAGCATCTCTTCTCTCTTAATCCCTTCTGGCCTGGAGGCTGATGACATGGACGTTCCTTGAATCGTTTGCCAGGAAACTCCAGCAGCTCAAGTATAGAGATCTTTAGATGTTGTTTCCCAAAAGATGCTTTGAACAGCTCCTGTTCCAGTATTGCCAAGCCCAAGCATTTGAAAATCATGGGCCAGTCCCCAGGCTTATGAAATTAGCTTTAAACATGCAAGAGTTAAAAACCAAAAAAACATTATTTGCTTTCTGGTGTTTGAGCCTTTAGAAGTCGCAGTTTCCAGTTTTCCTTTGTAACTATAAGGGCCAGACACTTTAGGAAGGGTTGCATGAAAGCTGAGATTTTCATGGAATCACAGGAGTCCAGGAGCTAGATGTAGGGTAAAATCACAAGAGCTGGTAACACTACTGTTACCTCTGACCCACACAATCCATCCCTCTGCTCAGCTCCCTCCCAGCTTTTGCTCTGGCATCAGCAGAGCTGTACAATTTCACTCTCCCTCAGGCTTGGCTTTGGAGCCATCGGTGCCTAGTTGCCCAGGGTGTTCATTGAACGGGAAGCCTTCAGAGCTACGGAGAGGTAGCCACATTAGTCTGTATCTTCACAAAACAAAAAAAGCAGTCATGTAGCACTTTGAAGACTTTTCCACATCTGAAGAAGTGGGTCTGTCCCACAAAAGTGCATCGCCTAATAAATGATTTTGTTAGTTTTTAAAGCGCTACAGAGCTGCTTTTTTGTTTCCTTCTGAGCTAGTTAATGCACTGCCTGCAGCTTACTTTGGCAATATCACATAGGAGAGAACAAGAATTTGATCAACCAACCTGCTTCCCATAGGAGTCGTGGACGGGTGAGACAATTCCACCAATCACAATGAACCTTCCAGTCTTGTGCAGATAATCCCGGGCTCTTTCTAATGAAGGGAACAAAAGAAAAAAAGCAGGGAGGGTGGGAATCAATATGTAAATTCCACTCAGCAAAGCCAAAAGTTAGCATTCTGAGCCAGCTTTGAAAAACTGGTCTCAATTTTCACATGCAGCTTGTGCAAATTCCTGAATCTGCAGATGCACATAACTGTGCAAGCAAAATTCATGGGGCTGGAGTGAGGCCCCTTGGGAACTCTGTCTCTTTGCCTTTAGGTTAAAGCTGAGGATATTAAATGCAAACTCAGGGCTAAATTCTTGGCTGGTGTAATTGAGTGACATGTCACTGAAGTCCTTCTAGCTGTGCCTGTAAACACCAGCAGAGCTGCTGGCTGTGCATATTTCAGTAATGGTAAGGATCTGATTGAAATACACAAAACCACAGTGCATTTGTAATACCATGGCAAAGAATGGATCAATCTCCAGTTAGTGGCTGTTCCACTCCAGGCCAACCATGGCCTACTAGCACCAGCTAACAAACCTCACTAACAGATGTGTGATCTGCAGTGCTAAGCCTCAGGGGGTTGATTTCAAACCCAGCTGATGGCCCAGCCCTGTGTGTGTGTGTGGAGGGGGGGGGGCTTGTTGTGTATTGAGAATGTAAGGCTACAAGTGCCCCTTTCACTTGCACTGCCATGCCAATGTGCCTGAGCTCCACGTGGCAATGAGGAATACCGCAGGTAATGGACGTAACTGATTCTAATTGGAGCCATGTTAATAGTGAACACAGCCCTAACCATCTGAAAGGTGTTTGGTGACTTGTGTGAAAGGAGCGGATAGGCTCTGCCTCATTCTTACTGAACACAGGTGCTTACATCACAGAAACACCCATGAGAGCTCGCAATCCAAGCAGAGAGCCCAGGGAATAGATTGAGGGCTGGGGGCTGAACTTCCTGGCTGAGCCCTGGAAGTGGTCACTGGTGTGAGGCTGGGAAAGGAGAGGTTGCTTTGCCACAGCCAGCGCTGTTGGGCCTGGTCTGCGGTTAACTGTAGCCCCGCTGTCTGTCCAGCGCTGAATTCATTTCACAGCACAGGAATTAAAATGACAATGCACACAATGGAGCGACCTGTCTTGCAACAACATTTCTGGGTAGAGTGCAGGTAAAATGGGCCCTGTATGTTTCTGCCATGCCTGTTGGTTGCATTTACTCTCTCTGGCCCTGTCTGTGGAGGGTGTTAATGGGGCGGGGAAACTTTTAAAATGCAGTATTTAGAAACAGCTCCCGTGCACACAGCTTGTGTGGCTAGTGGAGGCTGTTCTAGAAACTACGTTTCACGTATTTGTGAAAGGCATTGTGATCTAGTGGGTGCACCGCTGGAGGGAGCGTGGGGGGCTCAACAGAGCTAGTTTCTGTTTCCGGCTCTGCCACTGATCTGCTGTGTGACCTGACACAAGTCACTTTAATGACACCGTGCCTCAGTTTCCCCTCCCCTCCTTTGTCTTGTCTATCTCACTGTAAGCTCTTTAGGGCAGAGACTGTTTCTCACTATGTGTCTGCACCATGTCTAGCACAGTGGGGCCCTGTGATACAACTAGCAATCTGGTACACTTTGTCTAAATTACATTAGTAGGAATGCCATTTTAAAACAGCTCTGCTAGCGCATTTGGAGTTATGGAGGAGACTGGCCCTTTGGGTTTTGAAGGAATCTCTTAAAACCATGCATAGACTCCACGAAAGGTGCCATTGCACCCAGTACAGAGTGGCAGATGATTGACAGGGCAGGCAGCTTAGAGCACAGAGAGTTGGCATATTAAATCAACTCCTGCACATCATGTATTTCCCATCAACAGTACGAGCACGCAGCGTGCTGAGCTATTTCTGATATCCCCGGTATACGCTGCTAAGGGAGATGACCTCATGGTCAAAGCATAGCTGCTAATTTGCAATCCCAGCTGCAGCTCCAGAGGACTCTTCCCCACGCCTGTTAGCTCCAAGAGCCAAAGCGTAACACCAGGATTTAAAAACAGACTTAGATCTGTAATGGAAATAGTTAGAAATGAAAAAGAAAAGGCGAGGAAAGACACCAGCTGGTCTGCCCCAATGTGGTGCTCTGAGAAATGGCCAAGAAGAACTCCCACAGATCTGCCCCTTGTGCATGGCCAGAATAGTTTGAATGCAATGGAGAAAATCTGGAAAAGCAAAGTAATTTGTTTAGGAATGAAGCTGGGCGTCTTGAAAGCGTGTGTATTCAGCAGCATGTGGTACAGATGTGAGACATGGGTGATAACAAAAGATTCGAAGAGAAGGATATTGGTGTTCGAGAGGAGTTGTTATAGAAAGATCCTGAGAATAGGATGGATGCAGATGGTCACCAACGAGGAATTATATAGGAAGATACAGCCGAAAGAGAACCTATTGCAGAAGATTATACAACGCAAGTCACAGGTATTCGGGCATATCCACAGAATGAGCACTGAATACAAAATCAAGACCCTGGTATTCGACATAATGGACGGTTCGACTAGGAGAGGCAGACCCCACAGAGAATGGGTAGGTGATATAGTAGATTGGTGCAGAGCTGGTCTGCAGAAACTAAGCCACTCTGCACTGGACAGGGAAAGAAGGAAGGAAATAGTGAGAGAGGCATCGGACACCAACAGGCGCTGAGTCCATGGCTGTTGATGATGATGATGATGATGATGATGATTGGAGATGTGATTGCAGCGGGGGTAGGCACACCTACTCTCGTCTTCCTCTAGCTAAGAAGAGAGCCACAGATGTGCCAGCACAGCACACTGTGTGCAATAGCAATGCAGGGATGGACCCCAGGTTTCAGGTGGGCTTGTACTGCTAGTACCGGGGTTTGTGCTTCCATCTCTTCCCTGTGATATTTAGCCAAGCCAGCGAGATCAAAGCTAGCAAGGGTGAGCCTGACTGGGCCAGCCTGTGAGGTGCTGAAGTATTAAGGGAGCAATGTAAGTTTGCAAAACGTCAGTGCCAATTAAACACCCTGCGTGCGCCAGTCCTAAAATGGGGGGAGGGAGACATTCAGGGTAGCATGTTAATACTAGTCTCTTTGACATACTGAGTGTTGTCAGATGGTTAATCAGATCCCTCTTGTCAATTGGGTATTTCAATGTACTTAATACAGATCATTTGCTTTCCAAGTGCCCCTGGCAGGGTTATCTGAACAGCAGAACTGTTTGTGAAAATCTGTTGCATGGCACCATGTCCTGTTTCTTTCTCTGCAGTACAAGGAAAGCTGGCTTTGTGGTTAACTGCAGAAGTGGGAGTCAGGTCTGGGTTCTGCTCCCATCTGCACCATGGACTTGTGGGACTGTGGGTAAACCACACGATCACTCCGTGCCTCAGTTTCCCCATCTGGGGGTGGGATGGTAATAACACTAACCACCTTATAAGGGTGGTATGATGCTCAGCCAGTCCATTAACTTGTCAGAAAACGCTGCCTTCAGTTCCCTCCATTCCTTTTGGGAACCAAACCTGCATGTATCTCTCACACTGGTTGCTTGCATGTTTTCTGTAACTGCACAGTCTCTTGCTCTCAGTCAGCAGAGCCAGAGAAACCAAATTTAACCCAGGTGCCCATGCAATAGCCTGGTTAAGTCTCCATTTGATTGATTCCCTTCACTTTCCATTTGTCTGCTGTCTCTGGCTGCTGCTGCTTCAACCAAACTCTCACCCTCTTGCTGGTCTTGTTATCGAGCTGGTTTGCCGTTCAACCTGGTTTGGGCATTCCTGGCCACTGCGGAAGAGGCTGTGGGTCTCAATTTCCCAAATGCCTTTTCTGTCAATGTTCTGAAGGCAGGCAGGGGAGGGAATGAACCAGCAGCTTCCATCACTGCCAGGGCACCAGGCTGTTTTGTTGTTATTGTTACAGACTTTGCTTCCAACTTGCTCATTTATGCCTGTCTCTGGAGACCTGCATCCTCTCCACTCAAAAAGCTCCCCAGGTGCCATCCCTGCAGGGAGTTCACCTGCTGGGGCAGAAGGATTTGCCAACACGTGGATGGTAAGGGGATGAAGAAACAAGGAAGGTGCACAGAGCAGAGAAGAAAGGTGGAGCACTTTTGCATCTGAGGTGCAGTAGTTTTTTGAGGGCGATCACTTTAAAGCAGAACAATGCGTGACAAAGTTTGCAAGGAGCTGTTTTAACTCACTGCAAGAGCTGCTGTGGCTTGATATTAAGCTGTGGATCAAGGGTCAGCAACACCCAGCACGCGTGCCAAGAGTGGCACGCAAGCCAATTTTCATCAGCAGGTGAGGGGCAGCTCAACCCTGCCTCTCCTCCTGCCGTGCAGCCAGGAGCTTGTCCAAAGCCAGGCCGCCTGTGGAGTAACAAAAGACCAGCTGATGCTTCCAACCGCCACCTAAATGGTAAAGCTCTGCTTCTTAATTTATTTATTAGCGCAGCTGTTGTAAGTAGGACTGTGAGTGACTTTAAAAAGCATCGCCAGCTCTTGGACCGCACATAGAGGTCAAAAGGTCACATTTCAGCACTCTGCCTCAGAAAGGTTGCTGGCCCCTGGTATAGATGCGCAGAATCAGCACACTGCTCACAACTCCCAGTTGCAACAGTTGATTACATCCATTAAAATGCACCTTCACCCGACATCCTGCACGAGCGGCTTCTGCCCAGGTGAGGAGGTTTTGAAACAAAATTTCGCGTGAGTTGGTAATGTTGTGGCATGCCTGTTTTAATGACGCCGGAGCTGACTTGTTCAGTATGTTTTCTGTGCTCCAGGAACTCCTCAAGGGCTTTGATTACAAAACAGCAATTAAACTGACAAAGCGATGCATTGTCAGAGCCGTTCTCTGCTCTCAATAGCTTTGATCATGTATCGCTTCCTGAGCAGTCCCTTGGCATAGCCATAGCAGACGAGATTGCTTTGGCATTGTTCTGCCCTTGGATGATGATGGATCTGCCCCAGCATCCTACCGCAGAGAGTCCTACAGTGGTCAGTGCTGGTGGCTTTGTCTTGCAGCGTGTGTGCTCTCAGAGAGCCAGTCCAGTGGCATATGACCCGAGAACAGGGGGATATACCTTGTGCTGTCCATCTGGCTGTGGGAGGGAGAAGGCAGGAGAAGGCTTAATTCCAGATGGCGAAGAAGGATTGCTTGCTGGAAGGAGGAAGAAACAGAAATGTCGCTCGTGCGATGGCTGCTCCCACATCCGTACAGAGCGTTCCCAGCTGATGTTATATTGTTGACTAGGAGATGACTGTGGAAATCAATGTCTTGGTAATACACTCATCCCTCGCTTTACAAGCACAGTTGGTTCCCAGCTCTCTGCTCGTAGGCAGAAACTTGTAAGAGGGACACTAAACTCCTATTAAATTTACATGTAAAAGTCTCTGAGTAGTTCCTAGGGCTCCTGACTCGGGGAAGGAGTGGCAGCAGGTGGCGCTGCTTTTGAAAGGCGAGTGAAGCTTGGGTTGGGGAGGGTTAAAGGCTGGGGGTAGGTTGGGGCTGTGAGTGGGAGGGAGGGTTAAAATCTGTGGCGGATTGGGTGAGGGGGTTCAGGCTGCCATGGTTTGGGGCTGGCGGAGGGGGTCGGGCTGCGGGGCCACGGGGGTCAGGTGGCTGGTGGGGTCTGGATGTCTGGCTGTGGGCCGGTAAGGGGGTCTGGCTGCTGTGGTTTGGGGCTGCAGGGCCAACAGGGGTCAAGCCACGGGGGTTACAGGCGGAGGGGGTGGGGGTCAGGCTGCAGGGGATACAGGTGGCAGGGGTGTCAGGCTGCAGGGCCGCAGGGGGGGTCTGGCTGCGGGGGTTACAGGCGGCGGGGGAGGGTCTGGCCGCAGGGCTGCAGGGGGTATAGGCAGCCATGGAAGGGTCTGACTGTGGGGGGGTACAGGTGGCCACGGAGGGGGGTCTGGTCATGGGGTGGGGTACAGGTGGCTGTGGGGGGGGGTCTGGTGGCTGCAGGGGGTACAAGTGGCGGGGGGGGTCTGGCCGCAGGGCCACAAAGGTTACAGGTGGCAGGGGGGTCTGGCTGTGCGGGCAGCAGGGGGTCAGGCTGCCGCAGTTTGGGGCTGCGGGGCTGGCAGGGGAGGGTCGGACTAGAGGGTCGGAGCCACGGGGAGAGGGGTTAGGCTTGTATGAGCAGGGAGAGCTCACTCGTTGAGTGAACTAAGGTAGGTAAATGTGTCCCTCGTTTGAGCGAGTACTCGTAAGTGAAGTACTCATTTAACGAGGGATGAGTGAAGTCCAAAGCAGGTGTCGGTAACCACAGTAGCAAGAAAAGCCACTTTTTTTTCCAAATTTGGCTAAAGCTCAATAATTCAAGAGCCCCAATGCATGTGAATACAAGATGGTCCTTCATATATAACATTAAACTGTATTTTTTGTAACCCCTATTTCAGGAACAGCGCACACAATGATTTGTAACGTGATACGTATTTACTACCCGACATTCACAAACTTTTTACATATTCAATTTCCTCACATTTTGTGTGTGTGTTTGTGCCCCTGTCTTCCTGACCCCAAAACCTACTTTAATGATGGCAATTTTACATCACGTTTAATTTCAGTTTTCTTGCAATGCATGTTGCCCTTCACTGCAGGAATGCTGCAAGTTTCCTTCTCCTTTTCAAAATCAAGACCGTATTAGCCACATGATGAAAACACAGATACAGTATCACATCCCACAGTGCACAGCGCACATTAATGGGGGAGTTATCCATAACTTTGAGATCACGTGTCGTTTGCTGTTTGAATGAATTGGTCACTGTTGGGCTTTTAGACATTCACTGTTTATCAAAAATTACTTTGCAATTATAGCACTCGGACCCACAAAGAAGTTCTGAAAGAGCCACATGTGGTTCCAGAGCCATTGGTTGCAGACCCCTGCTCCAAAGTGACTGCACCCATAAGAACAGCCATACTGGGTCAAACCATAGATTCATCTAGCCCAGTATCCTGTCTTCCAACAGTGGCCAATGCCAGGTGCCCCTGAGAGAATGAATAGAACAGGTAATCATCAAGTGAGCAATTCGCTCACTGAGTGATTGGGCAGCAAAATGGCAAATGAAATTTAATGTGGGTAAGTGTAAGGTAATGCACATTGGGAAAATAACCCCAATTATACATATAATATGATGGGGGCAAATTTAGCCACAATAGATCAGGAAAGGGATCTTGGAATTATAGTGGATAGTTCTCTGAAAACATCCACGCAGTGTGCAGTGGCAGTCAGTAAAGCAACTAGGACGTTAGGAATAATTAAAAAAGGGATAGAAAACATATTACTTCCCCTATATAAAACTATGGTAAGCCCACATCTTGAGTACTGCGTGCAGATGTGGTCTCCTCACCTCAAAAAAGATATATTGGCATTAGAAAAGGTTCAGAAAAGGGCAACTAAAATGATTAAGGGTTTGGAACGGGTCCCATATGAGGAGAGGCTAGAGAGACTGGAACTTTTCAGTCTAGAAAAGGGGAGGCTGAGGGGCGATATGATAGAGGTCTATAAAATCATGAATGGTGCGGAGAAAGTGAATACAGAAAAGTTATTTACTTGTTCCCATAATATAAGAACTAGAGGACACCAAATGAAATTAATGGGTAGCAGGTTCAAAACTAATAAAAGAAAGTTTTTCTTCACACAGCGCACAGTCAACCTGTGGAACTCCTTGCCAGAGGGTGCTGTGAAGGCCAGGACTCTAACAGAGTTTAAAAAAGAGCTCGATAAATATTTGGAGGTTAGGGCCACAGATGGCTATTAGCAAGGGGTAAGGTATGGTGCCTAGTCTTTCGTCGAAGGCAGGAGACAAATCGCTTGATCATTGTCTTCGGTTCACCTCCTCTGGGGCACCTGGCATTGGCTACTGTTGGCAGACAGGATACTGGGCTAGATGGACCTTTGGTCTGACCCAGTATGGCCGTTCTTATGTCCCTGTCGCCCATTTCCAGCCTCTGGCAAACAGAAGCTAGGAACACTCTTCATGCCCATCCTGGCTAACAGCCATTGATAGACCCATCCCCCATGAATTTATCTAGTTCTTTTTTAAACTCTACTATACTCTTGGCCTTCACTACATCCTCCAGCAAGGAGTTCCATAGGTTAACTGTGCAGTGTCTGAAAAAAACATTTATTGTTTGTTTTAAACCTTCTGCTTATTAATTTCATTTGGTGACTCCCAAAGTATTCTGCAGCTGTGCCCTCCTTTCTTCTCTCCTCGGTGCAGCGAGGGGTACAAGATAAGCATTGAAAGGATCAGTCACCTTAGAGTGCAGTGGTCTGCTGCGTAGGTATGCAGGGCACACATCGCATGCCCTGCATATCCAGCCAGACGGGCCTTGTCCAGCTGGCAGCCTGCGGACTAGATGATTCCATCTGGCCCTTGGGGAGAACACAGAATGGCATCATACGCACAATATAACAGCACATGCACCATTAGTGCAAGCTCAAGCTGCTTGGAGGGCTCTACTTGCTGGAGCAAAATTGCAGTGGACAAGAAGCTGGACATGAGTCAACAGTGTGCTGTTGTAGTCAAGAAGGCTAATGGCAGGTTGCATCAAGAGGAGCGTTGCCAGTAGACCCAGAGGAGTGATTGTTCCTCTTTATTCGGCTTTGGGGAGGCCGCATCTGGAGTACTGTGTCCAGTTCTGGGCCCCCAGTCATAGGAAGGATGTGGATACACTGGACAGGGTCCAGCGGAGGGCGACCAAAATAATTAGGGGGCTGGAGCATATGACCTATGAAGAAAGGTTGAGGGAATTGGGACTGTTTAGTCTGCAGAAGAGAAGACTGAGGGGGTCCTTGCTAACAGCCTTCAACTTACTGAAGGGAGGCTGCAAAGAGGCTGGAGAGAGGCTGTTCACAGTGGTCATGGATGGCAGAACACGGAACAATGGTCTCAAGTTGCAGTTGGAAAGGTCCAGGTTGAACATGAGGAAAAACTTTTTCACTAGGAGGGTGGTGAAGCATTGGGATGTTCTACCCAGGGAAGTAGTGGAGTCTTCACCCCTGGAGGTGTTTAAGTCTCACCTTGACAAAGCCCTGGCTGGCCCGATCTGATTGGTTTGGTCCTGCTTAGAGCAGGGGGCTGGACTCGATGGCTTTTTTAGGTCTCTTCCAGCTCTATTATTCTACGATTCCCTGCGCTATGGGACTTCGTACGCAAGAGCGACTCCCTTACACAAATGGCTTTCAATTCCATTGTCCAGCCAGGCCCTGGTTATGTAACCGCAGGCGGCTGAGGTGCACTTCCAAAGCTCTGAAATGTAACGTTCAAGCTGTCTCTTTGTCTTTAATTCAGGCTGGTTGCCTCCCTCCCTGCCGCCAAAAATTGCTCAGGTTCGGGAAGGGTTGTCAGCCTGAGGTGTGAATTTCTTGGTTTTGTCTCCTCATCTTATGCCAAAACTTGAATGTGCTTGGGACTTTGTCTTTAATATTCTGTGGCGCCGACTGACCCGTGATTGTAACCAGGAGTAGCTCCGCAGGATGAGTGTGTGATGAACATCTGCAGTGCGCTTACCCACAGGTCCCCCTCTGGCGACACTGCCTCATTTCCACATGCAGTGTGCAGGATTCCATAAAAATTGTGAGGGGTTGTGCAAGGCAGCCACGAGAGCAGACCGCACGCATTGGTAAGTGCTAGATCGTGACTGTGTAGCTAAATTAGGCCTCTTCCCTGAGTACGGGCTTCTGCTTGTGCAAAAGAGAATAGCTTTCCAGCTTGCATGAGTAAAGACTGGCCCCGAGCCTGCCGAGGCTAAAGTATTTTATTTTGAGGGGAGCGAGAAGGGAATCAGTTGCGTAAATTTCAGTCTGATTCCAGGCAGATTGAGGGGAGGGATAGCTCAGTGGTTAGAGCATTGGCCTTGTAAACCCAGGGTTAGGAACTCAGTCCTTGAAGACCCCTTTCAAGGGTCTGGGGCAGGTCAGATTTAAAAAAAAAAGTTACAATAATAACCTGTCAGGGATGGTGACAGGTCCTGCTGTGAAGGCAGGAGACTGGACTCGATAGCCCCCAGAGGGCCCTTCCAGCTCTGTGAGATGTGATTTCATAGCCCTCTTATTCCCAGGAGCCGCGTCTACACGTGCACGCTACTTCGAAGTAGCGGCGCCAACTTCGACGTTAGGCGGCGAGACGTCGAAGTCGCTAACCTCATGAGGAGATAGGAATAGCGCCCTATTTCGACGTTCAACGTCGAAGTAGGGACCGTGTAGACGATCCGCGTCCCGCAACGTCGAAATTGCTGGGTCCTCCATGGCGGCCATCAGCTGGGGGGTTGAGAGATGCTCTCTCTCCAGCCCCTGTGGGGCTCTATGGTCACCGTGGGCAGCAGCCCTTAGCCCAGGGCTTCTGGCTGCTTCTGCGGCAGCTGGGGATCTATGCTGCAGGCACAGGGTCTGCAACCAGTTGTCAGCTCTGTGTATCTTGTGTTGTTTAGTGCAACTGTGTCTGGGAGGGGCCCTTTAAGGGAGCGGCTGGCTGTTGAGTCCGCCCTGTGACCCTGTCTGCAGCTGTGCCTGGCATCCCTATTTCGATGTGTGCTACTTTGACGTGTAGACGTTCCCTTGCTGCGCCTATTTCGATGTTGGGCTGAGCAACGTCGAAGTTGAACATCGACGTTGCTGGCCCTGGAGGACGTGTAGACGTTATTCATCGAAATAGACTATTTCGATGTTGCAAAATCGAAATAAGCTATTTTGATGTTGGCTGCACGTGTAGACGTAGCCAGGGAGAGCTGTGGGGCTGATGGGGTGTAGAATTCGGCTTTAAAAATCCTGCATTTCCTTTTTAGAAGCTGCAGAACTGCCAGGGACGGTCCAGGTTTGCTTGGCCCTGCCTCAGCTCAGGGGGCTGGACGTGCTGATTTCTCACTGTCCTCGGCAGTCCTGCCTGTCTGTGGGGCTGTAACGGAAGACAGTTTAACATTGACCGTGCCGGCGTCCTCTGGAGGCCAGGTATTCATGTTCCCACACGGTGGGCTCCTCACAGAAAACGCTCGCTCGCTCCCAGCAAGATGGGCACCACTCCCTTGCTGTGCGAGACGGATCAGCCCTCTGTGCTGGCCCTTGTGGAGATTCACACCCACACCATGCAGCAGAAGGGTCCCTCCCCGCCACTCACCTAGTCTCTGGGGATGCGATGGGCTTCGCCACAACCGCCCTGGTGCCAGTCTGAGATTACCAGGCTTCTCTTCAGTGCTGGGCCCATGCTCAGAAGGGGCCAGTCCTGCTCCGCTCGTACTGTACCCTCAGATCTCGCCAGCCTGCAGGCTCCCACCCCACTGCCCACCGCTTGCTCCTCTTAGTCTGTCCACCGGTCGGGTGAGGGCTCCTCTCCACCTCTGGGCCTCACCCATCAGCTCCTCTCCACCTCCTGGCTGAACCCCAGTAGACCTCCATCTCCGGCAGTCTCTGTAGGGCCCCACCTGCATCCCTGGAGTTGAGCTGCCTGGGGCTGGTGCAGAAGCCTGGCCAGTCTCAGCCAGTGAGGGCGGGAACAGCAGGGGGTTGTGGGGGCTTAGCTGGGCCTCTTCAGCCAAGTGGGCCCTGAGGGAGCCCGGCTGAGCCCAGCTGATTGCACCACTGGCTGCTCAGCCTGGCCGACAGTCATCTCCCTGCGGACGGGGTGAGTGCAGTCCAGAGGTGGCAGGGATATGGGGCCGGGGGGGAGCCATCTCTAGAGGGCCTGAGTGGGGGAGCTGGGCTGTGAGGGGCAGCGAAGCTCTCTGTGCGTTGGGGCACTAGTAGGTGGTGTTTCTGTGCAGGGCGCTGGGCAGTCATGGTGGGGCGGAGGGGGGTGGTGTTCAGGCCGTAAGCCCTTGTGTCAGGGTCTGGGGAGTGCTGTGCAGAGCAGGTCTGGCCCTCGAGAAATGGGGTTTGGGAGACGTCTGGCACAGCACGGAGTATACTGGCAGCACAGGGCCAGGGAGGCCACAGTGCGTCTGGCAACTGGCAGTTTGTAAATAGGACCCTCGCACTCAGCTGGGCTGAGCGGGTCATCCTTACCATGCCCTTGTGAGCCCCTCACTCTGGAGATCCACCACCCCCACCCCTCCACACACCACGCTCCACTGTCCTTACAGGGGCCCATAAATATGTGTGGTGTTGGGCCCACAAAAGGTTAATCTGGCCCTGATTCATGCTGCCAGCAGGGGCACTGGAACAGGTCGTAGAGTGGGGGAGCTGAATGCCACTGAACAAATGTGCAAATCGTGTATACACCCTGCAGCACCTCCCTGCATGCCGAGCTCCAGCACCTCTGGCTGCCAGGCTTCCTAATGCAGCAGATCTGGTGCGGGGTGTCTGAGATGCTTTTTTTCTGAATACGGACACTTGAAGGCTGCGTCTGTATTAGCAAAGCAGTTCTCACTGTCCCTGTTCACTCCAGCCCTGACAATCACCAGCCAGGTCAAAGCCCTGGTGCTCTCTCTGGGACGAAGCACTGGCTGTTAACAGGACATGTGAATCTCTGCAGCCTGTCCTCTGGCTGGAGAGGAGAGGCAGAGTCCCCCAGGACAGCAGAGTTAAAACCTCTCTTGCACTTTGAAGTGCAGCTGAGCTAGGCCCAGTCTGGCAGACTGCAAGCATCTTTTCCGGGGAGGGAGTCCTGCCCTGGGGGAGCTGCTGATGCAGAGCAGAAAGGTGGCTGCCAGAGTCAGCTGGTCCCATTGCGGCTGGGAACGTGAAGGCGCAGGAGCACGACCAGAACAACTGCAGCTCTGAGATAAAATCCCAGCCTCAGGAGGGCAGCCGGCAGTCTCTGCTGGTGGGATGGGTTATTAATGAGATCAGAACATGTCTTCCCTTCACCCAGTGAGGTCCTTCTCGCCAGAACTAGGCTTGGCATTGCGTAATGTACAGCTGGGCAGGCTCCTGACAGCCTCCCAGACCTCACATGAATACTCTGCGCTCATTGGATTGCTCCCACCTGGTGGGATAGAAGGGAAGACCTAGGAAGGAGGTTTCTTTCCATCTGTTGCCTAAAAATAATCCCAGCTTCCCACTCTGTAGCATTAAACAAGCTTCCCCTGGGCAGAGAAATAAGGCCAGATCCTCAGCTGGTGTAAATGAGGGTGTCTCTCTTGGAGGACCTGGTCCAGGGCCTCCTCTGCCCTCCAGTCGTTGGCACCAGTTCCATTTTCCCAGCACATGCACCCACCCATGGGAAAGAGACAGGAGAAATGCCTGCAGCTCTTGCCGGAGAGCAGGATTTAATGAGCAAAGTCTCCCTTCCCTCTTCATTTTATTCAGCTTCCCCAGCCCAGCAGTCAGTGCTGGAAGGGATGTCGATGGCGGGAGGGGGTTGCTTTTAACATAAAACCAGCAGCTGCAGGAGAAGCCCCATGGTTTCAGATCACTTAGGAGTCAAACCAATTCCATGGTTGCTCTGGGGTTCATGATATGAAATAAAGGCTCTGCCTCTGGAATCTATTTCAGTGGCCCACGTTAGCACGGTCACAGTTATTTTATAATGGACAAACTCCTGTATCTTTTACAGAGTGTAAGAGCTCCCACATCAAGGCCCTTTTTGTTCTCAAGCAGAGATCTGTTTTTCTTGGTTGGAAAGAAAAGGTCACTAAATCAGTTAGGGTTTGTTTTTTTTTTTGCCTTGAACATGGCCCAGAAGAAAGGAGAACTTTGCCCATGTTAGTGTTGGTGGAAAAGTGTCTAACTTAGGAGCTTAAAGCAAGACTTTCAAAGGTGACTACTGAATTCAGTGCCTGCATTTTACTAGAAGATTGCCTTGCTGTGGTCAATCTTCCAGAGTTCAATTTTTGCCACATGTATGTAGATGCGGTTAAAATCAATCTCTGGGCTTGCTTGTCAACCCTGGTACTCCACGCTATTTTGTGGAGTAAGGGACACCAGTGTGAGCACAAAACGCCCTGATTTACATTAGGGCAAAATGTCGATTCTGATACAGCAATTCTACCTACGCTAATGGCATAGCTAGAACTGCGTATCTGGGATCGACCTTGTTCCCTAGTGTAGATCTAGCCTGAGTGTCCAGATGGTAACGCCTTAAAGAACCTGCAGTGTAGAATGCACTGAGCCTCTGCCCTCTGAAAATCAGAGCTCTTATGAGAGTCTCCACTTGGGCTCCCCAGAATGGAGGCGTTCAAGGGCACTATACACTTTTGAAAATCTTGACCTAAGTGCCCAGCTCACTTTTGGAAACAGGACTCAGGTGCCAAAATCTCTTAAGTGCATTTGCAGATTTGACCCTACATCTAAGGTTGTGGTTTTTTCCCAAGGTGTCAATCAGTTGCTCCAATCCCAGGGAATTTTAACGTCACTCTCTCAGGGCATTGAAAATCCCAGACTAAACCTTTTGAGGATGCAAGAAAAATATTGCAGGTGGATTGTCCTTTCTTTAGACTGTGTTTAAAAATTACAACTTTATTCTGATAGTGCTATGTGTTAAAACTCTCTGGCTCTGTCTACATTAACCCCCTTCTTCAAAGTGCTCATGGCTACACAGCACGCCAGCACTTCAAAGTTTGCAACTTCAAAGTTGTCCTGGGGAGAATTAGCCCGATGAGGTGCTGCATATTCATTATTATTACCTGTTCAGGCTAATTACCATGCCCCCTTCAAAGAAGGGGCTAGTGTAGACACAGCCTCTATGTGGCAGTCCACTCTGGATTATAAAGCTCACTTCTGCATGAGGTAATAACACTTAACATTTATCTAGTGCCTTCCAGCCAAAAGGATCGCAAAGCTATTATAATCAACCTATCTATGCATCTTTACTTGGCAGGAAAACTGCACCTATCTATAAAATGCAGCACCCTGTGGGGTGAAAGGTAGCAGCTGTTTAAAAGTGCATTTCAACATAGCACAATGCTTCTGGACAGAAATGAAGAAAACCGGATTAAACAAAGGGCAGAGTATATTTTGGTAAACTCAATACAATTACTGCAAACAGAATTCAGGCAAGAAGTTAGGGTTAAAACCTCTCCTCTTCCAAAAGCGCTCAATAAGCTTCAGTGAGCACAAGTGCCGGTACTGTCAGCTGCAAGTGTTCAAAATCACCAAACTGATTTAAAAATTGCATGTTTCAGGTTTGTTTTCTCGGTCCTCTATCCGAATGGCTCAGACACAACACTCTGGTTATGTTTTCTGGCTCTTCTCCATATCCGTGAGAGGTGGAAACTGTTTTATTTTAGATTAAAATTTAGATTCTCACAAAATAACAGGACTCCAGAAGCTGGTTTTATGTCTGCTCCTATAAACACGTCCTCCAGCAGCACAGCTCACTCTCATGCCTCTCTGGGGACATGGATCAGTGCTAACTCTGAGGTCAGGTCTACGCTAGACATAAAAGTCAATTTTAGGTTTGCAATTCTAGCTATGGCAATTGCGAAGCTAGAATCAACTTATCTACAGTTGACTTACCTGGCCATCCTCACTGAGTGATGTTGATGGGAGAAACTCATACTGACCTCCCCTTCTCCTCATGGTAATGAGTGTAGGGGTTGACTGTCAACCCCAGATAGTTCAACCCACTAGGCATGAATTGTGGAAGATCAACCCTGCGACCGGGTTGATCTTCTGTGTAGTGAAGACACACCCTGAGACAACAGTGCTTCTTCTGAATCACCAATGTAAGCAGCCGGGAGAACCAGTTTTTTATTTAGAGTGGTCCTTGCAAAGTGCTTACCAGGTCCCCCACCCTTCATGGGGCCTGATTCAGTACCCACTCAAATCAATGGGATCCCTCCCTTATGTGAGCCCTGATGGGACTGCAGCCCTAGGAGGTATGGATGCATGCAGTGAGTTACTCCATGGCCATGAAATTGATGACAAACATAGCCACTATGTTTTGGGCCTTCCCGTGCTCCTTTCCTGGCTCTGCCTTGGCTTGAAGTACACTGGCATCAATTGCTGATGTGCTGACAGCAATATTTTGGCACGATAAACTACCATGCAAATTTATTATTATTAAGCAAAGCCAAATCTGTCTGCATTTTAGCCCCCACCCGCCTGCAAGAAACCATAAAACCAACACGAGAAAAACAATCAGTGTTTGCTAAATGCAGAGAAAACTGGTAGCAGTGAAGACAACGTGATGAGCTCAGTTCCTCAGTGGGCTGAATTTGGCATATCTCCAGGCCAAAGGAGCTGTTGTAATTTACGCCAGCTGAGAAGCTGGTGCCAAGTTTTTGAGATGTTATTTCAGGGAACAAAAATGACTCTCCGTTGTCCCCTGGCTGTTGGATAATTAGCTACCATATTATGTAGGTGGTTGTGTTCAGCCGTTTGTTCTGCTTGGATTCCAGCTTTAGAGTAACTTAGCACTAGGGCAGCTTCATGTTATAGACACTGCACCTCTTTGGAAGCCAGAGTTGTGCTCTGAAGAGTGCCTGCCCCAGGAAGACCATTTGGATTAGGTTGGGGCATATGGGGATGTGGTAGAATTTAGGAATGGCAAAGAGCTCCTTAGGTCCAGTTCCCAAACAGTCCTGGAGTGTTTCCTATGCATATTGGCTCCTGCACAGCTTCATCTAGGGTGTATGTGAGCCTGATACAGCGTTGGTCAAAAGTTCAAAATAGGAAAAATATTGATAATTTTTATAGATGTTGACCAGCTGTCAGAATGGCTTGGCAGGACTCAGATGCTGGCAATCCAGTGATGAATTCCATTGTAATATTAGCCCAAGGCCTTGAGGTAGGGAGGTCTCATCGGGCATTAGCATCCCAAAGGATTTAGTTCAGGGCACTTAGCTACAGGCTGCAGGTGTCGCAAGACCTGAAGTAGACCCAGGGTTGAGGATGGGAGAGGGTGGGTGATGAGAGAAAGGGGCAGCTGCTCTGGGGCCTGACCATTTAAAAGGGCCCAGGATTCCGGCACCACCTTTGCTACTGCAGGCAGCAACTGGAGCCCTAAACACTTTAAATCATTGCCAGAGCCCTGTGCAGCTCACTCTGGGTGTCCCTGAAGGGCCAGCTGGGGGAGGCCCAGACTGTCCCTTCCACCTGAAGACACCCCCCGTTCTGGGGCCCAGGAGATGAGCCCCCTACTATGTTGCCCAAGGGCCTAGCAAGTCTCTCTGTAGCTCTGGATAGACAGGAACATTGCTATGAAGTTTTGGTCCCCCAGGATGATGGTTGTGCCATGCAAGTGATCTTTGCCTTGCCAAAATGTCCATCCCAAGACCAAAGCATAGGACCTCAAACGTCAGGGACGGAGATATGCTTGTGAATGAGGAGGAGTCCATCCTTCAGTAGTAATTTACTCTGGCACTGGAAATTAGGAGTGTCTGGATGAAGGGGTCATTCAGTGGGCTGCGATGTATTATCATAAACAAATCAGATAGCAATGACCCTCCATGTATGGGATGTGGCTTCAGGAAAGAATCAGACATGGCAGAGACCTCGAGGAGTCATCACCCTCTGTGTTGTCACACGATCAAGGAAACCTAGACCATCCCTGAGACGTGTTTGTCCAACTGGTTTTTAAAAGCTTCCCATGAGGGAGACCCAAAGACCTGCCTAGGAAGCCTATTCCGGAGCTTACCTTACCTGATAGACAGTTTTTCCTAATATCTAACCTAAATCTCCCATGCTGCACAGTGACTCCATTGCGACATGTCCTACATCCAGCAGACATGGGGAACAATTGATGACCACTCTTTCAATAACAGACTTGAACATCTCTCTTTCTTGGTGGTCCCTCGATAACGAGTAGGACGTCTTTATGTCACCCTCCTATTTGTGAGTCCATTATTGGCTGATCAGCCCAATTCTGGAGCCACAGATCTTACCACAGAAGAGGCAGGTGTTATTAGCTCTTGGAGGAGTGTGGGGCAGTTTTTGGTGCTCTTTTCCTCTTCTCCACCTGTCCTTGTCCTCTCAAATTGCACCACCCCCTCTCGGATTACTGTTCTCCACTGGGGACGGTCTTGGTCCAGGTTCATCCAAATGTCAGTACTGATGCTGCACTTTTTCAAGTGTGCCGTCAGCATGTCCTTATATCGCTTCTGCTGGCCCCCAACACTCCTCTCTCCTTCCTTCAATTCGGAAAACAGAATCTGTTTTGGGAGGCGCTGATCAGACATCTGAACCACGTGACCAGTCCAAGAAAGTTGTTGATGAATGATAATGGCTTCAATGCTGGTCATGCTGGACTCTTCCAGTATGCTAGTCCTCGTGCGCCTATGCTCCCAAGAGATATTTAGGATTCTCCTGAGGCATTATTGATGATATTGTTCAAGTGCCTTCAAATGATGCTTGTATGTTGTCCAGGTTTCACATGTATATAGTAACATTGGACAACCACTGCATTGTATACAAGGAGCTTTGTCTTGGGATAGATGTCCTGGTTCTTGAAGACCCTTTGTCTCAGGTGGGAAAAAGCAGAGCTTGTACAGCTCAGACAATGCTGGATTTCCACATCATTGTTGACTTTAGAGGAAAGATGACTTCTAAGCTATGGGAACTTCTGCACATTTTCCAGCAGTTCTCCATTGACTTCAGTTGAAGGTGATAAGATTGTCCTGTTGGTGAAGGTTGGTGGAGCAGCTTGGTCTTTTTGATGTTTGGTGTGAGGCTCAGATTCTCATGTGCCTCAACGAAGGCACTTAAGATGGTCTGAAGGGCTGTGGGAGAAAGAACAACAACCATACAGTCCTCAGCATACTGAAGCTCCATGATCGAGTTTGTGGAGGTCTTGCTTTTAGCCTTCAGTCTCCTGAGACTGAAAAGCTTCCCATTCATTCTGTAGACAATTTTCACACCATCTGGAAGCTTGCCACCAATGAGGCGAAGGGTCATGGCAATGAAGATGAGGAACAGTGATGGGGCAATGGCCCAGCCTTGCTTGACTCCCATTTTGAGCTCAAAGGGGTCGTTTTGGGATCCACTGTTGCTCAATACTGTGGCAGTCAGGTTGTCGTGAAGCAGCTTCAAAATGCTGATGAATTTTTTGGGGCAGCTGATCTTTGATGGGCTGGCCCACAGGGCGCTATGACTGACTGAGTCGAATGCTTTGGTCAGGTCGATGAAACTCATATATAAGGCTTGGTCATGTTCGTGACATTTTTCTTGTAGTTGCCGGGCAGTGACAATCATGTCCGCTGTTCCTCGGAATGGTCAGAAGCCACACTGGGATTACGGGAGAATTTCTTCTGAGAGAGGCAGGAGTCGGTTTGTGAGGACTTGAGCTAAGATCTTCCCTGCTGTTGCCAAGAGGGAGATGCCACAACAGTTTCCATAGTCCGACTTGTCACCCTTCTTGAAAAGACTGATGATCAGCGTGTCTCTGAAATCTTGTGGCACCTTCTCCCTAACCCACATCTTGAGAATCAGGAAGTGGAGCTGTTTGTGGTGCTCTGGCCCACCTTCTCTGAAGACTTCGGTGGAGATTCCATCTCGTTCAGCTGCCTTGTTGCCCTTCATTGCTTTGATAGTAGCGTGGACTTCGCTCAGGGTAGGAAATATTGCAAGACTGTCTGTAGCCAGTTGCTGAGGGATCTGGTCAAGGGATTCTAGGACTGCGGTGGAGGTGCAGTTCAAGAGCTCATAATCGCGTTCCCTCCAGCGAGAAGCAACGGCTTCATTGTCTATCAGGAGTTGGGTACCAACCTTTAAACTCCGGGGATTGATTTGGTAGCCCTGAAGAAGCCTCTTGTATCATTGAAGTCTGTGAGATGCTGGAGTTCTCACACCTTCTCAGCCCACCACTGTTTTTTCAGAGTCCTTGTTTTATGTTGCACGTCTGCTTGGGCCTTTGCATAAGCTTCTCTCTTCATCACTCTGCCAGGCCCTAAGGGCTTTCCTTTTTGCCTCAATCAAGTATTGAATTTCCACATCATTCTTATCCAACCACTCCTGATGCTTCCTGGTTTGGTAGCCAAAGGTTTCTCCACAGGCTCCAATCAAAGGCATTTTTCAATTGACACCAGTGTTCTTCCACATCTTCAGGGTGTACTGTTGGCAGGGTGTACGGGATGTACTGCTTCCTTTGGAGTGCTATCTGGAAGCCACTTTATTTGATGGGGTCCTTCAAGCCTTGTGCATTGATCTTTCATTGGATCTGTCTCCTCTGACTTCTCCACTTGGTGACAATGCTAATAACCATTGTGGATCGAATAAGGTGGTGATCAGTCCAGCAGTCATCAGCACCAGTCACTGCACGTGTGAGGAGGACATCACAGTGAGCCCGAGCGCGGATGATGACGTAGTCTGTGAGGTGCCAGTGCTTCAATCGAGGATGTTGCCATGAGGTCTTAAATTTGTTTTTCTGACAGAATAGGATGTTTGTGATCACTAGCTTGTGTTCCGCACATTTTCTAAGGAGGAGCACTCCATTAGAGTTGCTGTTGCCAACTCCTTTCACAATGGTATTCTGCCAGAGATCCACGTCTCTTCTGACCCTGAAATTCAAAATCTCCCAAGAGAATAACCTTGTCTTCTTCGGGTATGTCTTTCAGGACTGTGTCCAGTTGGGTGTAGAACTTCACGTCATCTTTAGTGTCTAGAGTTGGTGCACAAGTAATGATGACAGTTGCACGTTGGTTTTGGGCAAGCTTCAAGAGGAGTCATGAGATGCTCATTAATGCTGACAGGAACGTCAGACAGGATCTTTGTCACATGGTTTTTGATGGCATATCCTACTCCGTGCATTTGTTGTACTTCCTCTGGGGCTGCTTTCCAGAAAATTGTGTACCCTCTGCCTTCTTCTGGGCTACGTATTTCTGCCACAGCAGTGATATTGATGCTGAATCATCGCAGCTCGTGGATGATAACTGCCGTGTGTCTTTCAGGTTGCTCACTGTCTGGGTTGTCCATTAGAGTCTGGATATTCCATGGTCCAAAGTTTACTGTTCGATTTCGACTGTATGGAGGTGAACCCACTGGATGTGGTTACCCAGTCAGGGGGATTGAGGTGAACTATATTCAGGGCACCTTTTCTAGCCCCCTTCCCATGTGGGGTGAGCAGAGGAAATCCGAATAGGGCTGGCAGTCGTGGATGGCAGCAGCAGGACCGTTCTACCACCTCAGGCCTTGAAACGGAACAACCGATACATACATTCACTGCCTACATGCTGGTTTACGACTCAAAGCTCCCAGATTTCACAGTCCTGCTGCTGTTGCCAGTGGCTGTAGAGCTAAGTCTAGGAGAGCAGCACACAGAGGAAGACACCGGTGCATGACTTCTTTTAATGTGGGAGGACTGTTGCACTGCAGCCACCATGCAGTACTTGAAGGATAGTAAACTCAGGTCCAATGGCCTGGAATCCACAACAACTAGAAGTCTCCTGTCCACTGCAGCCTTCATCTGCTTTCACAGATGTACCATTATCTTTGTCATCCTCCACCTGTTCTGTCACTGAGGACTTTTAAGATAATTCTTAAAAGAACAAAGACTTGAACATATTGGAAGACTGTTAACAGGACCTCTGTTGCATTTTCTCAAGACTAGCCATGCTCAGGATTTTTAACCTTTCCCCATTGGTCACGTTTTCCACCCCTTTCATCAGTTTTGTTGCTTTCTTTTGGGCTTTACAGTTTGTCCATATATTTTCCAAACTGTGGTGCCTAGATCTCGACACAGTGCCCCAGCTGGGTCCTCAGCTGTGCCAAATAGAGTAGGACAATTACCTCCTGCGCCTTGCATATGAGATGCCTGTAAATACACACCAAACCCACATTAACCTTGTTTGCAGTTGCACCACATTTACAAGTCCTATTCAGCTTGTGGTCCACTCTAACTTCCAGATCCTTTTCAGCAGTACTACCACCAAGCCAATTATTCCACATTTTGTACCTGTGCATTTGATTTTTTTTCCTTCCTAAGTGTAAGACTTTACTTTCTGTTTATTGAATTTCACTCTGTTAATATCAGACCAATACTCCAATTTTCTAAGGTAATTTTGAATTTTAAACCTCTCCTCCACCATGCTTTCAACCCCTCCCTGCATGGTGTCAACTGCAGATTTCATAAGCCAATTCTCTATTCTATTATTCGAGTCATTTATGAAAATATTATATAGTACTGGATCCAGGACTGATCCCCCTACCCCCCACCCAAGGACTCCATTACAGAAATTCTCCTAATCTGACAGCAAACCATAGATAACTACTCTTTGAATATTATCAACCAGTTGTGCACCCACCTGATGATGATTTCATGTACACCCTATTATCCTAGTTTGTGCATCAGGAAGTGTGTCAAACCCCTTACTAAAATCAAGGTATACAAAGTCCTCTGATTCTCTTCTATCTGCTACTTCAGTAAGCCTATCGGAGAAGGAATTTAAATTGATTCAGCATGATTTGTTGTTGACAAATCCATGCTGGCTTGTTCTTACACCACTATTTCTAGGTGCTTATAGGATCATTGTTTAATAACGTGCTCCATTATCTTTCCAGGTATGGAAATGAGGCTGCCTTATCTCTAATTCCCCTGGTCCTCCTTGTTCCCGTTTTTAAAGATAAGCCCTGTGTTTGTCCTTCTCCAGTCTTCACAGACCTCTTCTGTCCTCCAGGAGTTGTCAGAGATAATTGCTTTAGCTAGATCAGCGTTTCCCAAACTAATCTGGCCACGTAACACTTTTGGGCTTGGAATATATTGATGGAACACATATGTGCTGGTCCAGGGGGTGGAGGGGAGGGCAGGGGTGGTCATACTGAAAAATTGTTGCCCATGCATGTAATGCTCGAAAGTTGATTTAAAAGAGTTAGGTTTTTAGATGTCTCTCTTATTTTAAAAAGAACAAAAAAATAATGAGAGAATCATCTGAACAAACAACTAATGTCCTTCTGACAGGACAGTTAGCAACTCTATAATTAAGTATAAAATTAAGTGCAAACCTAAAACAAAACATCAATATAACAGCTAAAAGGAGGATGGTTGTACAACCCACGACCTCTTCTTTTATACAAAAGTAGGACAAGAGTCCAAAAAGGACTGTCCTTCCTTAAAGCTTAAAATACATTTTTGTGAAAAAGAAATGCAAAACAAATTAGGCATGGAAAATATTTTTAAATTTTGTGTTTTTATAAAGTTGTTATTTTTACAGAAACTATTGGAAAATAATAAGTAACATTTGGCAGTTTTCTTAATGGGAGGAGTGGTTTTTCATGTCTGGTTTGACACCAGTCACACAATAACTACAAAATGAATGCATTATAGTAATATACCTACAATCTAAACAAAATTCAAATACTTTAGTATTTTTGACATGCACTGTTATAGACCACAGCCTGCAGCAGTCTACAGTAGCCTTATGGAGGGCAAATATGTGGGCAATTGGTTTGGTGCTTTCATGTTTCCTAGGGACTGAGGCTTATCAGGGACCAGCCGCCAGCAGCAGGCTAAACCAGCACCTGCTCCTAGTTCAACACCTGTGGCCAATTAAGGCCTGCAGAACCCTTTAAAAAGTTTCCCCTCAGGAAGGAGGGGGAAGGAGAAAGGTGACAGACAAAGAAGGAGCCAGTAGTGCAGAAGGAAGACTCCCAGGAAGATCAGGCTGCTGCAACTACCTGAGGAAGGTACTGGGAAACCATCTGGTGGGAGCGGCCCTGGGTCCTGGGGCTGGAACCCAGAATGTGTGGGAGGGCTCCAGGTTCCGCCCAGACAATGCCACACCCCAGGGCAGCCTTAGGGGGTAGGAGGAAACTGGACACACCTAAGGGGTCTCCTCCACTACTGACTAGTCCAGTCAATGTCACAATGATGAGAATGGCTCAATAATGCCATAACCAAGTCCTCTGTGAGAACAGGAGGCAGAGCAGGGACGCAGCAAGCCTCTGAAGTATCACCTAACCTGCCATGAAGTGCAGGACCCAAGAAGGACAAGCTTGGGGCTTTGTCACAGCACATACTTTCTCCTTCACTATTTTAGAAGGAAAAATATCACTAACATCAACATTTTTTCACAGAACACCTGTTCACATCGCGCAGAACACAGTCTGGGAAAAGCTGAGCTAAATCCTTAAGTACCCAGATGAATTTCATCATGTTCTGCCTATGTGACTGCATCTAGCTTACTCTTTAATCTGTTCTTTCCCTGTTTTGGCTACATTCATATTAATTGTATGGAGAATCTGGTCATCATTAACTTTTCTAGTGTAGGTAATACCAAAATACACATTAAGCAGCCCAGCTATTCGAGGCTAGATCTACGCTATCAGTAGATGTAAGCACCCCAGCTATCTGAGGGAAGATCTACACTGTCTGGTGTGTCTAGAATTGATGTATCAGAATCGACTTTTTTACCTACTGTAGATCTTCAGGCTTGCATCAACGTACCTTACGCCACGCAATAGCATGGAGTACCAGGACCGATGGCCAAGCCCAGAGAGATCGGTTTTTGCCATGTCTTAACACATACAGCAAAACTGAACTCCGGAAAATCAACCACACTTTGGTCGACCATCAGGTCAGTGAAGAATCACCTTTAATGTCATCAGTTATTAGTTCTTCTTCTTCCCTATAAATGGAGGACCTGCTCTTTCCCTCATTTGTCTTTTGCTCTGAATATATTTAAAGAGCCTTTTTTATTTTTTACTGCAATTTGTGTCCTTTGCCAAGTATAACTTGTCTTGTGTTTCGGATTTTGGTCCTATGTGCTTGCGCTGTTCTTTTGTACTTAGCAATTTGACCAGGTTTCCACATTTTGTAGGATTCCTTTTCAATTGTCAGGTCATTTAAAAGCTCCCAATGGATCAATACCAGCCTTGCACTATCTTTCCTGCTTCTCATTTGCATTGCAATACCTTGCAGTCATGCCTTTTAATATTGTCTCCTTGAGGAACTCGCCAACCTGAATTCTCTTTTTTTCCCCTCAAATTTTCTTCCCAAGGTTCCTTGCCTACCAGTTCTCTGAGTTTGCTGATGTTCATTTTTTTTTGAGGTCCATTATCCTTATCCTAATTTCCTTAAAATCATGAAATCTATCCTACTGTGATCACTGTTACCCTAATTGCCTTTCATATTCAGTTGGTTACTGACCAGATCCCTCCCCCTGCCCTTCCGGCTATTAAACCAATTAAATTGAGTTCTACTGTTTCAGCGGTGGACGCATCTGGAGCTGCAAATGACTCCTTGAAGAGCTGCAGGTTGCCAACACTTAGCCCAAGGGCTGAGGTGGTCTCAGGAGCAATCCACAGCAGTAGTCAAGTGTGTGTGTAGCTGGGAGGCTAGTTGGTATCAGAGGCAGTCTGTGCCATTGGTCAGAGTTCTTGCTGGAGTCTGTAGCCAGCAGAGCCAATCCAGGGGGCTGAGTTGGCAAGTTAGGGAGGGAAGGTCTGGTGATGCGGCAAGGCGGGGTTACATGGAGCAGCACAGCAGGGTGGTGTAGACAGCAATGAGCAGGTAATGGCCTATTGCTCAGACAGTTTTTTCTGCCTCTTGGGGTCTTTGTATAGTCCAGGTCTCCCATGAGAAAGCTGCCTGCCCAGCCAATCAGGTGCTGGGCGGTGTGGCTCCTGTGGGACTGGAGTCCTTTAGCACTCAGGCTGTTGATCAGGATGGTGGGTGGGTCAAGGAACTGCAGTGGCTAAGGAAAGGGGCAGCTGCAGGGAGGTGGAGAAAACCCCTGTTAGCAAAGCAGGCTAGTTACAAGGGGCTGAGTCCACTTAGTTTTTCCAAACACAAAAGAAGTCAAGTAGCACTTCAAAGACTAACAAAATAATTTATTATTTTGCAGCTCCAGAAGTTCTGGTCTGGCTACGGTGTGAAGAAGTGGGTCTGTCCCACGAAAGCTCACTTAATAAATTGTTAGTCTTTAAAGTGCTACTTGACTGCTTTTTTGTTTTGACAATATATAGACTAGCACGGCTCCCTCTCTGTTAGTTTTTCCAGCTAGGGATAGGCTGGGCCAGCAGGGGAAGGAATTGAGTGCCTGGAGGGTATTGCTGAAGGAAATCTCAGCTCGAGAGCCAGACATTGCAAAACAGCTAAAAAAACCTCCCATTTCACTGTAGCTCTGGCGCCTCTAACTTCTGGAGGATATGGCGAGGAAGGGGAGGAAATACCAGAGCTCTACCATGCTTTCTGGGATACTCTGCAGCCCCCGGGGAAGGCCATTATTTAGATTACAATAGCATCTAGGG
Organism: Carettochelys insculpta; assembly: GCF_033958435.1. Classification (NCBI taxonomy): domain Eukaryota; kingdom Metazoa; phylum Chordata; order Testudines; family Carettochelyidae; genus Carettochelys; species Carettochelys insculpta. The sequence continues at coordinate 56,718,596 of NC_134145.1, read as the reverse complement.
TCCCCAGTTAAGATAAAGGCCCCTTGTGCAAGGTACTGTACACACAAGGCCAGTCAGAGATCACCCTTGCCTCAGTTCTAGAGCTCCAGACCAGCCCCCAAGCAGACACAGCAGGTTTGAAAAAGGCAGTGTTACTATCCTGGTTTTACAGATGAGGCATAGGTGCACCCAGAGATTCAGGAACTTGTCCATAGTCAGAGGGAGTCTGCATCAGATCTGGGAATTGAACCCAGCTCTTCGGGGGCCTAGGCTAGGACCCTTGCTACAAGACCAATCTTTCTCCAGGAAGAAAAGAACATCCTTTGTTTCCTTACAAGTGCCAAGTGAGACCTCAGAGCATCAGCTGTCTGTATCATGTATAATGCTACTGATCTTCTTCATCTAATGCATTGGGATCTAAAGATTCATCGATTCAAAGCCTGGAAGAAATCACTGTGATCATCTGGACCAACTACCTGGATAGCACAGGCCAGAAAAGTTCCCAAAAATAATGCCCAGAGCAGATCTTCCACAAAAACTTCCGACCTTCATTTAAACATGGCCAGAGATGCAGAATCTACAGTGAGCCTGGGTAAATTGTTCCAATGGTTAATTCCTTTCACCAGAAAAATTCCAACCTTGTTTCCAGGCTGAACCTGTCTGACTTCAGCTTCCATCCATTGGATCACATTACACTTTTCTCTCTTACAGGGAAGACTCATTGTTATTTGTAGCCCATACAGGTATTCGTAAATGCAACATGTCACATCAGATGATGATGGTCTGGGTTCTCTTTAATTTTTTCCACTCGTGCACAGAATAAATTTTGTTATGTGCACTGAGGCACATGCTGATGTGCACCACTCCTAGAAACCCCACGCTGCTGGCAGTGGGCCTTCTGCTATTCAGCTGGGCAGTACCTGAATTTCTCCTGGGAGACTGCCCAAGCGCACTGCTCACCGGGAATGCTGGTGGTTGTATTATTATTTTATTGTAAGAGAAAATCAGTTTGCTCAGCTGCAGCTCTAGTCTAGCCTTACCAGCACTGAAGCACCAAGTAACAGATCAATATAAATAAAAGCACGACAGCCGTGTCTCAGGGAGCTTTTTGATTGACCTTTTTCGCCTTATAAAATTTATTGTTCTTTCTTTTCAGTTAGAAGTGTACGTCCTTGTTAGGAGCTGGACTTGCCTTATTGGGGTATTGATGGAGAAGAGCTTTTCCTTAGGTCTGTGCTGATGCTCATCTGTGCTTTTTTTTTCAATCTGTATTTGCTTTCCCCACTTTGCTCTTTTGTGATGGGGAGAGATGGCACAGATGGCTTCTTTTCTGAATGCGCTTGCATTTGCCATTACTAATAATGGCTTTTCCATCATTACCTTTAAAATAATCAATCAAACGAAGACGAGGGGAAGAAAGAAACCCCCATTCTTCTGAACGTGCAATTTTCTGAGCTCAGCTGTGCCTCCCAGCCCCCCATAGTACATCCCCAGAGGGGAAACCCACTCAATTCAGCCCACATCCAAAGCTGAGTAGGTGGGGGAGGGGTCGCAATGCAAGGCTAAGGCTGAAGATCAATTGTGGCAGAAGCACTGTCTTGAAAAATGTATGAGCAGAGAAGGAAACTGCTGTGCTGAGCACAGTCTGGAAATTAATTCTCTCTTAAGTGGGGGGGGGGGGAGGTTAGGAGCAGGAGGTGGTGATGGAGATAAGCTGAGCTGCACTGTTGCATCTGGCTTCTCTTTCATTCACTGGGAAGTTAGGCCTCTCTCCCCCCAGCTGGTCCCAAATCAGGAGTAATTCCACTGAAGATAATGGGATGACACCAGGGTAAGATCAAGGAAATTAGGCCTAGAAGATCTCCGGTTTGACGCCTACCCTTTTGGAGGAGGTTCTACATTTAGAACAGAGTTTGAACCTGTCACAGTTCACCCTCTGCTTAGCTGTGAAGCAGGCTTTCCATTTGCCAAAGCCAATGGGAAGATTCCAGCGGTCTCCGGATCAGCTTTTGATATAGGTCTTGGACATCTGTTGTGGTCCCCTGGTAGCTCTAGACTCAGGGCAAGACTTAATATCAAAGAACCAGCTTTCTTGCTTGCACAGTGCAGGCTTCTGTTTAGTTAAGGGAAATGGGCTGGAAGCAAGTAGTTAAACTAAGGGAAGAAACAGCTTGGGAATTTCATACCGCATGAGCTGTTGAGCAAAACCTCACTGCATCTAGGAGAGGCAGATCCTACAGAGAATGGGTAGATGATATAGTAGATTGGTGCGGAGCTAGTCTACAGAAACTAAGCCCCCCGCACTAGACAGGGAAAGATGGAAGGAAATAGTGAGGGAGGCATCAGACACCAATGGGCACTGAGCCCAGGGTAGATGGTGATGATGATGATCCCCTGATCCTTAGAAGAGGGAGAGAAGAGGAAATAAGAGGTGCTTTGTGGCTAGATGTGAAGGAACGACACATACTGCACTGCAAACAGTTCAACACCACTTGAGGATCTGGACCCATCTGCATGGTTTCATTGACTTCAGCAAAGCTACATAGGTTTATCCAAGCCGGGAATCTGCTCCTATGGGCTCATCAGTATATTTCTAAGTTCCTTGTTTGATAGTGTTTGTTTTGCTGTACTCCTTAGTATAACTGTATCTTCCACTCGGCCATAGCTGGGCAACTAGTCCCCAGCCCTGTGCAGTGAAGTCTGAGAGAGCAGCACCTTGTTTCACTGCTGTCCTGGTCTTAAACTAAGGTAAACCTCTTCCCCTGCCTCACTTCATAATGCGCACAGGAGCGGTAGCAGCATCTGCACTCGACTATTTTCTTTCCATGCTTGATGATCCATAGCAGTGCCCTAATGACAGAGCAAGCCGCAGGAGAAGCCACCTCCACCGCTGCTACCATGCTTGTCCCACCAAGTGGTGGGGCGGATGTGCAGAGGACGTGCCATGTGTGTAGCTCTAACAAACAGCATTCACCGCATCACGCTGTCTAGTTCCCTACATGTGGCGAGCAGAGAGTGTATTGGACACCGCAGATCTAGATGGTACTGAGTCCTGTGGTGAAGCCAGGGAACTGGATTCGATGATCGCCTGCGGTACCTCCCTGTTCTAGCCTTCTATGATTCTAGAGTATCTTTCATATAAACAAGTGATACTCAGATTGAGGTTCAAAGCGGCAAGTGTCTCTTCAGTGCATCTCCTGTGGCTCTTTGCAAAACATGATATTAACACCCCCACATTAGAATTGGACAATGGGCTACATCCCCCCGACTGATCTGACTTGTTTCTTCTCCTCTCTTGATGTATACTACTGATAATGAGCCACTTCCACCCGGACTGAACAGACCTTGTCAGCTCTGGCCCTCCCTTTTACTGGGACCCCCTCTTTAAATACTCCTCTGAAATCACACCCCCACTCATGCTTCTGACAAAGTGGGTCTTTGCCCACCAAAGCTTATGCTCCAAAATATCTGTTGGTTTATAAGGTGCCACAGGACTTCTTGTTCACGTGATATTAAAATACCGTGAGACTGAACTATTAACCAGTCTAAGTTATGACCCGATCAAGATGATTCTACTATGTTATTAACCACTTGTCGTTGATTGAATAATAATAATATTTTGTCAGTCACTTTGTTGTGAGGACAATATAGTAAATGAAACAATGATTTTACACTCCTATGGCTGTTTTGGGTCATGCTGATTGTTTATTTGGCTCCTGAACCACTGAGGTCTGAGTACAACAAGAAGTCTTGTGGCACCTTATCGACTAACAGATATTTTGGAGCATAAACTTTCGTGGGCAAAGACCTGCATCATCAGATGCATAAGTGGGGAGGGGTGGTTTCAGAAGGGTATTTAAAGAGTGGGGTCCCAGAAAAGGGAGGGCCAGAGCTGACAAGGTCTATTCAGCAAGGTGGAAATGGCCCAGTATCAACAGTACTTATCAAAAGAGGAAAAAACAAGTCAGATCACACAGGGTAATGTGAGCCTTTGTCAGAGTGTAATGGGGATATATTAACACCCAGGGCAGAGAAGCTGCCTTTGTAAGCTGTGAGCCACTCCCAGTCTCTGTTTAATCCTTGGTTAATGGAGTCAAATTTGAAACTAAATTGCAGCTCAGAGATTTCTCTCTCCATTTGATTTTTGAAATTTCTTTGTTTCAGGACTGATTTCCCAGGGCTCTTTGTGGCCTTAAGCAGAAGATTGTGGGGTACAAATTACAGAAAGCTGCTATAGTGAAGACTTGCTAGGATGGATATAGTAAAGCACTGAGTCATAAAGCTGAAGTCAAGCAGGAGAAAAATTAAGAGGAGATTCAGAATGAGATGGAAAGTGACAGGAAGACTCCATCACCATAATATCAGTAGTTTATTCACACACAAAAGTCAGGCCCAGAATTTTCAAACTTGAATGCCTAAAATTAAGCACTTAAACATGTACAGTAGGGTTACAACATTTGCGAGCATTCAGTGTTGAGGACCCTAGCGAATGTTAAATTTCACGAATATGGAGGGCTCCCAGGCAGCTGTAGGCAGCAGCAGGGGGAGATGGAGACCAGCAGTAGGGCCATAGGGAGCCAGGGAAGCAGCAGCTACTTGCAAATAATTGAATTTGTGAATATAGCACTCTCCAATGTTGTGACCTTGCTGTAGCCTGCTGTAGCTTTGCAGATGTATTGAAGTGGAACTGCAGCAGAAACTGTCAGCACTGAACACAATATCAGGCCATTTATGTGCCTAAATCTGGATTCAGATTGCTTAACTTTAGCCCTATATATTGGTATCACAATCCAATTAAAAAAAAATTCCCAAGAAACACTTCTTTAACTGTAACATTTCCTTATTCCCCACTTAACAAATCATCAAGGGAAGAAGATACGGTTAGGGGTAGAGGAAAAACACAGATAAGATTAGAAATGCTCATTTCAGTTTGTCTATGCACAGTCTTGTTAATTTTGTATCACATTATAGTTGATCCGTTCTATTCCAGCACTCTCTTGTCCAGCCATGTCCATAATTCGGCTTGATTTTAGTTAGCTGGATGACCACTTATCATGGGTGTGGCCAAGTTTCCTGTGGTCCCATAAAGTTTGTTTCCAGCCACTAGTCCTGACTCTCTGTGTTCTGTGCTGTTGTTTCACTGTAATTTACCCCAAATGTCTTTTAAGAGCCCAGTAAACAACGCAAGTGTTAATGTTGCTAGACAATACTGACCTCCCATGATCCCACAAATTCTCTCACTCTCAGAGGGTGCCGGATTAGAGACTGTCAACCTGTATTCACTTCACAAACTACCTCTTAAAAATGGAATCAGAAGTCATCCTAAAAAAAGCACCACTCCATGTTTTCCTAAGTGACATGTAACTCTGGGTTGCTACAATTGTTGGGTGGCCAACTTTGACATACAATGAGAAGATTTTAAGATAGCTGGGGACCAACTAGTGTGACCTCCTGCATAACACAGGCCATACAATTTCACCCAGTGATAACAGCATCCCATCCACACCTGGAAGACATCTGATTCTCACAAGCATCAGGATTCTTTGGAAGGCGTCAAGCTGAGCTCCCAAAACAGGCACCCCAAATCACCTGTCGTCTCTTAAAATCTTGTCCATTAGAAATCCATTCTTCACTGCCTATGACTTTATCCAAGTGAAAGCTTAGCATTACCCAGATATACAAAAGAAGCATTTGTCTTGAACTGGAAAGCTATACACAACTCCTAACAGCATTACGGTATCGTTGGTAGCATCAATCATTTGAAATCTTGTTAATGCTTAATTGTACTCTCGGCTTCCACAGAACACTGCACTATTATGAAGAGGCACATAGTATTGTTGTGTGCTTGCTTGCAAAACTTGCTCATTCTCTTTTTTAAATTGGACATGATCATAGACCGGTGTGCCGTTCTAAAAAACCACATAAAAAGACAAGATCTGTGCTTCAAAGAGCTTGCAATCTAATAAATACAGAACTTGGGAAATAAATGCAAGAAGAAGCAGGAGACAGATACTGAGAAAAAACAGTTACTGGATTATGGACCTATCGTAGATTAACACTGAGGATGATACCACAATAATCTCAGCTCTGCCACTGGCCTGCACAAGTCACTTCATCTCTCTGAGCGGGTTACTCTTCTCAACCCATGAAAGCTTGTGCTCCAAAATATCTTAATCTATAAGGTGCCATACGACTTCTTGTTGCTTCTCAACCTTTGTCTGGCTTGCCAACTTTGGTTGTAAGTTCTGGGGGGAGAAGAACTGTTCCATAGTATATGTACAGTGCCTGGCATGCCATGGCCCCAGACTTAGTTGGGGCTCTAGGGCTACATCTACACGTGAACCCTACATCGAAGTAGCCTATTTCAATGTGGTGACATCGAAATAGGCTATTTCGATGAATAATGTCTACACGTCCTCCAGGGCTGGCAACGTCGATGTTCAACATCGATGTTGCGCGGCACCACATCGAAATAGGCCCTGCGAGGGAACGTCTACACGCCAAAGTAGCACACATCGAAATAAGGGTGCCAGGCACAGCTGCAGACAGGGTCACAGGGCGGACTCAACAGCAAGTCGCTCCCTTAAAGGGCCCCTCCCAGACACACTTTCACTAAACAGCGCAAGATACACAGAGCCGACAACTAGTTGCAGACCCTGTGCATGCAGCATGAATCCCCAGCTGCCGCAGCAGCAGCCAGAAGCCCTGGCCTACGGGCTGCTGCACACGGTGACCATACAGCCCCGCAAGGGCTGGAGAGAGAGCGTCTCTCAACCCCCCAGCTGATGGCCGCCAAGGAGGACCCCACTATTTCGATGTTGCAGGACGCGGATCGTCTACACGTTCCCTCATGGGGTTAGCGACTTCGACGTCTTGCCGCCTAACGTCGATTTCAACTTCGAAATAGCGCCCAACACGTGTAGCCGTGACGGGCGCTATTTCGAAGTTGGCGCCACTACTTCGAAATAGTGTGGACGTGTAGACACGCCTTAAGTGCCACTGTAGTATAATTATATGATATTACAACACAAAAGTGCCAGGTAAAGGCTGCATTTTTAGGAGTTAGTTTTCTAATCTTCTATGTATATGTTAAATGCGTTTCCAAGTACCTGCATGTTTCAGTCCTTTAACTGTAAAACTTTCTCCCTTCTGCTTTTGTAAGTGGGCACTAATTTAGTAAATTTAACAGAAAGTCAATAGCATTGTTGGGCTGGGATATTTATAGACTGACAGCAGTTTGCATGAGTGTGCGGCAGGGCCATCTGCTGGGAGATAAACACTGGAAAGCTTCACTCAACAAGAAGTGGGTGTTAAGGAGATATTGGAAGGTAGAGACGGGACTGATCGAGGCTCCAGATGTCAAACCCCACTCTAATTCTGACAAAAGTTTGGCTTCAGGCTCAAATCTGGATGTAAACTTCATAGCTTGGGCCTGTCTCTTAACATCTCTTCAGCACTGCAGTTGTCATCTGGTCATGGCTTAGCATGACATAAGGACGTAGTTAAGTCCTGTACATGCTGCAAGACAGAAATTGCTGCATCTGTGTTGGTACAATTGGGTTGTATCTGCGTCTTTCCAAGACGGTTGAATTTTTGTATTGTGGGGGATCCCACCATAAAGTTCCAAGCCCAGAGAGTGGGTGTTTCAGGTACCATGTGCTAGATAACAACACAAGACGACTCAGTGTTTCTAACACTAAAATGGCTCTCTACTGAGAGTGGGAGAGAGCAAGGGAGAAATCACAAGTGCAGGCAACAATCCAGCCCTGTGTATATAGACGGCCTTCTGGGTGCCTTGCCCAAACTCTTCCTTCCTGCAATTCAGGTGCCTCTCTCCAAGTTCAATACTGATTGCCTCAGTAGGGACCTTGAAAAAAGATGTGAAACCTCAAGTGTGAGACTGATGCAGGGTAAGTGAAGTACAGGTTGAATCTCTCTAATCTGGAACTCTCTCATCCAGCAACATCTGTAATCCGGCATGATTTTAATTAGCTGGATGACCACTTATTATGGGTGTAATCAAGTTTCCCATGGTCCCGTAAAGTTTGTTTCTAGCCACCAGTCCTGGCTGTAAGTGCTCTGTGCCAATATTTAACTGCAATTTACCCCTAAATGTCTTCTAAGAGCCCAGCCAGCAGTGGAAGTGTTGGTAATGCTGCTAGATAATTACTGACCTCCCATGGTCCAGCAAATTCTCTCATTCAGCACCAGTCAAGTCCTGAGGGTGCCAGACTAGAGAGGTTCAACCTGTACTCAGGAAGAAGCTGGGAATCTCAGGTCTCAATTAAATGCTACAGTTGAACTAGTATATCAGTAAATCCCATTTACTTCATGGCATTCCTCACACAAAATTCCCAGAGTGTCTCCTTGTGTCTTTCTTGTCTCCTACCATACGCCTCTGTACTTCCTATTAGATGCATGCAGTGTCCACCAGGTCACATGGTGTCGTGGGGAGCCAACTGCAAGTAAATTGTTCTTAATGCCCTCAAACAGATTTACTTCCCTCCCTTCCATATTTAAACCCAGAGTGTTCCCATAAGTGTCCAGTCTTCAGGGTGGATCTTCAGTGGATTGCAATGACTGTTCCTGCCCTTGAATTCCCTGTTCGACCTCAGCTTGATTTGGACTTTACTGCCTGGCCCAGACATCACAATGAACTCCTCTGTTATCCCCAGCCTCAGATTTGCCCCTGCTCTCACCCTTGGCCCTGACTGCCCTTGTTGGTATCCTGACAGCCTTGCAACTCCCCATAAAGCCCTTCAGCTTCTGTAACACCAATAAGTAAATTCTTTGCTAATACTGGTGTTTTTCCAGTTCACTTTTACTTTCCTCTGCTTGAAATGAAGCCTGTTTATTTTTGCCAATTTTATTTCTAGCAAGATCACTGTGCGGAAAGACTGATCACAGGACATGCTGCAGAGTTAATAATAAGTGATTGTTTACCTTCATAGCACTAAAAGACATTTCCTGCTTCTCAGATTGGAAATAGTTGGGTTTTTTTTTAAAGAAAAGGCATTTGTTTTTCAGTCATTCACACTGAATAAGTTTAATCATCAACATTTCACCTCCTCTGGCATTTATCCAATCATATACAATTTACACGATTGAAATCAAAGATTTCTATGTGTTAGTTTTCAAGGCCTGATTTCAAATATTATTTGCTGTGGGTTTTTTTTGAAGCATGTTGAAAATTAACACATACTTCCAACATTTATTCTTTACATCGGAATATTTGTAGTTTGATTGGATTTAGGAAATATCCTGCTGACGGAGGCAAACTCAAAGATGTACTCAAATACAGCACTGTTCATTAAAAAATAGTGTTGGGTCAAACTTCACCAAGAATAATTTCTGGGCTGACACCAGTAAAAAAATGTTTCCCCTATTTAAACATATTTCTATAGGCAGAGTTTTCTTACCAAAAAAAAATCCCCTGTATCGTTTGCAATCAAAACATTACATCATGTCAATACATGGGAAGTTGGAACTGAAACTCATCAGAAACTGACAAAAGTAAAATGTACTAATCCGCTGGTACTACAACTCTGTTATTCTTCAGATCACTATATGAGACAGTGAGACCCTTGTTTTACTGAGCATGCTCATCATTCTTCTGTTTTATTCTCCTGCTGCCCAGTGACGTTAACACCAAATCTTCCCTTGATTTCACTGGGAGCAGAAGCAGGCCCTTAGCTTATCAAATTCTTCATCCCAAAGGCTGCTCTAACTCACCAAAATGTCCTGTAAACCAGAGAGAGAGTCAGTTTTTATCTCCAAGCTAATTGGTCTCTTATAATTTATCCTCCCTCCTCCCCCAATGCACCCCATCGGTGTTCTCTCATTTTTTCCATTAATGTGCAGAACAAGTTTTGTTATGTGCACTAAGGTATGTGTGGATGTGCACCACAGGGGGAACATATGCTGCTGACTGTGGTCACTCTACTAATCAACTGGCTGGCACGTGAATCTCTCTTGGGCGGCCATCCAAGTGCTCAGCTGACACAGACCACTGCCCACCATTACGATGTGCAGCTGCATCCAGGTGGTCTATAAAACAGGAATGTTGAAAGGGGCTTTGTGATGTGGCTGTAAATTAATCTGCATGGATTTTGAAATGCATGTGGATGGATTTCAAATCCACAAATATAAATGTCCCATGAACTCCCTGAACTATGCTGCAGAACTTTGAAAGTGAGATGTTGGAAACATCCCAGAAGGAGGATACCTCCGTTCCCTACCAACAAATATTCGCTACTCAGCCACCTACATATGATATCGCATCAATGACCCCAGTCCAACCCCAGCTAGAAAGCTATCCTTCTGATGTCCAATCTAACTCCTGCTCTGACTCTATGCTGACCACTGATTGCTTCCTGATAGCAGAGTCAGATTAGAGGGTTTAAAAAAAAATCAACAGTGGACTGAGTGATTAGCTTTACAATCAGCTGACCTAGAAATGGCACAGGATCTGCAATAGATTTGGGAAACATGGAAGAGTACCTTGTGGGGAGCAGCATCGTGTGCATGGGGTAGGGGGTAGGCAGAGGAAACTGTCCAATTTTGCTTGTACATAGAGTCAGGTGTTGGTGATTTTTCAGACAAATGTAGGCCTGGAAAGATAACCACCTGCGGAAGGCAGCTGGAGACAACCTGGGCATCCCCAGGTTTATTGGCTCTTATCAGGTTTGAGGGGTGATAGAAGAGACTTGTGGAGGTATTAACAAAAGACCTGTGCTAGTTACCTGAGTCCAAGCCTGTTGGGGCACAAAGAGCACATACTAGTGTTGTGAGATTAACCCTGAGGCCTATGCTGCCCTGCCTATGCTACTATTGCTGCCCACGCTAGCTAGATTAAAGCATCTCCAGCGCTGAAGCTTGAAAGGATGCAGTCTGTTACTCGTGGACAACATTTGGACTGAAAGGCCCCGGGGATGACAGTGGATGAGAGGCTGGATATGAGTCAACAGTGTGCCCTTGTAGCCAAGAAGGCTAATGGCATATTGGGGTGCATTAGGAGGAGCATTTCTACTAGATTAAGAGAGGTTATATTCCCCTCTACTTGGCACTGGTGAGGCCTCATCTGGAATACTGCATCCAGTTTTGCCTGGCCCCGGCCTCCCAGTATAAAAAGGATGTGGATGCATTGGAAGAGGGTACATTGCAGAGCAACCAAGATGACGAGGGGGCTGGAGTACATGATTTACGAGGAAAGGCTGAAGGACTTGGGCTTATCTAGTTTGCAGAAGAGAAGAGTGAGGGGCGATTTGATGGCAGCCTTCAACTTCCTGAAGGGGGTCTCTAAGGAGGATGGAGAGAGGCTGTTCTCAGTAATGACAGATGGCAGAACAAGGAACAATGGTCTCAGGTGACAGAGCTGGAGGTGTAGGCTGGATGTTAGGAGAATGGTGAAGCAATGGAGTGGGTTACCTAGAGAGGTGGTGGGATCTCCATCCCTGGAGGATTTTAAGTCCTGGCTTGACTAAGTCCTGGCTGGGATGATTTAGTTAGGGTTGGTCCTGCTTTGGGCAGGGGGCTGGACTAGATGACCTCCTGAGGTCCCTTCTCGCCCTGGGATTCTATAATTCTATGATAACCCTTGGTGTTGAGACAGAGAAGGAGTTGAAATATCCCAGTTTCACACAGAATGCAGTGCAGCACTCCAGTTCTAATCAAACTTGGAAATATACCAGTGGGCATGGAAAAGCAAGGTGGGCTCAGAACTGCTTGTGCCCAGCACAGGGCTTGTACTTTCTTTCTTGTCTGGAAGGTGTCCACCATTGCAGATAGTACCATAAACTATGCAAAGAGCCAGTTTGACTTAACTGCACAGAGCTTTCAGCCTGGCACCGATGGGAAAAGCTCTCAGGTCTTGATGCTGGAAGGTGTTCAGTGTCCTTAGTACCCAGAGACGGGAACAGGTGCAGGGAGGATGCTCAGCAGCTCACAGGACTGAGCTCCTACTATGCATCATTCAGGCCTGCAGCAGCCATATTGCTTCTAATACTGTATCTGTGTTTTATATTTGATAAAAATCTGCCACACTAGATTCCTCTGAGCTGAACCTGAAGTGGGAAGAGATGGCAAAGTCAGGTGTGGTTTATATGCAGTAGCTACCTAACCTGATAAAAGCAACTGCTGGAAGGAAACTGAGAAATCTGAGTAAAAATAATCTTTTCTACTTTATGTATAATTAATCTTTGGAACTCACAGCCACAGGATAACTGTAGTGAATTGTGTAGTAACTTTCGAAAAAGGAGTAGGAAGAAATACCCATGAATAGCATCTACAAGTACATGAGTGATAAGAAAACAGCAAGGCCTACGAGTTTTCACGGCTTGTTGCATTGGCTGAACACATGATTGGGCCTGTAAATAATACCCATCCATGGTATGGCAATGCATGTTATTGGGAGGAGGCCATTGGATCTTCCTTGAAGTTTCCATCCTGTGTTAGTTCAGAGACAGGCTAGTGCACCTACTGGGCTCTCCCACTGTAATAGATGTTTGTAAGAGAAACTGGTCAAAAATCAATACAGGAAAGAGCTTCAGCATTCAGCGGAAAAGTGCAGCTGTGAAACAAGCCGTTATTTGAGTGGCAATCATGGTGGTTCTGATTAGCTCCAGCTGGCAGAAAATACCATCAGCCAGTTAATTCTGAGCCAGATAGTCAGGGTAGCATCTCTGTGAGGTCAGTAGAAGGCAGTCTACTGCTCAGAAGGAAAGTGCGCTCTGTTTTCCTCTCACCCCATGGATTCCTTATCGCAGACTAAATTTCACCTGTGTCTGTCTTTTCTTTTTGGTCTTCTTTCCAAGGAGGTTTAGGAAGGAGTGGGGGTGCACCTATCCTCCATATTAAATTATGACCATTGCGTAGGTAGGCAGTCCTATGCCACCTTTAATGCATCCAGTCAGGGTGGTAATAGCACTGTAATGCACTAGTTACACAAATAAAAGCCTGTTGGGGTACCAAGGGTATATACTCGTGTTGCTAGATTAACTCTGGGATCCTTGCTCCTCTGCCTATGCTACCCATGCTGGCTAGATTAAAGCTAGCCTGGAGATGGTACAGTTATACCTTGTAATTCCTATGTCTGCATATGCTGGGATGAAAATCGGATCTTGGCTGTGTGACTTTATTGGATTTTAAAATGAACACGAGAACATTACTGCAACCACTGTCCTGGGTTTTCATCCAAGCTTGTGCCAAGTGGGCCAAGTGAAGTGTCTAATGAAAGCTAGTGATTCACTGAATCTGTTTATGGTGCTTATATGTTTGTATCATTTTTATTATGTGGAGTTATAAGTATGAGCTCTGGGCTTGCAGTTCAAACTGTAGTCGACAGGAGACCTCAACAGGAGGCGTGGCAACCTATTGTGAACAGATGTCTAGCCAGGTAAAGCAGCAATGGATTCCAATCCACATCTCAGGAAGTTAGCTGCAGACATGTAGCCCAGAAGGCTGCCGATGTCAGAATGCCCAAAAACAGGACATGGGCAGGTGACCTGCCCATGTGATTCTCCCTTTTGGATGTGCTTTCACACAGTGATGAACAGTGGGTTTCCTTCCACATGGGCAAGGGTAAAAGGGGACCCTGAGGCTTCTCCATTTTGTCTTCAGTCTTCAACCCCGCTCATCACTTCAGAAACATCTCTGCTATGAACTGAGCCATGAAGGATTGCTGACCCATATTAACAAGGGATGTACTCCAGAGGTATTTAAGGTGCAGCCTATTCCATCTGCTGCAGCCTGCATCAAGAATGTTGCAATTGATGTATGTAAATTGATTGCTTTTTAACCATTTTTACTCTCACCCTGTTCTTTCTTTTTATGAATAAACCTTCAGATTTTAGATTCTAAAAGATTGGCGCAACCTGTTATTTTGGGTAAGATCTAGGTATGTATTGACTTGGGAATGTGGCTGATCCTTTGGGACTGGAAGCACCCGTGTAGATTTGGTGAGATTGGTTTACATAATCTCGCATCTGTGTAAGAAGAGATACAGGTGACAGCTGGAGTGTCTAAGGGAATTGCTTGTGTGACTTCTTGCTGGCCAGAGAGGCAGCCAACGTGCTCATTGTGACTGGTTTGGTGTGCCTTATGAGGAGAACCCACGGTCTAGGGTTGTAAGGAGCCCTGTTTTAAGCAATTCGCCCTGGTTTGACTCTCTTAGCTGTGCTCAGGGAAACCTCCTATATTACAGGCTGTATAACTGGGCTTAAATGATCTCATTAGTACAGGACCCTGGCCATGCTCTGACAACACCACAAAGCAAGTGATGCTCCAGTCGGATGCAACCAAACAGCACAGTCTGATAACAGACCTGCAGTGAATCATTTGGATGTTAACCTTACCCTGGGAATACCATACAGAAGGACAGAGCCCTGGCTGGTGCGCATCGGCAGAACTCTCTCATCCTCAGTGGAGCGACACCTGTCTTCACCAGTTAAGGAGCCAGCCCAGAATCTGCAGCATGTGGCTACATTTTATTTCAGTTCACCTCTAAATGTCAGTTGCTAAAACAAGCTCTTTGGCAAACAAGAGAAAAATGTACTCCAGCTATTTCCAACAGCTCCCTTTTGAAAACACGATGACTGCCTTGGCCCCGCAAATGTATTTGAATAGTAAGTATGTAAAAAGAACACAGGCTGTACAAGCATTTTCCTTTGCCTCCCGCTGAGCAGCCTATTTTGCCTTTACATAAAAAAAAAAAGAAAAGAAAAAATCAAACCCCAGGATTGAAATAGGACAGCGTCCTGGCCTTCTGGCCCAGAAGAGGCTGTGATGCGCAACTCGGCCAATCTCAGGTTTATCAAATGGTGTCAGTAACTTTTTTTTAATCCATTTTATTTTCTCTGTCCTAATTTCCCTTCTTACGCGTTCTAGTTGTTTTAATTTTTGAGCCATTGGTTCGCATCAAGAAGTGGTCCTTGTAGGGTTTGGAATGTGTAGTACAGGTTGGACCTAACTGGTCCAGCACCCTGAGGACCTGAGTGGCCCTGAACCAGGGATTTTGATGGACGAGGGGCAGTCAGTGCTCCTCTGCTGGCCATCAGGCCCACTCCTAGGCTCCTCTCTGGATCGTTTGCCCATGCCTTGATGTCAGCCCTGGCTGCTGATCTCCTGGCCACAGCAGCATCTCCCACTCTCTGGATGCCACTGCTGCCTTTACAGCCCCCAGCTGGGGCTTCCAGACACTGGATTCGCAGCTGGCTCCTGCTCCCAGCCACCAGGGCTCTCTGGTCTAGCAACATCTATGGTCCTGAGGGACCACAAATGTTGCCTGACCAGAATGTCCTGGATTTCAGAGGTTCAGCCTGTAATAGTCCATTCGGCAGATACAGAGTTCGGCTGGAAGCAGAGAAGATTGCGGCACTGATTCCACACTCCCGCCCCCTGCTTGGAGTAAGGAAAGTCGACAGGAGCACAGGCTCCCTTTGATTCCCCTTAATGGAGATGGCACAAAAGACCAAATTAAGATACGTTGACTTTAGCTACGTAATTCGCACAGCTGAAATGGTGCCCCTTAATTTGACCTTCCCCTGCAGCATAGACTTGGCGTTAATGTGCATTTGCCATTCTCAGGGGCAGAAGTGCAGCAGCGGCCCACGGCATGGGGCGCTGGTCCCTACTTCCTGCTGTGGGCAGTGCAGAGGGTGATAGCATCGCTCACATGTGGTCTGTCCATTCCATCATTGTGAAAGGGGACACTGAGCCAGATTTTGATTAATGGTGCTGCAACCTGGCACAGGAGGCTGCAGTGCCACTCCTTGGCTCAGTGCTCCTTCATCGAGGGGATGCCAAGCCAGATCTTAGGGGTGCTGGGATCTGGTCCAATAGGTTACAACATCGCTTGGGAGCCTTCTCAAATGGGAGGCCCAGGACAAACTACCCTATTCCCCCATCAGCGTGCATACAGCTGCAGGCAACCTGCCTGCACCAATGTGGGTCTGAAAACATTTCACCCTCTGACTAGGAAAGGCTGAAATTTGGCTCCGCCTCCATGTGTGAGCTGTCCTGTTGGAATCCAGGGGATTGCCTACATAAGGGAGGTGAGCACAATTTGAGCCACTGTCTCCCCTCCTTCTTCCCAGGCTGCCCTGTCATCTTCCATTCTTTGGAACACAGTAGCACCTCAGAAGCTCATGACCTCACCCAGCCAGACACAACTCACCCTGCACTGAACCATTCACCAGCTAAGCAGCCAAGGCTGGGAGCAGAAATACCAATCAGGTGACTTGCCACAGGTCATGCAGTAAGTCAGCACCTGAGGCAGAACTAGAACCCCTGTCTCATGACTCCCAGTCTAATGATTCAGCCCCAGCTTGTGTCTGCTGGCTCCACACTGAGTCAGCTTTAGTGGAGAAGTCACCATGGCGACACGCTGGAGACGGGCATGGCTGTCACCACAGCCCTGTCTCCTTTTCCTGGACAGTTCAGCACACCCCAGCATTCTTCACGAATCAATTCCCAGCACCTGCTTTCTTCCAAAGAGACTGGTGACAACATTTTTACAGCGAGGACACCAGCTGGAAGCAAAGATTTTCCCTTTTCAGAATCACAGACCCAGCTGCAAGGCGCTGGAAACAAAAGAGGTTTCTGATGCATTTCCCCTGATGCTGAGGCACTGTAAAACGTGCTTCCCTTGAGAGGTCTTCCTGACACTCTTTCCCCCAGGAAGAAAGAATCTCGTCTGTGTGCCTAGGGACGTTCCTCCTTGTTAGGTTGGCAAAAGGAAAATCTAATCTACCAAGCCAGAAGAACTCCCTGGGAGTCACTCATAACAAAATGCATTGGAGTCACAGGCTAGGTCTGCCTTGGTGACCGAAACATAAACCCGTATCTATGAGCCTTGTGCTCAGATCCATCACAGGAAACCAGCCCCCCCGGGAAAGGTGGGAAATAAAGTTGAGCACCATTCAGACCACACAATCACTGCCTCTCACAGAATGTTGACGTCAGAGCATTCGGTCACTGCAAAGAGGGAGTTATCTAACATTTCGAGATCACATGTTTTCTGTTTAGCCATGAGTTGTTCATTGGGCTTTGAGACATTCACCATTCATCAAAAATAACCAAGAGGGGTTTTTTTTTTGCTTAGCAATTGTAGTGTTGGGAGCCACAAACAGGCCTTAAAAAGCCACACGTGGCACTGGAGCTGCAGGTTGCAGACCCCCCTGTGCGAGGTGCTGCACAGACATACAATAAAACAGTCCCTGCCCCAAAGATCTTACATTCTCATCAGTCTTCAGAACATCCCTGTAAGGCAGGGCAGTTCTGTTACATCTCCACTTCAGAGATGGAGACCTGAAATTCGGGTCGATTGTGACTTGCCCCAGGCCACACAAGAAATCTGTGGCAGAGCAGGGACTTGCACATAGTCCCAATCTGGCACTCTGAAATACAGGCATAGGTCTGATTAACAATACTAGTGTATTCATTTGTATTCTTTGCAGCATATGGGGTCTGCAAACTAAAGCATAGCAACTAGCCGCCAGAGCTGCACCAGCATACGAATAAACTGCAATTATTTTATAACAGAACAGGGTCTTTTATTTCTTTTCTAACAAAGTGATTAGGTTTGATTTCACCAGGCTGGGTTTCTTTTATTTTTCACTTTAAAATGAGATCCGGTCCCACCCTTGTTCTGTTAACCAGCCTTGTTTCAGACAGCCCTATGGTCTATGGAATGTAATGAATGCTGCTAAATATTTAACAGCACATAAATATTTGAGAGAGACCCAGGAAGGGTTAGGGTTGGAGTTTAAGCTCTGAGCCATAAAGCAGACAAAGGCTTGGAGTGGAGGAAGCTAAAGAAGGGCGCTGGAAAAGAAAGAGGCTATTGCAGAGGAAAAGAACGTCGTTATCTTAAATCATAGCTGGTGGTAGCACCTACTGCCCCTGTGAGCTAAATGCTGGACAAATTCAATTACAACCTTTCTTCCGGTTCTGAGCAGCATTAAGTCGCATGAGACTGGCTGGGAGGGGACAGGAAAGCGCCAAGGTCTCAAAGCAGGTCAGTGGCAGGAGTAGAACCAAAGCGTTTTGACTCTCTGCCTAGTGCCTAGGTATTAAACTCTTGCTGCTCAAGGAGCCTTCCCTTCCTATGTCTTTGTGTGGTGGGGACCCTCTGAGCATGTATTACTTCCCTTCTGCATAGAAAAAAGACTGTCACCTGCAGGACGCTGTCCCTGTTCTCCCTCTGACCTAGCAATTCGTGCTCTGTGGGCCTGGGGGCTGCCCAGGGAGGTGTGGGGAGCTGGGCCCAGGTGTGTCCATCTCCTTCTCATCCCTGTGGCGTTTGCAAGGAAAGGCTGACGTGGGCTAGGTCCACAGTGTCCTTTCCATGCAGCTCTCTTTGCACTGGGGTTCCTTTCCAGGGGGAATCCCAGTGGAAGGGTGGCCAGAAGAGCCCCTGTTAGGGTGGCACTAATGGAGCTGCTGTGGCCCAGAGCTGCTGTAGGAGGCAAAAAGCCTCTGTGAGGATGGTGCTGGCCTACCACTGAGCCCTGGGATCTGTGCTGCCCCCAGAAGGTTGGAGGGCTTGAGGGAGGCATGGAATGATCTGCACCATGACAAGTGCTCTCCCCACATCCCTGTCTATGTGTTAAGCAATCTCCACAAGGCATGTTTGCAAAGACTTCCTCTGCTGGGTCCCCTCCGATGTGTTTCTCCATCATTTCCTATGATCAGATAAGCCTTTTTGGTTATTCTTGGCCTGATTCTGGCTCATGTTTACACATGCACAAGCTGGGCAAACGCCTCCAAACTCCTGAGAGGGATGCTAGTATGAGAGCCATGAGAACCAAACCAGCTGGTTTAAATGGCCATACAGTGGACAGCTTTATATGGAGAATGCTGCTTATGCTAAGTGCTACTGCATTAGGAATGTGCCTGCCACTTTGAAATGCCAACAAAGATGAATTCCCCTGGCCCCAAAGTGCTCATAGAAACACTATTCTCCTCTATGGTTTGGGAAAGCATTAGAAACCAGTTAGTCGCCAGCCAGAGGAGGTTAAAGCTTTCACTGAAAAGACAGGAAAGAAAGATGCTCCAATGCAGTCACCCCAGACATCTCCAGGCTGAAGAAGAGAAGCTTGGACAACTTCCACGTATTTGTTGGCTTCTCTAGACAGAAATGTGATGTACTAAATAGCAGATGTTGGGTGATTTGTTCACAGGGTGACCTGATTGTCATATATGGGATTCAGAAGGGAAATGAATCCCCCATGTCCTTGGAGAACATTAATAAGAGCCCTGGGGTTTCACTTTCCTCTGGAGCATTGAGATGGGATCATGGGTTGGGTGTATCCCACACCAGCAATTTCCAGTGTCAACAAGGGGAATTGCTGGAGCATGTGTTCTCACCCATGTGTTCTATATCAGTGTTTCTCAACCGGGGCACATGTACCTTTGGGGCTACACCACGGTCTTCCTGGGGGTACATCAATTCATCTAGATAACTGCCTAGTTTTTTTAGAAAAGGCTACATAAAAACACGAGTGAAGTCAATACAAAGCTCATTCAGGCAATGACTTGTTTCTACTGCTTCACATGCCTTATGCTGAAACATAAGTACAATATTTCTAGTCCAATTCATTTACCTGATAACAAGATGGTAGAAAGTCAGCAAGTTTTCCTTAGTATCTGCTGTGATATTTTTGCACGTTTTTGTAAATAGGTAATTTTTAAGCAAGGTATAACTTGGTGGGATGCAAAACAAATCTGACTCCTGAAAAGGGTACAGTCACCTGGAAAGGTTGAATGGCACTTGCTCCAAGACCTCAGCTTACCTTAGGACCATGTTTCTCAATGGATGGTACGTGTACCCTTAGGGGTATGCAAGAGAAGTCTGGGGGTACTTAATTTTTTTAAAAGGGGTACTTTATAAAAAAGGTTCAGCAACACTGTTCTACATTGATGACAAGTATCAGAGAGGTAGCCGTGTTAGTCTGTAGCTTCGAGAACAACAAGAAGTCTTGTGGCACCTTATAGACTAAGAGAGATTTTGGAGCATAAGCTTTCATGGGCAAAGACCCACTTCATCAGATGCATGCGCTGTTCTACACTGTTCTTGGTCATAGTTTCAATGGTTGGGAGTCCAATGGTGGTTTCCACAAAGCATTACACCAGTCTGGCCCAAATTCATTTTAAAAGAAAGTATCTGAGAAACACATCACTTCCTGGCCAAGGTCTCTGAATTTTATCTGGCACAGCTTCAGGGGCCACTAATGGTACACCCAGGGCTGGCATCTCCTGACACTGTTTGTGGACCTGAGTGTACGCTCTGTTACTGCACTTTACTTCTACTCCCCTAAGCAGTGTTACACAATTCAACATTTGTGCAACAAAGTGGAGAATCAGGCCTGGAATCCCGTTCCCTCGATTGACTGACATAATTTTGTACAAAGGAGTCAGACATGAAATACAATGGAAAGACAAGCCAGCCTGGCAGAAGCTTGTAGGGCTGACTCCTGTTGGGGAGAAAAAAACTGCTCTTAGGTTTCTATGTGCCCATCACAGGATGGAAATTTTGCTTGTGGTCATGGGCAGATACCATCACATGTGAAGTGAAAGTAGGAAGGGGGAAATGTTAACTTAACCTTCTTCAGGACATGGGATTTTTACCAGCTGTGTTCTGAGAAGAGATCATTGATTCAGCTGTTTGCACAAGCCCATCATCTCCACTGCTAAGAAAACCCTGTGTCTAAAACTCAAACGATTAAAACAAAGAGACCCACCATCTCCTTCCTGTTCATTATTTACAAAACTTGGTTTCTTTATCTTGGAAGACTATTTACATGATGTTGCATATTTCAGAGGCTCCCCTTTGATGAGCTGCTTTGACTAATCAAAGCGCAGCCTGCTGAGATTTTTAATGGCTGAAAGTTTCTTTGAGCTATGCTGCAATGGCGTTTTCACTTTGGGCAGCTGCGCACTTTCTTATCTCTTCAGTAAAAATGTTTCAAATCTAATCTTTTCAGTGAGGAGGGAGTTGGCACGTGATCACCATCAATAGGTACATAGATGCGGGCAGAAATTCACAACGAATTAGAAAAAAATAGGGTCATCACTGTGATTCACAGCCAATGTGAACATGACGGAGCAATGGTCTGCTCACCAGCCACCTGTGATGCCACTATTCCAATGGCTTATCTTGGAACTGGCTGGAAAGGAAAATATTCTTTAAATGGGGAATGTGAGAAAGGATGAGAGATCCATCTTGGATAAAAGAATCTTTAAAGCACCAAAGTGATATAGACTCTAGACTACCAGAAACTGGGACTGTATCTTCAATCATTTGATAATTGCCCTGTTTTGTTCATTCCCTCTGAAGTCTGTGGCACCAGCTGCTATTAGACAAAAAGACAGGGGCTAGATAGACCAGTCATTTTTGGTATGTTACTATGCAGTCTCCTAAGAGAGGAGCATTTCCCTCCTGTGCATTGTATCATATCTAATCTCACAATAACCCAGCCTGGAGGAGATTAGAAAGGTTCTGTTCATGTGGATGCCAGAGATGTAATCAAAATTGTGGGTTAATTAGTAAAATCTCACTGGGGAAATCTGTAGGAGCAGGTTCTGCAGGAAAGAAAGAAAATGTGCCAGGTTCCCCTTGCAAGATGGTCCCCATATGTGAGGGATTCGCCCCAGGCACAAGAACACATGGGCCATGCCACAGATCCTGAGTGACAGGGAGAGGCCTGGGCCCACATGACCAGGGGCATTTTCCACCAGTGGCTGCCTCTGGAACTCACCAGAAACAGAGCTTCCTTAGCCTGGGGGAAAGGCAGGGAGCTCAGCATAAAGCAGCATTCACTTTTACCTGTTTTCCCTGTGGATTCAGAGGTGGCTAATACATGCATCCTACCCCATCACTCCCTAGCCTTGTGAAGGACCTTGCCCATGGTCCCAGGAAGTCAGAAGAGGTGGGTGCTGAGTAGGTAGGCAGCTGCTCTTTCTACCCTTCTCGGCATGGTATGATGACTGGAACTGGAAAAAGAGGGTCAGGTGTCAGGCGGAAAGCCACACCAGAAGCTGTGGGATGCAAGCTCAGACCAGTCGCTACTAAACGAACAGTGGCCTCCTACGATACAGGTAGTACCACCTTCTAAACATGCTCAGTAAAGGCCTCTTTCCAAAACGCTGCCTGTTTGCTGCATCCCCTATGGCTAATGAAAGACTGGAAGAACTTCATGCATATCTTGGTGGGGGTAACTGGCCCCCTGCTTTGATAAATTTCTTTTCTAGTGTCACGTCCTAGTTCACTGAACATTTAAATGTGCTTTGTGCCATCTAGGCAGTGTGTTTACATTTGACTTTGCACTCTGCTGAAGTTTTAAAGGAGGCTGGTGGGCTGGACTTTGGTTTCTCACCAGTGTCTTTTCCTGGTTCTCATGTACTAGCAGGCTGCTGTTCTGTTGGGGTTTCCTGTGATAAGTGGGAATGAGTTAATTAGAAAGCAAACACCTGCTGAGCAGCAGGAGTCTTGCCAGTTTTTGCATAGGTTTGTTAGAGGCACTGTGCAAATAATATTTTTTTGCTCATCAGTGGTTGTACAGTTTGTCCATAGGTGGCACTGCATTGCCTTTGTAACAGAAAGGAGGTGATGGCGAACTGCAGTGTAGACATATCCTCACCACAGCTGTTGGCTTTCCAGGCTGGGCACCTTAGGGTGTGGGACGTGGGTGTATATTTCATGGCAGCTACCTCTCCTTTTGCATACAGAATTGCAGTTAGGTGGGGATGAGTTAGAATTAGGTGCTGTCTCAGCAATTCAGCTTTTTACAGTATTATGTCTCCTGTTCAGAGCTAGGTACATGCCACACAATATTTTGCTGAATATTAAG
Source organism: Carettochelys insculpta (assembly GCF_033958435.1). Classification (NCBI taxonomy): domain Eukaryota; kingdom Metazoa; phylum Chordata; order Testudines; family Carettochelyidae; genus Carettochelys; species Carettochelys insculpta. The sequence continues at coordinate 56,695,770 of NC_134145.1, read as the reverse complement.
TTGAAATGAAAACCGAATTTGCTTGAGTTCAATGGACCCATCCTGTGTATGTGACTAAGGCAAACGGAATTGGCTTTTACTGGCTAATATTGGAGTCTTTTCTGCTGCTTTTAACTGAGGACTTAGAGTCATGCTTAATTGCAAATGCTTGTGATTTTGGGATAAGGTCTGTTTTCACATTGCAATGCCTGTTTGGAGTATAAATGGAAACTGATTTCATTTCCCTCTAAAAGAATCACAAATATTTTATTTTCATATTTTCTTCCTCCCCCTTCTCATAAACAAAGATGAAATTTGGGTCTTAAGTGGACAATGTTCCTTTAAATACAAAAAAATCAACTCAAATACTGTGACTCAGATACTCTTCAGCATATGTATATATAACAACACAAACAATTCAAGGTGTATTTTCAGAGCTGTTATCAGAACTACTTCATATGGGTGGGTGCATAGCCTGGTATCTTGGCTACATTGTACCTGCCTACATGACACACACATTTATAAATAAAACTTAACTTGGCTACTGTTAGGAGCCTGAGCCTGTAATTTACGAAGTGTGGCCAGAACCCCATTGAGGTCATTTGGGTCTTGCCATAATTGTGGGTGGTCTTGTAAATTGGAAGATGTTATAAAATGCAGAATTGTAACAAAATTACAGCTGCTGGAAATCTGCACCTATAGAGGATGCTCTGCTTGAAGTGACTGGTGAAGAAAGGACTCAGTCAACAATAGCAGGCACCAGAAAAATCACCCTAGCCCTGATTCTCCAGGCAAACTCATTTGGGCTTTGGCTGAAGTAGAAGATTGTAGGATCCACCTCTCCAGGAGAAAGAATGAGTATCAGTCATACTGGGCCTTTCCTCTTTCTGTTACTTTGTTTTTTAAGCAGCTACAATTTCTCTAATATTAAAGACCAAGTGTTCCCTATTAGGTCTGAGAGGCCCATTTCTCTACCTGAGCGATGAAGGTCTCTTATCCACATAGTTGTCTGGAACACACATTAGCAGCACTGTTCTGCTCTCTGTTGAGGGCAAAGTCAAAGGTGCCACGGAAATTAAGGGCCATATCCTGCTTGCCTAGAACATAAGATTGGCCATACAGGGTGAGACCAAAAGTCCATCTAGCCCAGTAGTCTAGCTCATATGAATAGTCCCACTGACTCAGTAGACTGACTTCCATGGGTACGATGACCAGGATATAGCCTTAAAAGCCCAACTCTATAATGCCTTTTCACAAGAGAAGGCCTTCCTTACTGTAAGGGTTCCCAACCCTTACTCATGCCAGTAATCCTACTGGGGTAAGCATGGGCTCATGATAAGTAAGAGTTGAAGAACAGGGTCTAAATTTATAATGTATTCAGAGATTTCTAAGGCCAAAAGGGACCTTTGTGACTATACGGTCTGACCTTCCACATAGCATAGGCTAAGAGCCTCCTTTAGTAACTTCTACATCAAGCCCACATCTTCTGATCGATCAATCTTTTAGAAAGAGACCCAATCTTGATTTAAAGACTCCAAGTTAAAGGGTCTCTCTCATCCCTAGATAAGTAGTTTCAGAGGTTCATTCCCCTCACTTTAAAATGTGTGCCTTGTTTTTAGTCTGAATTTGTCATGTTTTAGTTAACCACTGGTCCTCTTTATACCATTTTCAGTGCAAGAGCCCTTTATTAGCAGAAATCATTGACCCAGGTGGGTACTCTTAGACTTTAGTAAGTCACTTCTCAACTGTCTACTGGATAACCTAAATATATTGTTTATTTAGTCTTCACTGGAAGGCATGTTTTCCACACCTCAAGTCATTCTTGTAGCTCTTTTCTGAGCCCTTCCCAATTCTTCATCAGCCTTTTTGAAGTATGGACAACAGAAGTGGACACAGTATTCAAGGAACAAGGTATTTTCTATGTACATAAAGATATACTGCGTCTCTCCTAGTGTTTGACTTTTCCTTCTGCTTATACTTCTAAAGATCACACTGCTCTTATAGTTACAGCATTGCTCTGGGAGCGCTCATCTTACCGGTTGTCTACCATGATCCCTCAGTGCTTCTCACAGTTACTGTTTCCCAGGCTACTGTACCTTAGTATCATATAAATTCTTAATTTGTAAGTGTTTGATCTCATACTTCATTGTGCAAAAATGTGTGTTGTTTAAATGAGCCCACCTTAACATAACTGACCTAGTCACAACACAACACAAAATGGGTGGAGTGGTAATCCGCAAAGTGTACCAGCCATTTTTCTATAATTTCTTCCAGGTTATTGATAAAGATACTGAATAGTAATTGGCCAAGAACAAGTTCTTGTGGGACTCTGATCACAACATCCCATTTACAATTGCGCTTTTATTCTCAATCAGTTAAACAAATTGTAATCTATTTAATATAGAATGCATTGGGTTTTTTTGTGTGTGTTGATTTTTTTCATCAGATCATCATGTAGGATTAGATGCCATATAGAGGCCCAAGTGCATGATGTCAACACCATTACTTTTATTGACAAAACTTACAAGCTTATCCAAACACCATTACAAGTTTAACAAGACCTATTTTCCACAAAACCACATTGATTTAGCATCCTTTAATACTTCCTGACTGCACTCCATGTTCGCCTATCTGTTATTTTGCTCAGAACTGATATCAGACTATAGTTTCCAGGGTCATCTGACTTAACCTTTTAAAATATTGTCACATTTGCTTTTTTCAGTCCTCTGGAACATCTCTAGTGATTCAAGCTATTTTTAAAATCAGCTATAATAGTTCTGAGTGTCCCTCAGCAAATTCTAAAAGAATACTTTAGGTTGCAAGTTATCCAGTCCTCCTGATTTAAAAATGTTTAACCTTAGTTGGCATCCTTCCTAATTGCTGATGAAATAGAAAATATTTCCTTATCATTGTAAGGTATGAATATATTTTCAAGATTTATGTTCTGGAATACTTCTGCCTTCTCTGGGCCAGGATTGATAAGGTTACCATTTTGATCTAGATTCTGAACTATGCCATTACTAAAATTTCATAGACTCATAGACTACTGGAACTGGAAGGGATCTGAAGAGATCAATCATCCCTGAACAGATGTTTGTCTAACCTGCTTTTAAAATTCTCCAGCGATGGAGAGTCCACAACTCTCTATGCAACATGTGTTCCAGATATATTTAAATAACTTTTTCTTGTTCCTAGTCATGCTGGCTACAGATGCTGATGCTTTCAGCTTCCCTTACCAATCATCTGAATTTACTAACTGCCAATGTGCATTCACTACTGTCAGCATACACCTTTTTCCCCTTCGTTCTATATATTTGTTGTTGTTTAATCTCTCATTTATGGTTGCAACCTCACAAGCGTATTTTTTCACTTAATAAAACATTCTTAAGCAGTTTCCAATTATCATTTACATTTTTACATATAAATATTTCCTCCCACCCAATTTGGCTCATAATAGTTTTCACCTTTGGGGAACTGGCCTTTTTAAAGCACCAAGTATATTTTGGGAAGGACTACATTCGGTTTGCACATGGTAAAGTAAATTAGATTATAATTTGCATTTAGGCAACAATCAATTTTAGTTATCAATTCATCGTTCCTCATCAGAATGAGGACTAACATCAAACAACTAACTTAGTGGCAATTTTTGTGCATCAGGCAGTTATTGGTAACTTTTAGAAACTCCAAGTATGTTTGACTAGTCTTGGCATGAGACCTCTATCATACGTCTATCAGACTGAAATATCCTATTATATTGCACTTTTTCTGTCCTCACACTATTGCTAGATGGTTAAGAAGCCGCTCTTTCTGTTCCTTTTTTCTGATTTGACGGTGTACAGCAGATGGTGACTTGTGATTTATCAGTTAGTGCACTGGTCCATAAGCACTTCAAGTGCTGTTCTTCTGAACTGTCAGTAATTCTAAAGAAAGTAACACATCTTTGATGTCCCATGCCACCCTCCCCCCTTCTATTCTTTGTTCTAAAGTGAGAGTGTCCAGTGATTTTAACATTGCAGTTATACGAATCATCCCATCAAGTGCCACTACCAGAAATCAGATCCAATTCCTTTCAGAAGTTAGTGTGTCTAATTCCTTTTGTCTCCTAAGCGTCGAGTGCACAGTGTTTGAGTTAGCCTGGAATACTCAGCAGCTCACACATAAGCTGGACTGGACATCGTTATCCAGCCTCTCATTTTCCAGGCAGATGTGAAATGAAAATGCCACAGAGACAGGACACTCAGTTCCTCCAAAAGAGAATCTCCCAGAGAATAAGTGGTACCATGTACTGCAAAAAGTGTCCCAGCTGTATGTAAGGCCCTGTTTGGTGTTGAACACTAACAGAGAAGGAGCCATGTTAGTCTATATTATATGTAGCTGAGAGTGTTGAATTAGGGGGAATGAAAATAGGAGACTCCAGGAGCATGAAAAGCTGCACCAAGAACCTACTAGTACTTACTGGTTCTCTTTCTGAACTGGTGTATGGGTACAAATTGAACATTGGGTTCTGACCTTTGTATGCATTGTAAAGTGGCATCAAACAGTTCTCAATATGGCCTTCTTTCCCCATACAGTGGCTTTGCTTTCAACACCTTTGCACATTGTCTTAAATGTTGTTTAAAATAAGATCCAGTCAGGGTTTTTGGGGTTAGATGGATCATTTCAAAGGGAATGTTACTTTGTTTCTAGCGTAAGTGGTGGTGGGGGCTGGGGTTATGAACATGCAAATCTCTCCAGACCTGTATTTAAGAACTGTGGGGCAAACTGGAGTTTAAAGTGGATTTTTGGACAACTGAGTTGGATATAGAGCTGTGTAATAAAGGAAATAAAGAAAGAAAGATCTAGTGGATTGTTACTCAACTCTGGCTGCCTGTGTTCACCTAGGCCTGCCAATATGGGTGGATGGGCAAAGGGCAGTTGCCCTGGGGCTCATTGTTCCAAAGGGGCCTGGAGCTCTGTCTGCCACTGTTGCTATTTTGGCAGCAGCAGCTGGTGCGCTAGGCCCCTTTGAAACACTGTAGCTGTGCCACTCCAGCTGCACACAGCTGTGATGGGAAGAGTACCAAGGTCCAGGTGATGCTGAGGCCGGAATGCCCGAGGCCTTACCTCTGCTAGGGGCAGAGCTGGGGCCCCCTCCCCCTTTTCCCCAAGGCCCCTAGGGCTGTGTCACCCAACTGATACCCTATGGACATAGGTTGTGACTAGTACCCGCACCTACCACCCGCCCTGGGGGGAGACGAGGTGATCTCTTGAATTGCACCACTTGTAGGGGGACAGAGAGGCTGGGCGCATGACACAGCTCCCCCTCAGGTCCCTGGAGCAGCAGCCGCAGGAGCTCGCTCAGACGCACCAGTCCCTCCAAGAGACGTTGCGCAGCCGGGGGCTGTGATCCGCCCGCCGAACGCCGGCGCCAGCTGGCTACCATGACCTTGGCCCTCCCTCCCCTGCCGGTCTGCGCTCGTGAAGAGAGCGCCCAGCGCCGGCTGCGCAGCGGCAGGCCCGAGCGTTCAGCACCTGCCCTGCGGACAGCGCCCAGCCCTCGGCCTTGGTCTGAACCCGCGGCGGGCACTCGCCCTTCTCAGGGCTCCTGACAGCTCTTCCGACACCGGCCAGCAGAGGCACCGCCCCCCGCCCAGCAGCAGCGCAGCCCCGCCCCTTCTCCGCCAGCTGATCCCCAGCCCGCCAGGGAAGCCCACTCCCAGCCCAGGGCCACCAGCTCGGAGCCGGGCAGGGCCCCCTCCCTGCTGCCAGCTGATCCCAGCCAGCCTGGCAAACCCCCTGCCGGTCCCCTCCGCTCCCACCGGCCTGCGGGCCGGGAAATCCCCCTCCGCCTGCCCCTGAGCCCCGAACCCAGCGGCGCACGCCGCAGCTTCTCCTGCCCCCGCCAAGGGAGCCGCCCCCTCGGGTCCCCTGCCCCCCACCGCCAAAGCCCCCGCGGGTCCCACTTCGGTGGAGGCAGCAGAGCCCGGCCGGCCCCAGCACGGAGCGGATCGCACCCCACCCACCCCGGCCTCTCACCCCCTGCCGGGCCATGGTCCCCGCCCCGCCAAGCGGGGTGAGCCGGAGTAAGGGGGGGGGGGCTCTGATGCGATAAGCCACGAGCCCCTCCCCGAGGCCCTGCGCCCATTGCCACGCGTGCTCGCGGCCTCCCACGCCCGGCGCCCCGCGACAGCCCGCAGTGCCGCGGGCGGGGCACTAACCGAACATCTGGATGTGGCCCTTGGTGATGGGGTTGAAGCTGCCGCAGGCCAGCAGGATGACGTGGGTCTTGGTGGTCTCGGTCATGGCGCCGCCGCTCCGCCGGCCGCCCCAGCCGCTTTGTGTGGCTCGCTGTGGGTGCGCAGGGAGGGAGGGAGGGAGGCGAGGCGAGGCGCAGCCGGCGCTGGGGGATCCGGGGAGCTGAGCCAGACGCAAGCAGCCGCTCTCCCCCCCTCCCGTAACGCTTTCGGCGCCAGAGAGCGGCGGGCGGAGCGCGCAGGCGCAGGGCTGCTGGAGCCAGGCAGACTGACTGACCCCGGGGGGCCGAATCTCCCCCAGCAGAGAGGGGCTGCTGGAGACAGACGGACAGACACACACACACACACACTCCAGAGAGGGGGCTGATGGAGACAGACAGACCAACACACACACACACACACACACACAGAAGGGTTGCTGGACACACAGGCACACACCCCAGAGAGGGACTGATGGAGACAGGCAGGCAGACAGACAGACAGACACACACACGCACACACACACAGAAGGGCTGCTGGACACACAGGCACACACCCCAGAGAGGGACTAATGGACTCGCACACACACACACACACACACACGTTGCTGTACACACAGGCACACACCCTGGAGAGGGACTGATGGAGACAGGCAGGCAGGCAGACAGACAGACACACACACACACACACAGAAGGGCTGCTGGACACACACCCCAGAGAGGGACAGATGGAGACAGACAGACCAACACACACAGACAGACAGAATGGCTGCTGGACACAGACCGCCCTGGGACTGATGGAGATAGACGGACACACACACAAGAGCTGCTGGACACAGACCCCGCCCTCGAGGGACTGATGAAGACAGACCAACACACACAGAGAAGGGCTGCAGCACACAGACACTCACCCTAGAGAGTTGCTGCTAGAGGCACACAGACATACCCTCCACAAAATGCCCCAGAGACTGGCTGTTAATGCCTGGATCACTCTCTCTCTCTCTCTCTCTCTCTCTCACACACACACACACACACACACACACACACACTGGACGAGGGGTCTAGCCCTGGTCCACATTCACACACACATCAGAGAGGGGCAACTGAACCCTGCACCACAAAGACACCCAACCGCAGCTGTGGCCCCAAGCTCTCAAATATCCCAAACCAGGCACGGCTCAGCAGTTGAATGCCTCTGAGAATAAAGTCACCAGCAAACCTCCTGTCCAGCAGCTGGAGCATCAAAATATTTGTCCTCAAGCCCCAGTTTGTATCAGGTAAGTAGAAAACTGGTACCGCTGCTGCTTGATGCAGCCTGGCCCATAGCCCTGAAAATATATGCCCCTGTTACTGAACCGAGACCAGCAGCTGGACGCGGAAGACAGGTTTGCCTCACAATAAAGCATTTCCCGTTGTACAGTGTGGGGCATTAGCTATGGGACCAATTCACCACGGGCCGGGGAGTTTCTCCCTCTCTGGCAGTTTTAAGCACGTGAGAAGAATGGTTTTGGAAAGAAGACGCTCTTGCCCAGAAGGAGTTATCGGGGCGGTGGGAGGGGGGTCTGGGTCCCATGTTAGAGGGCAGACTAAATGATCCGAAGGGCGCCTTATGGCTTTGAACTTTGTGGGTACTGCCAGTTTTACCGCCAAGCTCCCAATTTCCCCTGTTTAAAGAGAGGGAGAGGGAAGGGAAGTAGCATTTCTTGCTGCCCCTAACTCCCCACCCCTCGACTCCTGTTGCACACTGGTAACAATAACATGTATTTCTTTTATCATTGGTATTACAGCAGCATCTAGGGGCTCAGCAGAGATCAGGGCTTCATTTTACTAGGCTCTGTACACACAGAAATAGATAACACATACGCACCCCACAATGTCCCCAGAGGAGAGCTACGGGCAACTGGATTTCCCTCCTGCACACACCACTCTTTGCATACATACACACCTGTGAGAGGCTACGGAAGATATGCTTCCCCTCCCCTATACACTGTATAGCTAGTAGGAGATGGGAGTCCCCCCCCCCAACACACACACACCAAGAAGGGGCTAATGGGCACTCAGTTACACACACACTCAAACAGCACGGAAAGGTTTTCTGGAGACTGGTCCCCCAGGACTAGATTACAGTTACACACTCACGCCAGGCTCCACTTCAGAAGACTGGATTCAAGCACTCACATGTGCTGTCTCCCCTCACATACAGCATCCAAGCATTTCTATCCCTTGACTCCCTCCAAGCACCAGGGAGGGTCTATCTACTACAAGCAGCATCCAGCCTCCTCAGCACAGAGCAATTCTGCATGCTGCTTTCTCTTTCTTACCCTTCCACTAACAAGGCACTGATTTCTCTGCCTCCTTTTCTTTCCGAGATTTCAAAATGCCAAACATTTGTCATTTATCCTGCAGGTTCTGCTAGTTTCACAATAATCTACCTATTGTTCTTGTTCCTCTTCCTTCTGCCTCTGTGTTTTATCTCAGTTAACAACAAACGTCTATAGGGCCACAGTTTATGCATTCCTCCTTTTGGTTCTCTATCAATCTGCACAATCCCCTGCCTGCTAGTAGGGATGAATCCTTTTAGTTCCAGGATTGTACTTGAAAAGCTTTGTTTTATGAAAACACACGGGTCACAGTTCTGATGAAAGCCATAAGCCAACAGGAAAGTTCTTCCAACTACAGAGAAATCAAGCCCATTTGTACAGGAGAACTCTTATTTACTGCTGGCATTATGGATCATTGCCCTGGTGACAGGGCGGTTGCCCTGCACTAGTAAAGAAAGGGTTAAAAACAACCCTGGGAGAGGACTGTCCTGGGAACCAATCTGGAGGAGGGATTGTGGCAGCCAATCAGAGCCCAGGAAGGCTGTATAAAAGAGATAGGTGGGCTTGTCAAAGAAGCTTTTGCTTCAGCTCTGGAAGGAGAGGGATAGAGGCTTAGCTGCCTGCTAGAGTTGGGTATGCCAGACAAAGCAGTGCTGGGGAGAGGCGGGGGTAAGCCAGGGGAGCTCTGGCCAGGCAAGACCCAGGCTGCAGGGCCTGAGACAAGGCCTTAGGATTCTAGGGTGGTAGAGAGGCAGCAAGGGCAGGAGAAGTTAGCAGGTCTAACCCTTCTCAGTGATAAGTAGCCATTTCAGACTGTAGTTTTCCCCTGTGACAAGAAGTTAGATGAAGACCTGCAGTGGGTCACTGAGGTGAGTGGGTTTAGGGGGCGTGGTGGTGGTTGGAAAGGGAGGACCCAAAGTGAGGCAGTAGTGGGTGAGACACGAGCCAGAAGAGGACTCTCAGGAGGCTGAATGCACTAATTCTCTGGTGACCTGCAGGAGGTGTGGCAGAGGTGAGTTGTGTCCATTTACAGCCCTGTTATACTAGGCAATGCAAAACCACTTAACAAGGAACAGTCCATCCATCTAAAAAGTGATGGGACCATCACCCTGTAAAACACCAACATGGAGTTTCTTTATACCCACTGTGCACAGAGGCTGTCCTTTGTCCCTCTAACTAGATTGCTATTGTCAGAAGGCTTCCAAGATGCTGAAAGAATGCTTTCTTTTCTTGCTCCCCTCCCAAACTTTTTTGGTGTGATGTTCAGCTGTGTAGAATCCCAGAGGAACTGTGGTGTCACTGAGGCCCTAGCTGAGCTGCTATGATTGTATATTGAGGGTGTTCCTTTTCTTCCTTTGTTCAAACATCTTAGTGGTTGATAACTCATAAGTTCTTTTTGAATAGCCCTTGCAAACTGAAGGCCTTTGGAAAGTCTGACAGGGACCATCTCTAGCCATACTACGAATCTGTCAAAATGAAACACACAGAAAGCACTCTGGACAAGGCACAGAAAACTGGTAGCAGTTTATATCAACAGTGAGGGCTCTTAAGAACAGACACTGAAAACTAAAGTGGAAGAAGCACTAGAAATTGATCCCAGGCAGAAAGATATTGTGGTAACGTTTTCAATATCTCTCAGCCACTTCTGGGAAAAATCCTTAAGGGATCAGTGTTTTCCTCAAAGTATAGAAATAGTGGAAATCGAACAGTTCAAAGTTCACATGACGCTTTTGGGGGAAAAAAGCCATCCTGCCATCAGCTAGTATGAAAATAATGTACCATATGATCAGGCATACAAGATAGCATTGATGCAGTAATCACGAGGTAGGGCTCTATGACCTACCTTATACAGGTCATACAATCATGGAATGCTAGGACTTGAAGGGAGCTTGAGAGATCGTTGAGTCCTGCCCCCATTGCAGGACTAAGTACTGTCTAGACCATCCCTCATAGACATTTGTCTAACCTGTTCTTAAATATCTCCAAAGATGGAGCTTCCACAACCTCCCTAGGCAATTTATTTCAGTGTTTGACCACCCTGACAGGAACATTTTCCTAATGTCCAACTTTAACCTCCCTTGCTGAAGTTTAATCCCATTGCTTCTTGCTCTATCCTCAGAAGCCAAGAAGAACAAGTTTTCTCTCTCCTTCTTATGACACCCTTTTAGATACTTGAAAACCGCTATCCTGTCGCCCCCTCAATCTTCTCTTTTTCCAAACTAAACGAGCCCAGTTCTTTCAGCCTTTTTTCAGAAGTAATGGTCTCTAGACCTTTGATCATGCTTGTTGCTCTTTTCTGGACCCTTTCCAATTTCTCCACATCTTTCTTGAAATGCAGCTCCCAGAACTGGACACAATACTCCAATTGGGGCCTAACCAGCATAGAGTGGAGTAGAAGAATGACTTCTCGTGTCTTGTTCACAACACACCTGTTAATGCATCCCAGAACTGCGTTTACTTTTTTTTGCAATAGCATCACACTGTTAACTTATGTATAACTTGTGGTTCACTATAACCCCTAGATCCCTTCCTGCCATACTCCTTCCTAGACAGTCGCTTTCCATTCTGTATGCGTGAAACTGATTGTTCCTTCCTAAGTGGAGCACTTTGCATTTGTCTTTATTAAACTTCATCCTGTTTACTTCAGACCATTTCTCCAATTTGTCCAGATCATTTTGAATTTTGACTCTATCCTCCAAAGCAGTTGCAACCCCTCCTAGCTTGGTATCATCTGCAAACTCAATAAGCATACTATCTATGCCAGTATCTAAATCGTTGATGAAGACATTGAACAGAACCAGTCCCAATACAGAACCTTGTGGAACCCCACTTGTTATACCTTTCCAGCAGGATTGAGAACCATCAATAACTACTGTGTGGTTATCCAGCCAGTTTTGCACCCACCTTATAGTGGCCGCATCTAAGTTGTATGTGCCTAGTTTATTGATAAGAATATCATGTCAGACCGGATCAAATGCCTTACTAAAATCTAGGTATACCACATCCACCTCTTCTCCCTTATCCACAAGGCTCATTATCCTGTCAAAGAAAGCTGTCAGATTGGTTTGACATGATTTGTTCTTTGCAAATCCATGCTGGCTGTTCCCTATCAGCTTACCCCCTTCCAAGTGTTTGCAGCTGATTTCCTTAATTACTCGTTCCATTATCTTTCCTGGCACAGAAGTTAAACTGACCGGTCTGTAGTTTCCTGCGTTGTTCTTCCCCTTTTTATAGATGGGCACTATATTTGCCAGGTCAGATTTGGGTGTTCATAACAGTTCCCAGATAGCTCTAAAAACTGTAATGTTTTCACAGAGGACTTCAGTGCTACAAATGTTTTGTGCTGTCTACTTGCATAAGGGTGAATTTTGCCATACTTAATCATAGCATTATATAACACTAGAACAGGAAGGGACCTCAAGAGGTCATCAGGTCCAATAAGCGCCATCTAGATGATTCCTGTTAGATATTTATCCAACAAATGATGATCTGAAATAAAATGGTGCACAGAGCAAGTGTATGCACCAGACAGACACACCTGTCCTTTTTTAAAGGAACATAGAGGTCATATTTCACCTTGCATTTAGGTATCTCAAAAATAAGCTTTCACAGCTATAAGTTTATAGAAATGTCTTTATTTTTTAATTCAAGTGTGCACCATTTTAAAGCAAATAAATATTACAGCACTGTACTAGGCTTTGGGACCTTAAGTGAAGCTGACTGGTCAATTTCTTTATACAGGCTGGGGATATGTCTTCACTACAAGAATATCCACCTAGTTAGGGTTGATCTTCTGGGGTTTGACTTTGTGCACCTAGTAGGGATGCATGAAATTGAACTATCTGGGGGTCAACAGTCGACCTCTGAACTCAATATCACAAGGAGTAATGGAGGCCAGCAGGAGAGTTTCTCCCATCAACATCCCTCAGTGAGGACGGCCAGGTAAGTTGATTATAGATAAGTTGATTCCAGCTACACAATTGCCATATCTAGAATGGTGTATCTACAGTCAACTTTAATGTCTAGTATCGCCCTGTGCCTGGAGAAAGCCAAAAAATATAAACCATCAGCCCTGACTAGTAGTAAAAGGTATGTTCATCAGTCCCAGAAAACCAAGGCATCATTAATACCATAAGCAGCAAAATTTGTAATTAAGAGATTCAAGGTAGAACTTTTATGCTGTGCCTCCCTCATCAGCCCAGTTTTATACCATGTGGATTCTGGGATGATCTGGAGTCTAAAATGGACCCTGGTGTATCTTAGGCAGGCCATGAAGCTGGGTAAATTTATTGTAGCCTTGTTTGGGAGCAGATTAGAATCTCCCCCACTGCTGCATTCTGTAACCCTGCCCTGGCCCTATTCCATGCATACTATGCTGGGGCTTGCAAGGGATGCTGCTGAAGATACTTGTACCTGAGGCATTCTCTTCCTGATGGGTAAAGGGCCATTACTGACTCTCTCCCCAGTAGAGTCAAGAGAGGAAGGCAAACCACTGCCATGGTGTTTAACCAGCCATTGCCACTTGAGAATCATTCCTCAATTTCTTGGGTTTGGTCAGAAGCTGACAAGTTTTCTTATTAATATGAATACTATTCTGCAGAAAAAGCGTTGTTCACAGCAATGCTCCTGGTTAATCTTTAAGGTTTGTTTAAGGTCTTATGAGCTTGTAGGATGCATTTTCTTTTCATTGTTAGCCACCATATATGTTGTATATATCACTTGTAGTATGGATTACACACAAGGTGTGACTTGTAACTCTGACCATTGGGCAGCTTTGCCAACTGCATTGTATTGGTTTTCCTACACTGCTGCTCACTGAAATATCCCACATTGTCTTGGACTAGGATGTCAAAGCGTTTGGCGTGGATAGGAAAACTGTCAAAGGGACAATACATTAATGTGCGGCCCAGGTAGAAGCTGAGGAGAATTTCCTGGACCAATTCAAAACACAGATCAGGAAGGTACAGGACCAGAAGTTAAACTGATCCCAGCTAGGAAGTGGCATCATATATAATAAAGGTGCCTCCTAACTTTGTAAGCAGCCATTCTAAATACCGGTGATTTGAGGTTGTATTTTGGGCAGCAACTATATAAGATGAACTGAACCCATTGCAAGAAGCAGCTTCCTGGATGGATAGGTGATAGATTAACTTTTTCCTGTACTATATTGTTTTGTGCATAACCAAGTTCACAGAAGTATCGTCTGCTGGGTCTCTTGGGCATTTTTCGTATGGAACCACCAATGTAGTCAAAATCAATGAGCTCTACGCTTCTTTAAAAATAAGTTATTGCTTTAAAAATGCATCTTCAGAGGCACCTGTGCCCTCACTTCAGACCAGCAGGCTAGTAGGACCAATCTAGGGTTATCTCTCAAAGAGGTTTCTCTTGAAAGAACCCCAGCCAGCTGGAGATGCTGCACCAATGAACTCACTAGCCCCCCTGCTTTGATATCACTTAACAAGGGAGAGATTGAGTCTGTGAAGTCACAGAAGTCCATCCTTTGCTGTTGGACTAGCAAACTTGAGGTACAGGTCCAGAAACCTTCTGGAGCTTCAGCCCAGCCTGCTGAAATTGCTGAGTTGGTGCCCTCAATGAGGCTGGAACTTTGACATCAGACCAGGAAGCTGGAAATACAGAGCAGGGATTGGCACAAAGGGGGCTTGGAAAGACTATGGGTCTGCTTGAGGATGCAGACCTCTTTCTGATACATTTATTCCCTTGTTCCCACTATCTTCCTGCTATAGCCCATCACAAGAGGTACAACAATGTCACTTCAGAATGACAGCTAGCAGGGGGAAAAAGTATATTTTGCAAAAAGATTCAAAAGAAATGCAATTTAGTTGTCACCAGCCTGTTATGTATGGGTGAACGGTGGGGCATGTTTGCAAAATAGTCTCTCTAACAGAGAAATGGTCCAAACTCTAAATAAATTGGAGACCTTCTGGTTTACACCACAAGTTAGGAAAAGTTACTTTAGGAAATCCTTCAGAGTGTTGCAGTTTTTTAGGGTGCTATCCTCTGTGTCATCCTGCCTTTGAAACCAAGTGCTTAAATTGTCGTGTTTATGCATTTGGGTGACATCCCAGGGAGGCTGTGGAATCCCCATCACTGGAGGTTTTCAAGAATAGGTTGTCCAAATACCTGCCAGGAATGACCTTGGTTCACAAATGAAATTAATAAGCAGCAGCTTTAAAACAAACAAGGAAGTATTTCTTCACCCAATGCACAGTCGACCTGTGGGAATCTCTGCCAGAGGATGTTGTGAAGGCCAGGACTTAAAAGAGAAGTAGATAAATTCATGGAGGATAGGTCCATCAATGTCTCTGCACCAGGATGAGCAAGGAGGGTGTCTCAAGCCTGCGTTTGAGAAGCTGGGAATGAGCAACGGGGGCTGGATCACTTGATGGTTACCTGTTCTGTTCATTCCTGTGGGGCACCTGGCATTGGCCACTTTCAGAAGACAGGATTCTGGGCTAGAGGGACCTTTGGTTTGACCCAGTGTGGCCATTCTTATGTTGTGATGACCTCTTGAGGTCCCTTACTGACTTATGTTTCTATGAAAATGAGAATACATTTTTAAACCTATGAATTATCTAAAATAACTTTGCCACTCATAAAATGGAGATTTTTCATGTCTGCCTCCTCTGAAACTATCATGGCCACTTACTACTAACAGCTAAAAATGTTGTCTATCACTGGGAAGGGAAACTTTCTTCACCTCTAATGGTCCAGTCTGATGTATCCAGCTTTTATGGCTCATGAGGAATGTTATGAGGTGTCTGTCCCACATAAGAGTGGAAGGGGTTAAGATGGCTGGGCAGGCCATGTTATGCCGCAGGCTGTACCTAGAGAGCAACGGGTGGGACTTCCATAAAACCTGGAAGCAACAGCAGAAAAGGTCTTCAGGGGGCTAGGCAGCAGTCACTCCCTAGGATCAAGGAGGTGCATTAAGGGCTAGAGTATAGTCCATAGATAATTTCCAAGAGGAGAAAGTTGAGAAGCTGGAGAGCCCAAGGGAAGGGGAAGAAAGTTAGGAAGAGGCTCAGGGGAGAGAGCAGCAAAGTAGGACAGTACAGGCCTTGGCTGTTTGTTGGAGGGCCTCTGAGCTAGAACCCAGAGTAGAATTTCTCTTGCCAGCCATGGGGGACATGGAATGGGCCAGAGAGTGGACTGTCTAGGATGGCTTGCCCAGGAAAGACTTTGTTGCATCACCCCAGGAATGTGAATAAGTATGGTCATGTAGCTGTAGGGCCAAGTCTTGAAACTGTGGTTCTTGGAGCATGAGGGTTTGCAGGATGAGAAGACGATGGGAGAAACACCAGCTGAGGAGAGCACAATGCATAGCTAGAGCTAATTCCTAGGATGGCCAGGAGGAGACACCACTAGCAGTGAGTGGACACCATCACCAAGTGTCAGACCTTAAAAATATGATGGGACCTAGACCCTCCAGGACTTAAGAGCAGTGGACTAGGGTCGAATTATGCTTTACCTGGGAAAGAAGGAATCGATTCTCTGAAAGCTTGATCTTTTTAGTGTTTTTGTTTGATCAGAGTGGCTATTGGATGCTGCTCAGAAGCTTGGAACATTACTAGTCCTGGGCGAGTTGGATTTGTGGGCAGAATGCAGATGAGGTGCCTGAAGATGCAAAATAAAGCCCTGATCCTTCAAGCTGCTGTGTGCATGTAGCAGCTTGTGGCATCAGGGCCTAAAAATAATTTAGCATGTGGTTTCAGAAATATGCATGTGGGGGTGTGTAAATGGAAGAGAGCCTCATATACAGATGCAAAGGAGCAGGGGAGCCGGAGCAGGGGAGCCAGAGCAGGACATCCATCAGCAGACGAAGAGTCACAAACTTCAGCTTCAAAACCGCAAGAGATCACCAGCTGCTCACAGGTCACTCTTACTAATATATTCAATTTTCAGCTCAAATAAACCAGAGGGTGAAAAGCATATGAAAGTGTCCCACATTCTCCTGCGGAATGGGCCCACACAATTCTTGCACAATAACATCAATGGATGGGACTCTGGAACCCATTACTTTGACATTCAGATATCTGGCCCTGACTAGTCCATCTTTTCTCAGCAGAGCAGAAGATTTTAAAGTCTGCCCTATAGCAAATATTGAGGACAGGAGGAATTTTGAACAGCCAGACTGAACTCTCATGCTTCTCTTGTCTCTGACAGCAGCCCAAGGCTCAGACACATGACCTATCTAGTAGAAGCTACATGAGGTATACTTAGGGCAGTCTGTGCCAGGTTCTTAGGGGTCTAATAGTGGTGTTAATTATGCACTGCACTTAAAATACTTAGTAAATATGATCCCTCCTGCATGGGGGGCGCTGATGGATTTGCTCATTCAAGAACACTTTGATTTTTGTTCCTTTAAAACATTCAGTGAATTTTCCATCCTGACAGCCCTGGAGACTGTGGTAGCAGCGGCAGTGGCCAGAAGCCCTGGGCCCTTTTGAATCTCTGGGCTCTAAAGATATTGGGTCCTTCCCCCCACATCCTGCTGGTGGATCTGACCCTCCATTTATGTTATCAGGATTTTGTTAATACTGACTTCAGTGAGAAGAGGGTTGGACCATAGCCAAGCCTAGGAGGATCCAGTAGTGCAGGGTCAGAATAATAGCTACGATACCCCTCCCCCACTCTCCCAGCAGCTGGCCTACAGGGAAGTGTAGCTGGGGGAAATGGGGTGTGGCTGAGATTTTTCCTTAGCCCCTCTCCCTGCAGGTGCCATAGCAGTCCCTTGGGAATGTTGGTAACTTATGCAAGATTGAGTAGCTCTCCACCGCCTCTTAATGTGCTGTACTCTGGAGATTGGCCCCACACGCAGTCAACTCTGGAGCAAGGCAGTTTTATGGTGGCCTCCATAGGCTGGGCTGTGTGCTTGGAAGCCAGAGCTGAGGACCTGGCCCATGAAGTCCTCCTTGATGACTTCCATGTGCCTGGGGTTGGGAAGTGGAATGGCAGGTGAGTAGTTGGTATCTCTTAGCAACCTTCCTGGTGTGGGAATTGTTCTGTGGTGTGGGAATGGTGCTGAAGAGGTGACGCAAGGGTTCAGTATCTGCAGTTCACACAGACTTCTGGTGGATCTCAGAATGATGGTGCCCACATTTTCCCTGACTTGGAATCATCAGCCATACTGTGGAGCAGCATTTTCTGTAACCTCATCAGCAAATCATCCCAGCCAGGACTTTGTCAAGCCAGGGCTTAAAATCCTCTAGGGATGGAGACTCCACCCCCTCTCTAAGTGACGCATTCCAGTGCTTCCCTAGTCCTAGTCCCATCATGCTAGGTGCTGTGCATGCTTATAGTAAGACCCCCCCACCCCCAACTCCCTGCACATGAAGAGCTCAAGGCTAAGTAGCCGAGACAGAGCGGGGGGGTGGGTAAGACATGGGAAGGATTATTATGCCCATTTTACAGATGAGGAAACGGAGTGCAGAGAGATGGCGTGGTCTATCTAAGATCACACAGGAAGTGTGGGAAAGGTAAATCCCCCAAACTCCAGCTCCTCTCTCTTAGGGCTTGTCTACACTAGCTCCCTACTTCGAAGGGAGCATGGTAAGTAGGGTGTCAGGAGTTTATTAATGAAGTGCTGCAGTGCATATGCAG
The DNA here is from genome assembly GCF_033958435.1 of Carettochelys insculpta. Lineage (NCBI taxonomy): Eukaryota > Metazoa > Chordata > Testudines > Carettochelyidae > Carettochelys > Carettochelys insculpta. The sequence continues at coordinate 56,677,638 of NC_134145.1, read as the reverse complement.
CACTTCATTAATAAACTCCTGACACCTTACTTACCGTGCTCCCTTTGACGTAGGGAGCTAGTGTAGACAAGCCTTTAGTGAATTATCTCCACTGCACTTCAGAGCTTTGGACTGAGCCCTGCCTGAATCACTCAACCACTTGAGAATAACCCTGAAACGGAATTCACAGGACAGTTCAGCTTTGTGATCTAATTCTGTGCCCGCGATTCACAGCCAAAGGCTGTATGTGGGAATGTGTTCTGACTGCTTCCTTCTCTCTCCTGTGTGCCAGCATGAGAAGGGTAGGCAGTGCAAAGATGCTGAGGAAGAAAACAGGAGAGACCCAAAGGAGAGCTGTGGAGTGTGTGTGTGTGTGTGTAAGGGGGAGGGAGAGGAAGAGAAGTTGCTATTCACAAGTCTGTCACACTTTCATATTGTCAATTCACCTTGACATTTAAATGCAGAGATGTTGGATTCCTCTTACAGAGCTAATAAGGGATTTTCTTTGTTTACAGAACCCTGGCAGCCAGCTCTTCTTCACTAGTGAATTTTGTAGTGCAACATTTCAAAGTTTAGAAACCTCAGAGTCTGACACTTGTTCATCTTTGACAATTAAGGAGCAATAAAACCTCTCCAATGCGGGGAGCGACTCACTCTGGAAGACATCTGGAATGATATCCACTGCTGGCTCAAGCAAGAGAGGTAGTAGGAGCAGGTTCTGTGTTTATACTGTTAATACATCTAAACCAGGGGTGGCCAACTGGTGGTGCGCAGGCCAGAATCCAGCCTGCAAAGCCTTTTTCTCTGGTGTTTTCCTGCAGCAGTGGTGCCATTTTACCCAAGCCAGCCAATGTGAGTGGGGCACAGGGTGGAGTCAGGCTGGGACAGGTCAGCAACCTGCAGCTCCAGAACCACATGCAACTCTTTAAGGAACCACATTCAGCTCCCTGCTCTGCTGCAGCTGAAATAATGGAACAAAATGTACTTGGCTTAATGGCTTGCAGGGCGCTGGGAGGGATCCAGCTGTTAAATTCAATTTAGTTCTGTTATTTCAGTGTGGCAGGGTAAGGAGCTGCCCATGCTGCAGGTGGGGGAAGTGAGCAGGAGAGTTGTCATGGGGGCGGCCAAGTTTGCCCTGGCTGGAGCTGCACAGCCATACTGAGAAGCAGGAGGAGGTAGCAGTGGCAGCTGCAGAGGACCAGTGGCAGTGTGCAGAGCTTGTCATCTGAGGCAGATTAATCCTGGGGATGTGAGGGGCAGGTTTGGGGCTGAGAGGGGTTAAGTGTGAGGGTGATGCGGGGGGGCGGGGTTTGGGGCTATTTTATGTGGCTCCCAGAACATGTAAAAAACTGCCATGTGGCCCCTGACGCAAGGAGGCTGTCCCCACCTCCCCGATCTAAACAAAACCAGGCCTATAAAGCTATCCATAGAAAATACAGCACAGGGCTGCAAAACCATAACTGTCTAGGATGTCAGATTAATGAATACAAGGGTAGCAAGATTCAACAATTGCTAAAGGGGTAAGTGGCAGAGCAACTTGGGGACCACATCAAGAAAATACCAAGGAGTAGTTCTGAAAGATTTTGGCCTCTGCTATGGGCCCCTTACACTCCACTAGCCGTAAAGGGAGCTGAGTGGCCCCCTCAGGGAAATGCCTAGAGCAGAGGCAGTGTAAGGCTGGCCAAATGAGCTCCTGTGCTGCCACCTCATGTTCACGATGTTATGGTGTGCCAGAGCAGAAGGGGTCATGTCTGAGGCCAGGGTGGGCGATCACCTTCTTCTCCGAGGCTGCAGTGTGCATGGAACATGGCCTACTTTGCCCATTCTTCTCAGTCCAGATGAGTTGAGGATGAGTTGCTGGTATTTCTGGTTGCTGTGCATCATTTTAAAGTGGCCCTCTGCAAGCATACATTTGTAAGTGCCAGCCCTCATGGCTGTCTACACTAGAGCGATCTGGCACAAGTTTCCGTTGAAAGATATTGTCCGCCAGAAACTTCATCTTCTGACAAAACTTCTGTCAACCAATCATGGCCAGTCTGCACAGCTGGTCAAAAGCATGATCCTCTCTGACAGAGCAGCTAGACTGCCTGCTCATGCCTGTGACAAAATGGCCAACCAGAAGCACAGAAGACAGGACTGCCCAGGGTCCTGGAAGCCCTGTTTGTAGACAGAGGACCTCCTGGTCCTCTGGAATGTCAACAGAGGCTTTCTGCCTCATGGGGGGAGCAGCAGAACACTGACAGTGCTGTGTTCTGTCTATTTATTGTCTACAGAACTCCATGGGAATGTGGACGCTATGCAGGTTTTGTTAGCAAAACTCTCTAGTGTAGACATAGCCTCATGTACAGAACACAGGCGTCTTTTGCAATAATGGGTATAATTTAGCTGTGACCCATCAAAGAAATCTTGGCATCACTGTGGGACGTTCTCTGAAAATTTGTCCAACAGCGGTTTAAAAAAAAAAAAGGCTAATGGGATATTAGGAACCCTCAGGGAAAGGGATTGATAAGAAAACAGAATATCATAATGCCACTATCAAAATCTGTTAGACTCCGCCTTGAATACTGAAAGCCGTTCTGGTTGTTCTATCTTTAAAAAACAAACTTAGAATTGGCAAAGGTATAGAGAAGAGCAACAAAAATTGTGGGTATGGAACAGCTCCATTTGAGGAAAAATTACAAAGTCTGAGCCTGTTCAGATTAGAAAAGCTTTGACATCTGAGGAGGGTTATAATAGAAAGCTATCAAGTTGTGAAGGGTGTGGAGACAGCGAATGGGGAATAATTACTTAGCCCTTCACAGAATGCAAGAGCCAGGGATCACAGTGAAATTAACAGGCAGTGGGTATCACACAAACACAGGGATGTTCTCCACACAATGCACAGTCAGCCTGTGGTACTCATCACCAGGAGATGATGTGAAGGCCAAAAGTAAAAGTGGGTTCAAAATAAAATCATTTCATGGAGGATAGGTCCATCAATGGCTGTTGGCCAAGATGGCAAGTGATGTACTCTGGTTGTCTGTTGGCCTCCAACTGCCAGAAGGTGGGAGTAGACAATGGGATCATTCAATAATTGCCCTGTTCTGTTCTCTTCCTCTGAAGCATCTGGCCACTGTTAGAAGATAGCAGACTAGGCTAGCTGGACCTTTGGTTTGACCCAATATTGCCATTCTTACACAGTAAACCCCCCCCATATGCGCAATTTTGACTTGCACTTAACTCTCGTTAACACAAGTTAAGCGCAAGTGGAACTCCTGGGGTTCCCAGAGGCTGGGGGCTGGCAGAACCTCAGCTCCTGCCAGCTTCCAGCTCCACGCACAGCTGGGGGAAGCCGGGGAGAAGCTGGGGTGGTGCAGCTGTCTGTCCGCCCGACTTCTCCCACCTGTTTTAGGAAGAAGGGTTCTACGCTGCTTTTTTTTCTTTTGAAAGAATGTCTTCCAAAGAGTGATTATGCAAATGAAGTATAATATATGTAAATCACAGCCTTATTTGCATTTTTGGTTTCCCTCATTTGCATTCGTCTTTCGAAAAAGGAATGTGAGTGTAGATGTAGTCAGAGAGCCTTTTTCAAAACAGAGCCATTGGACGCTCTATGGCGTATGTTGAAATAGGTGCTATTCACTGTCTTTACAGAACCTGTTTTGAAATAGGCGCTATTCCTCTTGCAATGAGGTTTACCCATTTTAAAATAATGCACCCACTATTTTGAATTCATTTCAAAATAGCAGTTGCTTTGTGTAGACGCTAGCAAAGATATTTTGAAATAGCAGCTGTTATCTTAAAATAACTTTGCTGTGCAGACACAGCCTTAGTCATGGTGTCTCTGTTCAAGTGGGGGTAATAGCCCTGCTCTACCTGATAGGGGTGTGGTGGTGTTTAGCATTGTGAATAAAGGGGTCTCTAGACAGATCTTCAAGGGATGGTTGCCAGTGGTGTAAAGTAGCCCCTTTCAATGGCACCAAACACAGCAAAAAGCAAAGAAAGGGCTAAACCATGGCTGAAGCAAACTTTTTCTAACATTTTCTTTGAGAACTCATACTTTCTGTGGTATTTGAAATGAGAGCAGGCAGCAGTGCAGACTTCTCAGCATCTCTGAGCTGCAGTAAATTAAGTTGATCCAGGAAGAAGGAAACAATCTGATATAAAACTTGTAAGTGTTAGGAACATAGCCATATGAAAATATTTTGACTGCTTCTCTCAATTGGATCTCAGACTGTGACACAGTTGCTGCAATATCAAATTTTCTGCATGCACCTCAGAGGTTTTTGTTTATCTGGGTTTTGGGGAGCAGTGTTTGTTCTGGCATCACACACTGCATTTGGGTTGTCACTTTCAAGGCTATTGCTCTACCGAGACTCTCTAAAAGAAAAAAAGCTGAATAATTTGCAATGACCTGCTTCACATTTTGAGAGGCTGCTTCCTTGCCCCAGTTACATTTCCAGGCTGTTTCAAGTAATTACTCTTATTGAGCACAAGCATTGTGATGCCTTCTGTAGCAGTACTGAACATTACAGAAGAGCTGCTCCATAATTAAGGTAAACTGGTTTGTACTCAGATAAGGGACTCAAACTTTGCTTTACATGAAAAATGGGCCATCTCTTCCCCACACCTATGGCTTCTAGCCCATCTCTAAACAAAGGCATTAATTCAAAATAACATACTTTGAAAGAGCTATAGATGTAGCAGCATCTATAGCTTATTTCTGAGTAAGGGATGGATTTTCTGGGCTTTTACAAGTAATTCCATTACTTAGTCTGAGTTATAATTAATTAAAAACTATAAGAAATGTACTTGTTTCAAGTTTTCTTATTGTTCTCTTGTTTTTGATTTTTGTCCTGAAAGATCTTAACAAGTGAATAACACATGCTTCAAACTTCCCATACAATTAAATTTCATTAAAATCTGGTGCATCTAATTTCTCCTTATACAGCCTATGCATAACATTATTAAAATCAGTTTAATCTAATCTCAGTCCACAGACATGAAAATGCCCTAATCATAATTGTGTGATTGTTGCATGGGATTACTACAAAGCAAAATAAAGGCTGTCTGGGTACCTTAACTGGGCATTTTTTACTTTGAACATATTTGGATTTATTTATAACTTGAACTCTAAAGTAGGTGACTTTGAGATGAACTAACCATTCCAAGGATATTGTAGTTATTTGGGGTTGTGTACCCTCAAATTATGGAGATGTGCTCTCAAACCGTAGTTATTTGTCAGGATAGTCATTGCATCAAAGATTCCTAGTCAAAAGGTTAGTTTGCTGAGACGAAAGCTTGTCTGGTGATTAGGTTGTTATGGGAAAACACTGGGATAAGGAAGGGGAACTTTTGGAAAATGTCAGGACTCCACACTATACGTAGGATGCCCCCCAGGTAAATTAAGTCTGGATGGGTAGTATTAGAGAGGAAGAATTGTGCAAGCCTAGTATGTCAGTGTCTGTAGTTCATTTCTCTCCTCTGGACTGTGTGACCTTGAACAAGCATCTGTCTCTGTGCCTTAGGTCCTTGCTGATACCATGGGGGGGAACCTGAGGGTTGGTGTGAGGATAAATACATCAGCTTGTGAAGTACTCAGCTCTGATGATAATGGTGCCTCTATAAAAATTCAGAACAGACTCTGGCTTGGGATGGTGTCTCCTGCTGGAGTACACAGAACTGCATTCCCTGCCGCTCATGCTGGTACGTTCCCTTGACTATTGCCATAGAGAAGGTGTAGGCTGTTGTGCCCCTTTGTCTGGACTCTCTTGCTCAGCTGTGGAGCAAATCCTGCCAAGCCCTTTTCAATCAAGACCACTCTTTCCATTGAGCAAGGCCCAGCCAGTGGGGAGGGGGAGGTGAGCAGGCCATGGGCTGTTTCCCTCCTCTTCACTAGCATGTGTGTGTTTGGCCTGGGGTACATTTCCTTGGGAAGCCAAAACATATCCCATGGAGACAGTCTCTTTGGAATGCACATTAGATCCAAATTATGGAGGTTTATTTGGGGACAGGCAGATTGCTATTGTCAGTGACAATTTTCCCTCTTCTCCCTTCAGAGGGGCACCACAAGAAGAGGGGTAAAAGAGCAATGTCACCAGAGACATGCAAATAGGTCACCACATCCATTGTGGCTCTCCACTGCCACTGAAGGTGAAATTCCACTCTGACAGGCATCCTAAAAGGATGTGATTTTTCACTCATTTTGCTGCTGATAATCCGCTGTGCTAAAACTGGTGCTCTTGACATATTATTGAAACCCCTATTATTCAGAAGGCTTTAGCAGAGCAGCAAGTTGATAAACCAATAGAGGACTATGTACTAAAACCGTACGAGCCCGAAGATTAAAGGATTTTAAATCTATCCTGCACAAAAGATACTTCAAATAAAGCTTTTAGTAAGAGACATAATTAGCTTTACTTGAAAATCCAGAGGTCCATTTTCCTCCCAGTCCAATGCTCAAAGTATAAGCAACTGGTTTTACTGCAGAGGACCTTTTTTGGCTTTGTGGTGGATCTTGAATCTTACCCGACTCAACCAATACTAAATAAGACAGCTATTGAGTCAACCTGCCTTCCCAACAAGTGAGCTGCTATATGCAATGGGTGTGCCTTGCATTGTTCATATAGAGGCAATAGGTACTGCTCCAATAGGGTACTATACATACGCTCACTGAGGAGACGTGTTTTATTGTGCAGAAGATATGACAAGGAAGAAATCCACAGCAACTTCTTATGAATAGGGGAAAGGGGGCTGTCCCACCCAGAGCAGAATTTCCAAAATCAAGATCGGACTTCCATAAGTTTCCCTTTTAACAGCTGCATGCCAAAGCAGAGTGGACAGGCTTGCAGTAATGAAGACTTTTTGTATTTGTACACTTCTATCATGTTCCACTCACACACATGCTAACAGGCAGAGTAAATCTGTGCTCTGGTTAAAGGTTGAAACCAGTGCTAAAACCATTGCAGCGATCATTTCTTTTCAAACCCTACCAGGCAAAGGTCTTCACACGCCATCGTGAGCACAGGGGTGGAATATAAGGCACCTCAGATGTCAAGATGCCATTTTAAATGTAAATGTAACTGTAAGTTATGCAGTGTGGTTGTTGTGCTTTTTCTCCTTGGAGAAGGAGGAAGACTAGCTGATGGCCAGGGGAGGATGGGAGTGGTCTACCGCAGTTAAAAAGCAATAGCTTCCTCGGGAGAGGGGAGTTGCCAAAGGAAAGAGGTGGAAAATTGTTCAACTGCTTGATGAATTAAGAAAGCAAGAGCCCTCCTACAGCAACAGCACTGGCCATATCCTCAAACAAGGTAAAGGGCCTCAAAGAAAAGAGGTCAGCTAGTTCAAGAGGACAAATGATACAGGAGAAGGGTCAAAGGAACCAAAGCACTGAGCAGAGGACCCCAGATGCTGTCCATTGCTGTAAAATATTGTCAAGGGCATCAGTGGAACTCTGCCAGGATGTGGGTGTTAAGAATATAGCTTCTCAGTCACTGAGAGCTTGTGCCTCCTGCCTGTTTGACTCCAGGAATGGATATGGGGGGCAGAGCCCCTCAGGAGAATGAAGGACCTACACCTTCAGGTGAACAGAAGAGCCACCAAACCGAGGAAACAACTAACAGAGGACAAAACAGGTAAGTATATGGATGGGAGCTCAGGCAACAGGATTAAAACAAAAGATCCAGGAGGGTACATCAAGCAGAGTGCTCTGGACCACGCCCTCTGCCCATAGGAGTCCATGGAGTCAATGTCCGTTACTCAGAGAAACTCTATCTAAATGCAGGTGCATGCAAGTGAGGATTATGATCTCAAAGCTGCAGAAAATCTTCCCACTGAGCTTCCTCCTTCTGCATGAACATCCTGGAAACTGAAGTCTTCTATTTATCCCAAAGACAGGGGACTGCCCAGGCAAGCATCATGCAAATTGCAGCTCTGCATGGAAGGGATTATTCATAGGAGTAATGGAGAAACTAAATGCCTGACCGCTGCAGAGGTTGCCACCAAGAGCACCAATTGGTGACAAATGTGGTGGTTTTGTGATGTGGCCACCAGCCCACTATCAAATGGACTGCCACAACCATACTCACATCCCATATCCTGAGACTTGAGGTTACTGTTTTCACACACAGGCCACACTTAAAGCAGCCAAATTAACACGTTTTTCCTTAGCTTAGCACATTATCATTTGAATGGAAGCACTTCAAAAGGGTAAGGGACTTGTTTCCCAAACATCATTGCTAGTTTTGCTCTGACTCTCATGTGCAGGGAAAAGATGTCAGAATTGGCATATGTAAAAATATCTATGTGATTAGCCCCAAATTGTATCAGCTTCATCCCCTCAGGCTGCCCTTGTGCTACTGACTTTAGTAGCAGTGTTGTCTACAAAGAGTCGGGTTCAGGCATAAAATGAGTGATGCAGTAGATACACAAATTGATAGGTGGTGTTTACATAGTGACATCATTAAGTAATATACAAAACAATTACACACCTGGAAAATACTCGTTATCTTTTAGCTGGAGGTTTTGTCAACAAAACTGGCAGAGCATCTTCACACAATGCATTTTGTTGACAAATTGTCAACAAAAATGCTGTGTAGATACTCCAGGGGGCCCTTTTCTTGATGGAGTAGGTCAAAAGATCAGTCTGCTTTTATGTGTAGATGTGATCTGTTGACAAGAGTTTTGTTGACACAACTTTTCCAACAGACAGCTATCGACAGATTGCAGTAGCGTAACCCTAGCCTCTGTCTTTAAGACAATGTCTTTACTAACCCCTCTGCTTTGCTTGGTCAAGGTCCACCACCACATAAGCACAGAACAAAAACCATCTTACCAGCGTGTGTCTTTGTTTGCACGTATTACTTGTTAGTCTGCTGAGAAACAGAAACTGAAAGTCCAGAACTTTCAATAAGCAAGAGTTTATAGTTAGGCTGGAAGGACTAGAAACATCAACTTATTTTTATGAGACTGTATGTGTATGTGTAGCATGTTTGATATGAGATTTAATTGTAACATTTATAAATGAGATTTAGTATTTTATTGATTATTTAAAAAATTAAAAATCCTATGTTCAATTAAAAATTATTTTAATTTTTTTAAATGATCAATTTTTATCCACCATGGCTCTCTCATGCTGCAGCATTAAAAAAATCAGGAGTCCCCATATTTCACCATAAAGCAAGGAAGAGTGGTCATTGACCCACCACTCCAGCTTTTTCACTATCTGCTTTAGGGTTCGTGGATCTCCATGTTAAGGACCAGTGTTCTACAGGATTGTCATTTTCTGTATACCACCTCAGTTTGAGCCCTGGCACTTTGTGGTACATTTTGTGATGCACATACCCTCCTATATAAGCATCCTCCATCCAAAATCTCAAAGTGCATCATAAACATTAGTAAATTTAACTCCAAAGCAACCCCATACAGGGTTAGTTCAGACAAGTTTGCCAAACCCACAGTTGTGTGTAGCTTGTGAGTCAAGACAGTGCCATGTGACAGGTCAGAATGCTAGGATGAGCTTTACAGCTGTGTTCCAGTGCACGTCGCCTGGCTTGCAAGCTGCTTTGTGCTGATTCAGAGCTTTGTAGAATCTTTGATCTGCCCAAAGAGTTGGGATGTTCCATCATTGTTGTAGCCTTTGCAGGGACACATCCCAGGAGTCTCTTTTCTCATTCCCCTAGGCTTTAAAACACAAGAAAAAGCAAATAAACATGAGTATATGAGGAGTATCACAAAGATTCTTGCTACACCTAGGAGAGAATCAATATTATAAGGAAATTGTATGAAATGAATAACTCATTTTGTACCATATCTGGCCAAGAAAAGCAAATATTTTGGAAAGGTTTGTTTTTTTTCCCCCCACCAGAACATGGTACTGATCTGCAGCATGAAACTTCTGAAATCCATCTCTGTGCCACGGGGGCTTCTTATTTTTATTGAGATATGATGAACAATAGTAAAGAGAGAAAAATCATACACAAGTATTGTTTGCAATAAGAAAAATCATCTTCAAGAAGATTACATAAGAGGATTAGCCATGCATCCAGAGGAAAATTGTCATATTTTTCCAGCATTTTTGTAGCTTTGTTATTCTATGCATTTATATATTATAATCGTATACACTTTGACATCTTTTTAATCTATATATGTATTTCTTCTCATGGTGCTTAACACTTTTCTCCTATTTCCACAAACCCAAAGCCCAGACTCAAATACATTCTGTAGTGCCTTCCTTTTATAGCATAGCAGAAAAGACTAGGACATAAAGGGTGAAACTGAATTTTGGTCCCCTGTAACTTGAGAGCACCAGGTTTACTTGAGGCAGCCCTGGCTCCATGAGATGGAGAAGAGTTTTTAGGTTGGTCAGACCCTGCAATTCTGATACAGTGGGAGATTCCAAAATAAAAGAAAAATCTTAAACTCCACAAAAGGAATCAAAATATTGATGTTGTCTGGTGGACTGGGAGTTCCACAATTTTCATTCCTAGAAATGAAGCAATAACTTGTTCGGAATGTTTACAAATATTTGCCAGACTCTTCAGGCTGCCTGTCTCTCCTAGCGGTGCCCCCACTACACGGTTGGTCGTCTCAGGTCGTGAATTCCTGACTGACTGCTGCTTAACCCCCAGGTTGGTAATCAGGGAGGCAGGGATTCCAGGGAATGGAAGAGCCCATCAAGTGAGAACCAAGGAGCTAACCAGCCCAAGGAGCCAGGAATCCCTGACTGGTTTCAAAAGTTTTAATGGAATTGATGCCTTCCCATAAAATGTCAATTCCATTGGGTCCTCATTTTTCATCCTGCTGTAGTTAATATCCTTATGTCACAGATGGAGAAACTGAGGCACAGATAGGTTAACAGTGTCCCACAAGGTCAATGAATGAGCCAGCAGAACCCAGTAGCTAGGCCTGTGCTTAAGCAATAAGACCCTCTATCCTCCTTCACTAGCCCTCATCGTGCCATCAGATGGTATCACCATTCAGTCACTAGCGTTGGATTTGAACTGGTACCCTAAATCCAAACAGCTCCCGAAGCTACTTCCAATCCCTTGAGCCACCCACCACTGCAAAAGGTGATGAAATTGTAGCTGCTTCTGTTTGTAACTCCTTGATACTCACTGTACACTGGCTGTAGGTATTTTGCTATTATTTCCAGCAATGTCAGTGCAGAGGGCCACTATAAACAAAGCAGAGGCTCCCTGCAAAGGCATAATAGACTGAATCCTTAGCTTTGGCACCTAAGATACGAAGTGAGATTTTGTCCTCCCCAACTGTCACCTCAGTTATGCCGGTGGTTTGGGTAGGGAATGGATGCAGAACAGATGTTTGTTTGTGGGAAAGTTAAGGGAATTGGGAGTGTGAAATTTTCCCCTAAAAAGAGAGTTGGAGAGAATCTATGATGTGCCCAAGGGAGGGCCACAGTACATATGGGGGTGGATATCTGATTCTCCAAAGGGCTTAAATTACTATCTCCATAGAGTTCTTAGTACAAAGGCACTCACAAGCCACAACACAGTCTGTTTTTGGTGGGATGAAGTTTAGGTGACACAAGTACTCTCTTCATGTGCACATCTGCCAGTCTGGTTAGAAAAGCTTCCTCGCCAACAGATTTAAATTGGTCCTTGAGCCAACGAATGCCTGATATAAATATACCTTCTAGCAGGGAAGGGCAAAGCTGAGCTGCTGTTCTCCAACCCAGTTGGAAGAACTGAATCCTCCCCAGCAGGCAGGGTGGAAAGGAAAACCTTGGAAAGGATGCCCATTTCAGGATCTGTAGAGGAAGAAGATGGGTCCACAGTAGCAATGGGTGATGGAAAAAAAATACAGACGTTTTTGAATGTCTGTGGCATCGTATGACCGGGAATCTCAAAATTCATCAGAAACATAAACCTCTCTGGGACTGGCAAGTAGGTGTCATTGCCCCCAACTTCCAGATTGAGAAAGTGAGGGACAGGGGATTACGGCTGCACATTTTCAACCTTAAATTATGAATGAATTCTTTTAATCTTAACTCCATTTTAATTTTGGGGGGAGGGGTCTGGGTATAGAAGCCAAGCCCCACTGCTGTCCAGGACCATGCCCTCAGGGTCAGATTTGCAAAGCAGTTCAGCTCCTATTCAGGCATACAAATAAAGTAGTCAGATTTTCTAAAGAGCTCAGCATACCAGGTGCATATTACAGGACCAATCAGCCTAAGCATTCAAAAATCATAAAATGGGTCCCAGTCATGAGATTGTCTTTAAAATTATGAGTCTTTTTGTGTTCTGGTTTTGGGTTATTGTTTTTAAGTTTCTCTCTGCAACCATGAGTGCAAAGAAACACTCTTAAAAAGAAAAACAAAACCCAGCAACAGAGATTCTCACACAATCACAGAACTCCAGGACCCAAGGCTTTAGGAAAATCACCAAATATCACACATGATAGTACCAAAAAAGTGAGCAGCGCTGTGCTGGGCACTGAACACTTGGAAGGCTGGTTGCTGTTATGGATGTTGATCCTCGAAAAATCAAGCCCTAATCACACCATACTGTACTTCCTCCCACAGAAGGAAACAGCCAGCTCACCCGCTCAGCTGGCAAAGAGGAAGAGAGAGCCAGCAGCAAAGTGTGAGTATGTATGAGAGAGCTGGAGACAAAGCTAGCCCTTGGGGGCTGGGGAGGCGGGGAGAGTGTAAGAACAAGCCCACCCTTCTACTAAAGAGCAGAAAATGACAGGAGGAAGCACAAAGCAAGCCGCTGACTTAAGGAAGGAAATGGAATAGCTCTAGCCCTCAATGAGAGGCCCTTTCTAGACCACTTAAGACAGAAGAGACAGGATCACGCCCCCATGCAGTGAATATCTTGGAAAGGGAAGCAGGGACGCAGTATGGCTGGGGGGGGGGGTGTAAAGATTTCTGATCGGTGACAGGCAACCTTCCTCATTAGTTGGAGTGAGACTCGCCCAGACTGCGTCAGTGAATATTTTCAGGTTAGCTCCCCCTCGTGATTAAGGCCTTTGACATGAAGCGCTGAGCATCCCCCTCCGCCCGCTCTCATTTCCACTGCCACGGCTTGGGGCTTCCCGGAGTCCGACGTGACTAAACCGGTGACACAGCAAAACTGCCTCCCGGCGGCAACGTCTGAGGCTCGCTCTGCCTGCTGCCGCTCCCGCCGGGAAGGGGCCCTACCCTCGGACTTCCCCAGGGCGACCAGGCACTTGCTGGGACCAGCCCAACAGCGCCCCCAGCCTGCTGCCATGTCGGATGCGGCAGAGGCGGGGGGGGCCATGCTCCCTCCTACGTGTGCTGCCGGGGGAGGATGGGGGATTTGGGTTCATCCTCGCTCCCCCCAGCTGCTGATGGGCACCGCGCACGTGGGGGGATCCGTGCGCTTTTCGCCGGCTGGTGCGCGGGTAGCTATAGCGGGGGGAGGGCGCGGCGTTCGGAGGAAAGGGGCGGGGCCACTTTCGTTGGCTCTATTCCAATCCGGAAGAGAGGCACGCTAAGGGGTTGCTATGGTGATAGTACGCCAACGCTCCCTCCCTGCGTTGCTATAGCAGCAGCCCCGCAACCGGTGGACAGGCCGGCGGCGAGCGTCCGGGGAAGGCTTTGGCGGTCGCACCGGCCGGAAGTGTGACTGGGGAGGCGGGCCCCAGCCCGGAAGTGTGGGGGAGGCGGACCGCATTGGCTGTGAAGCTCGGAGGCTGCTGCCTGACCAGGCGCGCGGAGGCGGCGGCGGCTCCTCCTCGAGCTTGGTCGGCTGAGGCAGACAGCGAGGGTCTCGCGGGCCCGGAGCGGGTCTCGCGAGAACAGCTCCCTCGGTACGCCCACTCCCGGGCCGGAGACCCAGTGCTGGGACACCCGGCGGGCAGGAGGAGCCTGGGCCCAGCACGGGAAGATGGCGGCGGCCGGAGGCGGCGGCGGCTCCTGGGCGGTGGAGCGGCCCCGGCTCTGAGACCCGGAGGGGGCGCCGGGGACGAGCAGCGAGCGGCGGAGGATGAACCTGCTGTGTGCGCAGTATCTCCGGTGAGGGGGAAGGGTGAGGCAGGGCTCAGGCCGGCAGCGCGGCCCGGGCGATAGAAGGTGAGGTGAAGGGGGCAGAGCCGGGGCTGACGGCGTGCCCCTCACCGAGGGTGAGCAAAGGGCAGGGCGCTGGGAGCGGGGTGAGAGCGTCGAGAAGGGGGCGCTGTGTGGGGCAAGGCAGGTAGTGAGCTGGGGGACGGAGCCGCACATCGGGTGGAGGGGAGTCTGTTGGAAGGCAGTAAATGCAAAGTGAAGAAGGCTGAGCGGAAAGCGAGGGTTAGATGAAGGAGTCAGGGGCCAACCTCAGCAGACGTGTCTGGGGAGAAGCCGGTAAGGGCCATGGAAGGATGTACTGGGCAGGAGGAAGGAGGAGAGACACGTGCGGGGAAGGCGATGGGAAGTGGACCTGGGCGGAAAGGGAGATGCGTTGAAGTGAGTTGAAAGGCTTTCTGGTTGGATGAGCAAATTAGTGAAGTGGGGGAGGCTGTGTGGCAGAGTGGGCAGGAGAGTAGTTCTTCAGGTAACAAATCCAAAACATTTGATTGAGACTATTAAATATCACATAAGAGCTTATATGCAAGTCCAGGTATGCAAATAGCGGTGTTGTGTCCAAATTCTAATCTGTGCAATTACCTTCTGCCTGCCTGCATTCTTCCTTACTTTCAAATCAATATCAGGCAAACTGTAATTACTCTGTGCAGTGTTCAGTGGGTGCTCCAGGTAAAGCAAAATGTGATTCTCTAAAGCACTTGGAATTTCTTTGCTTTGGAAGACAGTGTGGCAACCTTTCTCGAATTGTGGTCACTGGACCAGTAGTTCACAATGCTTTTCTGGTGGCTAATACAGTTTTTGGAACAGGGAGATATGAGGTTTGAGAGATGTTTTTCCACAGAATATGGCATCCCAAAAGTACGTAAGGTATTTCCCAGTGGAGTGTACTGGGACATAGGCATGAAGCAAACTTAATTTTTTGCATTTACAACTCCCATCTTCCTGTAGTTGAGAAGATCAGTTATAAGCTAAATGTCTATTTAATATGATTCATAGCTGTGTCAGCAAAAAGCCTAGCTAATGGTAAGCCTAGTATCAGTAAGTATGCTAAAAAGAGGTTTGTATCCATTTTTTAAAAAATCAGATACTGAAGCCAGAGCCCTTGAAAGAGGTGATGAGATGCAATTAATATCTTGGCAATTCCAAAAGCCCTTCTGTCCAAGGATGTTAAAACACTTCAGTAATTTGTTACCTCCCTCCTAGTGGCAATCCCCAAATCCTTTTTCTCTGGCCAGTCTTGCGATCCTGGCTGCCTCTGGTTCATCGTGGTTGTCTTCATGATATTTCACTTATTCTTTTCAAAACTGAACTTTTCTTTCTTCTACCATCTTTTTCTTCACCAACAATATCACCATCCTTCATTTCTCTTGGGCCTGTTATAGGTACTTTATTTGATTTTTTTTTTTTTTTTTTTTTCCTCCACCCTCTCCATCAGCCACTGCTGTCAGATTTTCATACTTGATCGCTCCCAGATGAGTCTTTCCTATTGATTCTCATAGTTAAATTCTTATGAATGTACTGGTCGTTATTTGCTTCTGAACTTTTCTACCTTCTTCCAGGTTTGTTAGAATGGTTGGTATTAAAATTATATTAGTTTCTCTCTGCTCTGAGCAATTCTCCCTTTCTCCACCAGAAACACAACAAACTTCCTGAGATCTCTGCAATGGCATTCTGCATCTTACCATTTCTAGTTCAAGATCCTCATAATCTGGAAGATCTCCTGTAATCATCTACATCTGTTCGCCTGGTGCTCCTTACTGCTCTCTTTAACCATGTCCATTATTACCCCAGGCTGCTGACCTAAGTTATGCAACTTCATCTGCGTTATTCATGTAGCTGAAGTAATGCTTACCGTGGTACATTGACAGCTGACACTCTGACTCCACTTTCTCTTCTCATTTTTGGTGTAGTACCAGAGTCGATGGGGGAGTGTTCAGCAGTCATTTTATTACATCTATGCAAGACATGGTAAATTGACCCCTGCTGGATTGATCACTGTTTGTGAATCCAGCGTGCAGTGAAGAAATTACCTTTATCTCTTTTTGCTCCTCCTTTGCACAGTGCCTACTATAATGGCGTCAAGGCATCTAGGTATTAATGCAATACAAATGAAAGTATTTGTGTCTTGGCAAAAACTTATACACTCATTTAAAATAATTTATTTCATAATTTCTTGTCATCGATATTCTTCACATTCTGTCTCCAAAACTCGTCTTTTTTTGACCTGCTTAGATTGAAAGCTTTATGAGGGACACCCCGTGTGTTATCCGCTGATGTAAAGCGCTACATATTTCTATATAGCTATTTATATTTTTATAAATTCCATCAGGAAGAAACTGGGAGGCAGAAAAATCATTTGGGATAACTGTGGCCCAAGGTCATTCAGTAGTGGAGGTGAGAATAGAACTCTGGTGTCTTACTGCCCATTCTACTAGTTCTGTGCCTTGGAAAGGGGAAGATGGCTTCCTCCTTCTGTAGCATAAAAACTCACAATTGGAGTGGACGGAGGAAGCAATAATTGGTTGTAAGGATATTGTGCATAGGGATATCTGAACAGGATGATGATTTTGTAAAAATGTCTCAAAGAGGACACGTGTAAGGGGGAAGAGTGCTCCTTTGTTGTATAAATAAGGACTTGAAGGGCTTTTGTGCAGTTTTTTTGCTTGGTTTTTAGGTTAGAAATTTGTGTGCTGAATGTGCTGGAAGACTAATGATTGGAGAGCTAGACAGATGACTTTGCAGGAAACCAGGGAGATTGAAAGATGAACTAGTAAAAAGAGAAAGGACTTCTAGCTAGAATGGTTTAACCCTCTCTTGCACACAACCTTTTTATAAATCTATCCTAAGTGAGTCTAGGATGAAGACTTTTGTTGAAGATTGTTTCATTTCAATCAAAATGTAAGAGTTGACAAAATAAACATCTGAGACACTTGGTCAAATTTTTCTAGAAATTTTTATCTTGATACAGGTTGAACCTCTTTTGTCTGGCACTCATGATCTGACCAGTGCCAGAGAAGAGAATTTGCCAGACCACAGAAGCTCAATGTTGTCTAGCACATTACCAACATTTTCACTGCTTAGTGAGCTCTGAGAAGACATTTAGGGGTAACTTACGTCTAAATAACAGCACAGAACACTGAATTCCAGGGCTGGTGACTGTAGACAAACTTTATGGGACCTCAGGAAACTTGGCAAGTTGTCATCCGTCAAACTAACATCACGCCGGATTATGGATGTTGCCAGAAGTGTTCTGGATTAGAGAGGTTCAACCTATATTTCCACAAAGTTAAAAAAAATAAAAACCAAAAACCAAGTGCAGGGGAAATGAGGGGGAGAGGAAAAAAATCACCTTCACTCACCTTCATACATCATAAGAAGGGCAAAACCCAATTTTTAAATATCTTTGTAGGTCACTTGTAAGGTGCATTATACTTGTATATAGGTGATTCTTTTGGGTTTGAATTTCTGTTATCACCATACGAAGCCTCTCTTGAAGATCAAATTAAATGGTTTTCCCAGAATCCCAGGCTGCAAGATCTGCCTGCTCAGATGAAAATGGTGTCTAAAGTATGTCTTACGGATCAAAGCAATTTTGGTGATGCTCTCTCTCATTCTGTGTGCTTCATAATTCTCAGGTACTTCTACCACAAAGCTTGTTATTAATCTTACAGGAGCAGACTTGTTAATGTTTGAGTATCTCTTGTATCTCCTGGTAGCTCTTGCTAGAACTGGGAGAGAGACCTAAAAGGAAAACAAACACCACTAACAGGAATTCCTAAGCCATGGAGAACTATTTTGAGAGTGCACTGTCTCCTCTTTGTACCTAAAAGCTCTCTGGTGCATTCCTTTTTCAAAGATGATGGTTTTGTGGTGTTTGGAGTGGGGTTGGGGAAGAGGAAGGACAGCTAGTTTAAGTTTGGACAGCAGATACAGGAACTTAAATTTATTTACTCAGTAGAGATATTCTTCTCTGCAGTGAAAATTTTAATGTTAAACTTTTCTGCCTCTACTTAAAAAAAAAAAAAATAATAAAACCCTAAATCCAACCCTTTCCCCCTTCCCAAAATTGAGTGGAGCTTCACGTCTGTCTCACTGACCCAATATCAGGCCCTTCCAGTTTATAAGCTGATAGGATAACACATCTTATAGATGAGAGAGAGGGATGGGGGCAGTAGAAATTGTGTTTTAACTTCAGTCATCCTTTTTGTATAGTCTTGCATGAGCTGCTCATAAACTAGGGAAATACAACCTAAATGGAGCTACTATAAATGGATGCATAACTGGGTGGAAAACAGTTCCTAGAGAGTAGTTATCAGTCATTTACAGTCAAGCTGGAAGGGACTCTTTCAGGGGTCAGTTCTGTTTAACATCCTCATCTGTGGTTTAGATACTGGCATAGAACAATGGTGGGCAACCTGTGACCCATGAGGCTCCAACTGCAGCCCACGGACTCCTTTCTGCCCTAGCTTTCCCTTTAATTTTTTCATTCACGGTTGAATAAACTTTATATGCACCAAGGTATGTGCGGTTATACACCACCAGTAGAAACACATGCTATCAGCTGTGGGTGTTCTGCCAACCAGCTGGGTGGCACCTGAAGCTCTAAGTGGCTGCCCAAGTGCTCAGCTTACAGGAAATGCTTCCACTCCCATATGCCTCTTTGTGCACTGGGGCACTAGAGGCCAGCACTTCCTACTGCTTCCCCTCCCTCCCAGCACTTCTGGAGTGCCACAAATTGCCAGATGCGTGCTCTGTCCCTGCTCTTCCTCCTTCCTCCCATCGCTAGAACACCTCAAATCAGCTGTTTGCATCTGATCCAGCTCTGGAAGGGAGGGGGAGGAGCAGAAGTCAAGAGATTCGGGGCACTCCAGAAGTGCTGGGAGGGAGGGGGAGGAGTAGGAAGTGGAGGATGTCAGAGCACAAGAGGTGCATGTGGGAGGGGGGAACAGGCAGGTGGTCCATGGGCTGCAGTTTAAACCCCAGTGGACAGCAGGCTGTTGCAGCCCACAGAGATGGAGGGCCACTTATGGAACCCACTCTTTATTCTTGGCTTCCCATCACTGGCATAGAAAGTACATTTATAACATTTGCAGATGATGCCAAGTCCCAACAGGTTGTGGGTGATTAGGAGAGTTGGATTAAAATTCACACTGGACGAACTGGAGAATCGGTTTGCGGAAAATAGGATAAAATTCAGTGAGGCCAAAAGTACTCTGCTTAGGAAGGAGCAATCAAAACAAAATGGGAACTAATTGCCTAGTAAAGAGTACTGCGGAAAGGCATCTGGGAATAATAGCGGATCACAAGTTAAATAGGAGTCAACGGTGTAATAGTATTGCAAAAAAAGCAAACACTTTTCTGGGATGTATTAGCAAGAGATTTGTAAGCAAGACATGAGAAGTAATTATTTGCCTCTATCCATGTGGATTAGGCCTCACTCATTATTGTGTCCATTTCAGGAAGGATATGGACAAATTAGGGCAAGTTCAGAGGTGAGTAACAAATAAGTCTACAAATCATGACGTGGGAAAATTGAAAAAATTGATTTTGTTTAATCTGAAGAAGAGAAAATAGAGCATAAGTTTTCAAGTATGTGGAAGGTTTTTACAAGGATGAAGGAGACAAATTGTTCTTGTTAGCCTTGGAGGATAGGACAAGAAGTAATAGGCTTAAATTAAACCAGAGTGTTTTAGGATGGACATTAGGAAAAACTTCGTAACTATCAGGATAGTTAAGCATTGGAATAAATTCCCTAGGGGAGGTTGTAGAATCTCCATCATTCAAGATTTTTAAGAGTAGGTTAGAGAAACTGCCTAACACTTAGTCGTGCCATGTGTGCAGAGGATTGGACTAAATGACCTCTCAAGGTCCAATACTATGATTTTGTAAGCATTGATCTTTAAAGACTCAATCATATGCTTTGCATGCTGTGAGTAGTTTGATTGACTTCATGATGATTATTTGCCTCATTTAAAGCAAGGTACCTGTGTCTTTATGAGAACACAGTAATATCCCCCCCCCACCCACCTATCAGCTATGCCTGTGAACTTACCCACTTGACCTCAGCCTCCATCTTGGTTCTTGGGGTGTCATAGAAGATAAACTTTTCTTCTTGCATATGACCAGTGAGTTATCGAGAGCCTGGCTTGCCTTTCAGGGTTTCAGATGAGTTTGCAGTACTGTTAAGTTTTTTTTTTAACAAAATATGTAAAACTAAACCCATAAATATTTATAAATGGAGTAAACTCGTTAAGGAATCAGTGAGAGAATAAAGCTAAAACATCAGGTCACTTTAAATCCTACATTGAGTGGAACAGTACTTTAATAAAATCGTAATACAAACTGGAACTAACTTACCTCTTGTAAATGACTTTTTTCTTTTACAGAAGTCAAGAATTGAGCTGTTAGCTCATTCTTCAACTTTTCTGTGAGGAAATATATTTTCATAGCTGACTTGAGGCTAGAACTAACCTATATGAGTTGGAGCCTTTTTGAAATGGTACATTTTAGGCAAATGTAGCTTTACTTTGGTAGAACATAGTTATGTTCTACATAAGCATAGAAAGATTATCCGAATTATAACCCTTGAATTCCATTGAGTAATTCTGGTGCTCCCAAGTCAACAGTAACGAGGGTTCATATGACCGGTGTAATCCCCATAATGAAACTATAGACTCTTCATTAAAAGTCTGACTACTTTTTTTAATAGTTCGCATTGTGTAGTTATTTACGTGGACTCACCAATAACTCCATTTCTTCCCTGCATCTGCTGTGGTAGTCTACTCCTGTCTGTTCAGTGCCTTATCACTAATATTTCACTTTCACTGTTATGCAGAGTGGAGTTACTCTGGTTGCAGTCGCCGTCTTGTCAGGCTTTGTTTCCTGTCTCTGCTGTATGAGGCTACAAGAATTATTTCTTTGAGTTTGCATCTCTGCGCCTGGTCCTGCAACCAGCTTGGTGTCCTCACAGCTAATATCTGAGTCTGAGAAGGTTAGTAATAGAAGGGAATGAGTTTAATGTGACAGGGTCAGTTAGAAATGCCTCATCTTTGATAATCTTTCCTGCTTAGCATATATATTGGTTGCCTTGCTTCCTGGTGGGATGAAAGCATACTGAGAGATCTTGGGATGTAGTACCATGCCCTTGGGCATAGGGTTTATTTATCCTGAAGAGAGCCTGTAGGTTCTGATGTTCTGTGGGCAAGCAGTTTTATCACCTCAGTGAACAATGGTCCTTGGAGTCTGCGATGGACCTTCTGCTAACTCCAGGTTTAGTTCTTTTTGTAATTGAACAAGCAGTATAGAGTCCCTAAGGAGGCTCGAGACTATTTTCATTCTTGCCTATTCCTAGATGTGATCACATTGGCAGTGACCAGTGAGAGATCTTTCCATTTTTGAGCTTCTAGATTCACATCAAAGAATAAACACCACACGCCTCAACCTTTTTGGAGCATAAAACTTACGCTTAGACAGTGGTAGGTAGTGATTGGTAGTTAACAAGTAGTCCAAATCCTGATGGAGAACATCACAAAGATAAATTGCAGTAATTGCCAAGGAATGGGGCTTGATTTAGCCAGCTGTGTCAGAAAGTTATTCTGCTGGAATGCAGCATTTCTCCTCCATCTCAGTGGGCTGCGGGATTGTCATAACCAAGATAGTCTCCTGGGATAGGGTAGTTTTGCTAACTGCACTTGCATGCCTGGCATTTGCAGAGTGTGCTGATTGAACCATAGCAATGCTTTGATTGGATGCAGAGGGGGTGAATGGTGCCAGTGTTGTCTGCAATAAACATGCACCTCACTTTGTGCCTTTGTTTCATGTGCATGTCACTTTAGTAGTACCAGTAAGGGGGGAGCGAAAAAAAGATTGTAATCAGCGGAATCTGGCAACCTTGCACATGGACAAAGGTAAACAAAATATCATTTTGGCCACATACAGAACCCTGATGGACTGCATGTAACCTTGTGGGCTGCAGGTTGCCAACCATTGTTCCAGTGTCTCTTCTTCTGGAAAAATGTTAGATGATGCATTGACAGATCCTTTGAGAGCACCATGAATAGTCCTACATTTTTTGCAAATGGGTTATGGTTCAAATAGATATTAATTACATCCTTATCCAAACTGCTGCTATAAACCTTCACTTGGGCTTGATGATTTTGATATTCCTATCTTCTGAAACTATAGTTAAATGTACAAGTCCAGCTTCCCAGTCTGGTAGATATGCTGTCTTGGTTGGGTGAGATTGCCCAATGGGATCTCAAGTTGACAGCTTGGGTGATTGTGGGGTGCAGTAGCTCAGGTGCTTTGCTAAGTCCAAAAGTAGGAAGCCATTAATAAAACATTCCTCCTCAGTGAAATTCTGCACAATTCATAAAGTAGACAAAGGTGGGTCTCCTCTTGTTCAGTATATTCCATCTGATGTATGAGTGCACACATCTTGTGAACAGAACGTTATTCTCACAAAGTTCCTGAGTTTTTTTTCTTCAAACCTTGGCTAGACTGTTGCATTTAGAGGTAAGACGCAGTATTCCTCAATCTGTAACATCAGCCTGGACACTTAGTGAGATATGAATCTGATGGTGGAATCTTTGTCCTACGGTTCTAAACATATATGAAGACTACATACTGACTGAACTGTAGCTAATGCTGATTTGCTGTCTCTTTCTTGTTTCCACAAGTGCATGTAAAAGGTATCATATGGAAGACTGTTAAGGAACAAGTTGCTAAGGCATAACCATACAACATACATGCAGCAGTTTACCACTTGGATTACACAAGCCTCAAACATTTCAGTTTTAGGAAGTTTTTGTAGCAGCCAATAACTTGTATGCCAAAAGTGGCATTAGTCTTGTATAAATCATATTTGCATCCACTTGTGAAAGGTACGATGGGCATTTGCACAGGTGCAAGTGTCTCATATGAATACAAAAACTAAATTTATTGCTTGCTTATGACATCTCTGTGCTTGAGCAAAGATTGATACATACCTGATTTATTCAAGATTTATTCAATTCTGGTGTAGTTGATTTACAGTCTGGGACAGGTCATAGCATCACAGGAATAAAAAGCTTAAGGAATTTGAGGTTTCAGACAACGGGAATTGCAAGTGATGGTTTGTCTGAATTTCAGCGATGCAAATGTATGTTCAGTTCAAGTTTTGATGAAGCTCTTCAATCTAAAAATTTCAATCTATTATGAAAGAAGTTTATAAATCTTACTGTGTAGATCCTCAAAGATGGGGTCTTTAAGTACTTGCTGATGTGTTTTGAGGTAACTGCTAGCTGTTTTGCAGAATCCACTGTTTATGCAGGGTAGCTAGTCAGGGCACTGAAGACAAAGACCAAATGTGAGTTTGCTTGTTTGGAACATTTTGAGAGAGACTGTGAAATAACCAGAATTAGGGTCAGAAAGGTAGTCGTGTTAGTCTGTACTCCAAGAAAACAAAGCAGCAGAAATGTAGCACTTTAAAGACTAACAAAATGATTTATTCAGTTGATGAGTTTTCGTGGGACAGACTCACAGGGGTGTATGAGATCAAAATAGTAAAGTTGTACAGGTTGAACCTCTCTTGTCCAGCAACATGTGTAGTCAGACATGTTTTTAGGTAGCCAGATGTTCCCTTACCACGGTGTGGCCAAGTTTCCCATCATCCCATAAAGTTTGTTTACAGTCACCAGTCCTGGCTGTGTTCCATACTATTGTTTAGCTTTAATTTACTTCTAAATGTTTGGATTTAATCACAACTGTTGACTGAAGTCTTTCTTTTATTGACCTGTAACAGCAAATAAGTACTATGATACAACTTGTAGCAATGAGACATTTTGAGCCCTGTATGAAAATGTGTCTGTAGGGATGACAGTCTGATAATAAGTTGATGGTTTTGTTTTCAAATTTATATATATATATGAACATTTAGCTGAATGTAAAGATACCTGGTTTATCAGGTTTCAGTAATCATGATTCATATGGTTATATGTTTTATTGCCAAATAATGGCTTAGTGATTATCAAAATTAGGGCTTTTTTGTGTGTTTTGTTTTAATGGAAGAACTGGAGATGTTAGACTAGCACACACAGAGGTATTGAGTAATGAGGAAAAATGGTGTGCTGCCTTTCTGCCTGCTGCTAAAATCTCACTCAACCCTTGTTAAATGAACTGTTATAGTAGATACTGGTTTAGACTTTGATGTCTTAAATTTTTTTGTATGTTGGTCAATGAGAGTTGGAGCTTGTGGTAAATATTCAAAATTTGGTAAATGATATCCCTGTTTTGACCAGATCCACTCAGAATGTTGTCGGTTGGTATTCATGAAGTAAGTGGATGTCCAGTTTGGTGCAAGTCTGGAATAAAATCACTTCTGTTCTAGAATAGCGTCAACGTTTGGGGAAGACTTCAGAAAAGCTGTTGTAGAGCTTGCTTCACAATTGCTGTTTTTTTCCACATTCCTCTTGTAGGCAAACTGGAGTGTCCAAGTATTACTTGCCTTACCCAGTCTTCGGGTACTGAGTCTGTTGCTTTACCCTTCTCCCAGCTTTTTTGTTTCAAAAAGGTTTTCTGCTATTCACTGAGCTTTCAGTGTCAAGTCCCTCTCGGCATTGGATAGTTGCAATGCCTGCCTGTACTTTTGGGCTGTAGCTTTGGAAAGCCATGAGCAATCAAAGGGACCAGGTTCTTGTTTCACTAATGCCCACACACATCTGAAAAGGCATGCTCCCTTACAGATTTCACAAGCTGGTATTGAATGAGAGCAACAAAAAAGGCATCAGGGCTCTTCTGCAGATTTGGGACAGCACAGCATCAGTTTAATCCTTCAAGAGCAAACAGAGGCTAGAATCTCTCTCTCAAATGAAAACTTAATTGGCAGAAGGTGAAGGCATTTGCTGGGGAGAGTTTGTTCCTTGGTCTGGACAAATGTGTTTTTGGAGTGCTGGCTAATGAAATGATTAATCTTAGACTCAAACGGAGACAGTGTCCATCAAATTGTTGAAATGTAGTCCGCTCTACTAGAGCGGCTACTTTCAACACACACACAGTACTTTGTTGGAAGACACTTTAAGTGTAACCAGTTAGTCTTTTTATATTGTGATCAGAATTTACAAACCAGATTCATAGTCTTCAGAAGACCTCTAACAGTCATACATAAGAAACACGGCGGAAACACAATTTAGTTGTGAGGCTGGAGGAGAATCTAGTTCACCTTTTGATGCGAGTGATAGTTACTCTTTGCTGTTTGGGTCCAGCACAATAACACTACATACTTTGTTATATGCATGGAGAGCGTAGTATTAAGTAGAATCCAGCCATCCATTTATGCTGAATATCTTAAAATGCTTGTTTGTGACAGTCCAAACTTAAGGCTTTTAAAACCAGCTCTGCCTTAACAGTTTCTAGATTTACTTTCAAAATGCAATATAGCCACTTCCAGGCTGACTAAATAAGTTCATATGTGAAACTGATTTGATTATTTCAACAAGCCTGAATTTCGTGAAGTTTAAGGTCTTTGCTCAGTTCTGACTTCTAACATGGGATCACTTAAATATTGCTTATAGACAGGTTAGAAATGCCATGAAAACTTGGCTGAAACATCAGTTTTAATTGCTGAACTTTTTATGTCATACACAGCAATTTGCCAGATAGTAAAAATATTGCTAATTCGGTAACTTTTCTAATGTAATAAGCACGATCTTGGTGCTAGAAAAGAGTTTAAATTTCATATTCCTGTAAATGACATGTGAATATCTAAATCGCACTCCGGATTCGAAACTGGTGTTTCTCTGAATGTGGACATTGGAAATGAGAAAATATTGATGTTGGTGTGTTTTTCCATTTTCTGTCAGAGGCCGTATAGCATAGTTTTTCTTTAGGATGCTAATATCTAGTGCAGGGGTCTGCAATAAGCAGCACATGGCTGAGCCATTACTTCCTGCAGCTCCCATTGGAACTGTGGCCAGCGGGAGCTGTGAGCACCTGTAGACGCTCAGATAAATGAAGCATCTGGCAGCTCACTTGTGGCTAATCCTGGTGAATTGCATGTCGCCCGTGTGCTGCTTATTCCCACCCTGGTCTAGTGTCTTCCTGACTTGGTTTCAAAGGAGCCTTGCAAAATTGTCATAGAATGTAGAACATCTATGATGCAGAAATCTACTCTCCTTATTACAATGATGGGAAATGTCACAAATCAGTTTCACCTTGTCAAAACCAATTTTTTTTATTGAGAGCAAGTAGAATTTTAGTCTTGTTCCAAAATGTTTGGAAGAAGGCTATCAGCAGGCTGATAGATTGGAGAAGACTTTTGTCTAATTGGTCTTCTGTGTTATGAAATTTTTTTTCTTTAGGTTGATAGAGCAGTTCTCGGAGTTGAATAAATTGATTTTCCCAAGTGAAAGTAACTTTGCATCTGGTATGCTCTGTATTTTAAATCATTTTCAAAACCAAAGCAAGTGTTCTTTAAACAGTTTGGCCATCAGACACTTGAAGTGACATATGAGAAAAATAGATTTTATTAGGTTTGAACATGGATCTGCTTGTTATATTTTTAAATAAATGTCTTTAAAGTCTCTCAATAACTCATTTACATTGCTCAGAACATGTTAAAAATTAGTGCAGTTGTTACCTTAGACCAGGAGTCTGCAACCAAAATAGCGAGAAGAGCCATTTTTCCAAATGCAAGAGTCGCAATGCACGTGAATACGAAGACAGTCCTTAGTAAATAGCCAAACTATACTTTTTCTCATCCCTATTTTAAGAACAGTGCACACAATGTTTGTAACAGTTAGAAAGTTGTTACCCCATTTCCAGGCTTTACCCACCTCAACACTGGCCCCCATCCCCAAGCTTTACCCCAGTCCCCAGGTTTAACCCCTTCAGCTCCAAACACACCTCCAGCCCCAGGATTTACCTGCCTCAGATACTCTGCACACTGCCCACCTCCCCTGGCTGCTGAGGTACAAGGAGGCAGCCTGGAGCCAGTGCCCACGCTTCCTCCCCCACCCAGCACAGACAGATGGTGCAATCCAGGCAATGGTGCGCAGCAGCAACAGGGGAGGGGGGAAGCAAACAGCTGATGGAAGCAGCTGGAACGAAGCCACCCACTCTCCCCCAGCTGCCGTCGCTGAGCACAGCACCCAGTGTAGGCTGCAGCTGCCAGGTGGGCAGGAGCAGGGTAGCAGCTGGAGGAGGATGAGGCTCTTCCACCGGCTGGGAGTGGAGGAAGTGGCGCTGGCCATGGCTGGGGGTGAGCTGACTGCATTCTCCCCACCTCCCCCGCCACCGTCTTTCTGGCATGGTATGGGGGCGCCCGCCTGTAGCTCCTGGCAATGGCTGGTGGGCAGCTCACTGCTGGGAGAGCCAAATTCTTGCTCTGCTCTTCCATTGCTGCCTCCTACCCTCCCGCTATCTCCTGCTTTTCAGCATGGCTCCAGAAGGGGAGTCGTGCCAGCTTCCTCTTCTGGCGCTCCCTGCTGCTGCTGACTCCCCTTGCAGCTCCGGAGGCTGCCACCACTTAAACAAGAAAATTAAATTCTGTTTTAATGGTGGACATTAAGCGGCATCAGCCTCCAGGGTTGCAAGTGGTGGCGGCGGTGGTAGCACCAGAGCCACAAGTGGATTCTTAAACTACTGCCTTAGACATTGCATTGCCAGCAGCTGGAGGCAAGGAATCGAAGTTGTCTTAGTCAACAGCATCTTCCATTTAAAGACTTAGAGTTTTGGGTGGTGATGGCAGTAGAGAAGAAATTTAACAAAATATTGTTCCAGTAGTCTTCCCTGAAACAGTGACAAGGCTGAGCATATTTTTAAGTGTTAAAGAGCTGTTTGTTTATTTATACAACTAATGGCTAGTAATTTTAGGAAATTCACTTAAGGTTCCTATACTAACCGTAAGTCTACCCTTGTATCCCTAACCTTTCTCTTATAATTCAGATATTACTTTACCCTGATAACCTGCACTTCTTATTTGGGGCACTATTCCCATCTATATTCTGAGAATCTGTAGAATAGTTGCAGAGAGAGTTTATACAAGTAAAATATTGCTTACTGAGCTATGGACAACTTGCCTAGTCCTACACATTGGTCAGACATTTAGCCTAATTCTCTTGTGGATCTAACTAAATTGCTCATTTACCTTTCATGTACAGTCTGGCACGCCATTCTCCCTACCCTGTTCAGCTGTAAGACAATCCAGAGACCACTGTAACTCTGTTATGGACATAGAATCCAGTAAACCTCATACACTTGTGTGGCAAGGGAAAGGGATGGACTTACGTTCCTCTCCCCATAGAATGAAAGGAAGCCGGCATATGTTTGTTTTTTATCTTGGAGGTGATTTTTGCCTTTGGGCACACTTTCATTGCTAAGTCTCGTGATGTAGTATCGCTTTACTGTGTCTCTGGCGAAGCATGATAATGAAAGTGATAAGGGAATATCTTGATAGGAGAGTAGTGTTGGTAAGGAGAAGTCTTTGTATTCAATAGTGGAAGTGGGGTTGACAGCTCCTTCCAATCAGTATTGTAAGTGGACCCACGTTGAAAATGAGAGAGGATCAGAAAGGGTTCATGCGGGGGTGGCTGTTCCAGAAATAGAACTCTGTCCGGGGGTTGACGTTGGAGCTGAAGACTCTTCTAGTAAAAGTTTTTCCAATGTTTTTCAATTATTTATCTTTATATGGTAAAGAATTAGAAAATTTAGGTGGAAGCATAGGTTTGATATAGTGGTGCTTTAGTTCTGTTGCTGAACTAATAGCCAAAATTAACTAAAACCTGCACGTATACTCTGTTAGTCCTGTGGATTCTTGTGTAGATTAGGTCATTTCTTTTAAAGGAAGTATTTGAACAAACATTAAAATTTGCTGAGAATTAATGCATTCAAATGTGTATATATTCAAAACTACTTGGTCAATTAACCTCAAGCTTACAAACATTGTTTGGTCAAGCATGTCACATAAGAATATTTTATATTGTGCTTGTTTAGTTTATAGAATTCACGTGTACATTAATACTTAGTTTTGTTAAACTCCCCAAACCTTTGGAAAACCTTAATCACAGTTTAAACCCATTTAGGCAAAAGCTGGAATAAATTGATGAATGGCGTGAAGCTCACTAAATTTAGGATATCTTGAACTACTGGCAGCAGCAAATTTCAGATACGAAGGCCTTCCACTCAGGATGCCCTACCACCATTCCCCAGATATACAACTCTAGAAACTGTCAGCAAAAGCATTTTCCAGAGTAGGAAGGGAGAAATACTTTTGGAAATAGTCTAAATGAGCGTAGATGACTTCACTTCAGAGTTGTCAAACTGACATCATTTGTCATCTCTGTCTCACTGAAAAGATGCACTGAATTTCCCCCAGGGTCGCCATCAAGCTGACTAAAACTTACCAGCTATAAGGATAAAGGAATGCCCAATTAAGGCTGTTGGCAAGTCTTTGGAGGTTGAAATTTTATCAGATGTAGTGTTTTTCTGAGAACTGGACTGATACCACTGATATCACACAAAGCACTGAAGCAGTAACTTGCCCACTGCAGAAGTAGGTCATATTCCAGCTATTGAGCTAGAGATGAAGAGTTCAGCTGATAATTCTGCTTCAATGCTGTATTTGTTCAGTGCAACGCAGATACTTTCAATAGCAAATTGATTCTAAGCTTTCTGCCAACACTGGCTCCTGCACAGTGCACACCAAAGAAACCGCTACAAAATAAGAAAAAATGTACTAAACTGGTGAACCACATGTACATCTGTTCTGTGCTCCCCGCTTCTCAAACTTCTGTCTTTTTTCATTTTAACACTGTCAAGGTCTCTTTCATAATAGAAACGGTAAAATAGCAAGTACTTTTTTCCAATCATAGCAGTACATCATGTGAGAAGTTATGTTTACATTGACTCTCTACAATCAGGAAAAACCTACCTTACCCCCTGTGTTCGTAATATCAACCTATTAGGGCAATCCCAGTCACAATGGTGCTCCCGCATGCTTCACAGTGTCACTAGCAGAAATATACAAAAATCAATTGGTGTTGCAGCAGGATTTCTTAAACTGGGGGTTCCAACCCAAAAGGGGGTTGCAAGACTGTTGTCGGAGGTTATGAGAATGGTGGCTGCTGGCCTGATTCCCACCTCTGAAGGCTGTGCTGCCACAAGCAGCAGCATGGAGATAGAGGGGTGCAGTTGTCACTATCTAGAATATTTTCAAAGGGGATCTCAGTGACAAAAAGATTGAGAGCCCCAGTGATATTGGCTTGAAAGATACTATCTGATCCTCTTTCAAAAATACTATTCTGAAAGTACTCTTAGCTTTCAGTAATGTCCTAAATTGGCATGCAGTCTGTTGCATCTGTGTACAGGTTGCACCTCTGAAAAGTGGCATTCCCTCATCTGGCAAGATCTCTCCTCCAGAGGGATGGTCCTGGACTAGAGGGCTGGGGCAGGAGGGCAACTGAAGCTGGCCTCCCTTCAATGGGCAGCAGGCCAAGTCTGGAGGCGGTGTCCCCCAGCAGCCCTGGAGTGCCAGGGCAGCTCCGCAGGGGGCTCGGGATGGAGAGCCCACTGCAAAAGGATAGTGGAGGTACCTAGGGGCCTGGGAGACATTCACCACCGCTGGTCCAGCAAAATCCTTTGTTTGATATCACTGATGTCCCAAGGGTGCCTGACCAGAGAGGTATCGCCTGTATTTGGTGTCCTTCCGCTGCCTGTGCAGGGAAAAGATGGGCGTCTTTCTTGGCTAATGTGGTTAGAGGAGAATTGACTGTGTTAGCGTTTTGCAATTGTCTTGCTTTCCTTTTTAGTTAGTGATGTAATATGTTCATTAAAAGAAAACAAGCTGAACATGTAGGTCTGAATTGCTTTTATCTGAAGATATTAAGCTTCTGGATTAATTTTCAGTATTTAAATAGATAAGCTGATTTGTTAATTATATTTACATCAGGATGATTTCAGTTATGGCTTGGCAGCTGAACTGGTGCTGCTATGATGCCTCCCTCATGGTAGGAAGCAGGTCAGAGGAAACCCACTCTGGGTATGACACACAGTTTCATTTTTTTTTTCCAAACATTTTACAAACTTGGAAATCCAGTGTTTCTTGAACTTTTGAAGTAGCATTCATAAGATTTACTGTATTAGTCCACAGGTGGGCCAAACTCAATCTGAATGTGGCTCTTTTTTGTTGTTGACCATCACAAGCACTACTGTCATCAGCTGGGTAGCATCAGGATTGCTGTTTGGAAAGAGTGATCATAGTTTTATGATTTTGTTTTACCTTTGAATTATTTGATTTTAGAATTTGCTGATGTGGGAAATTTACTGGTTGAACTATACTGGTATACTGAGCAGTGTAATTTTGTGGGCGCTTTTAATCTGGAACAAGTATCTAATCCACACAGGGAATTACATCAGTATAATTATACCAGTACAAAGGAAAGTTTTCTGGCAGAACCATAGTGATATAATTATGCTGCCGTAACTCCTTGCTCTAGAATAAGAGAGCCCATGCAGTTATATTGCTGTAATTA